>NC_137622.1:33368975-33591475 GCF_963280865.1 Gymnoscopelus braueri
CCACCAACGTTAACAGCTTTGTTTAAAATAATTCGGTTTGGGGAACTAGTCTGTGAATTAATGACATTAAAATGGATAAAATGAGGCATTATATTTTATAACAGAGTGAAGGAAACTCTTTCAAGGAAACTCTCGCCATTGGAACACTCTGTTCCAATGGCTCATAGTGTCATCTAAACCAATGGTTCTTAAACCTTTACATTTCAACTCTGACCATACAGCTGGAACCAAATGGACCTGTTAGGGTCGGGTCCATTTGGTTCCTTTTAGACCACTGCACCAATGCAAGGGTCTATTTGAGAGTGTACAAATTGTAACCAAATGGACCCTTACCGGTCTAACTCTGGTTACAATTTGTACACTCTCAGAGTTAGACCGGTAAGGGTCCATTTGGTTACATTTTGGGGGGTAATTACAAATGTGGGCGGGGCTGACAAAGCTACATCCAAAAGGGCCCATAAATATGTTCTTTAATGTGACCATGAATAACTGAACACTTTTTTTCTTTGTGTCTTTTCAGGATATAAAGTCAAAGAAGAAAAGTCACGTGAAGAAGACTGCTGCAGTGAAGATTGGTGTTCAAGGTAGGAACTCTAGGCTGCTTGTTCAGTGAAGAGCTGCTTATATGCAGTGAAGATTGGTGTTGAAGGTATTCCTTTAGTTGCTGCTAGGGGTTTTGCAAAAAAAACTACTGAAAAAACACAAAACGAAGGCGCAGGCATGGAGCTCCTGGTTTACTGGGATGGGGTTCAATTCCCTGCTGTGCCCTGCTCATTGTGTTTGCATTTATATTTGAACTATCACATTGAATTGTTAAATGTATTATACAGGCATCAGCCTTTAGTATGGATCACAATTTAGAGCTTTAGGGAAAAAAGGGCAGACTTATATTAAGAGTTAAGTTTACAAAATGTAAGTTGTAAAAAAAAAGTCAGACCATATTGATAATATTATCAGTTTTACCCATACACCACCATGTCTGCCCTCATGGTGGTGTATGGAAGTGACAGACTGGTGGACTGGATTGGTCGGGTCTTGAACCTGCAAGCTTCGGCTCTCCAGGCAGTGACTCTATCCATTTACCTACAGCTGTCTTATTTGAATCTGTGGTTCTAAAACATTTTGTTTTGAAGGTCCCCCCAAATTGACGTATTTGGCAATGGACCCCAATGTGAAAAGATGTAGTGTCAGGGCCCCCCATGAAAAAGATTTATATTTAAAACTTAAAAAGAATGTATCTATTTAATGTGTTGATATTTTCACACAATGTCATGGTTAAGAAACTCATAACCTTTTGTTTCTCAGGCAGGCTCTTTATCCAGTGGGCCACTATGCCATGCCAAGGTTTGAAGGCCAAATAGGCAATGACAGAAAAGCTTGTTTCCATTGGGGTTCATTAACATTCAAACATCTAGATAAGCAACGGCACAACAAACCATAGACAAAATAATATGCAGTAAAGATCTTTTTTTCATTTTTTTTTTGTATTTTTGTGTGCTGTTCCTCAATCAGGAATGAAGACCCGACTACAGCAAGGCAGCCGGTAACACAGTGGGTTAAATCAATGCCAACACTGCCAACATGTTCCAGAGATTGTGGGTTCAAACCCCGCTCACTCTTTACCCCGAAACTTTCCTTTAAAGACTGAGTACCAGAAGAACTAGTATAAAGACGCCCGGAAAGCAGTGACAATTGGCCGGTACCAATGGCGCAGCGGACTAGTCAGAGGCTAGTGGCAGGACACCTTGTACATTGTACTTGGTTCAAACCTTGTGTCAGGTACTGAAAAATAACCCATCGATGCGCGAGCAGTGGGCACTGGGAGGGCCGTCTCCTCCCTGTGGTTTCCAGACAATAAAGCGGAGAGGTTATAGAAAATATTGAAACGGACAGCTGAAATATTACTGAAGCGTGTGTGCGTGTGCGTGTGTGAGAGAGGCGGAGCTAGAGAGAGGAAGGGGTGGAGCTAGAGAGAGGAAGGGGCGGAGCTAGAGGAATGGGCGGAGCTAGAGAGAGGAAGGGGCGGAGCTAGAGAGAGCAAGTGGTGGAGATGAAGAGGCGGAGCTAAAGAAAGGAAGGGGCGGAGCTAGAGAGGGAAGGGGTGGAGATGAAGGGGCGGAGCTAGAGAGAGAAAGGGGCGGAGCTAGAGAGAGGAAGGGGCGGAGCAAGAGAGAGGAAGTGGTGGAGATGAAGAGGCGGAGCTGAAGAAAGGAAGGGGCGGAGCTGAGAAAGGAAGTGGTGGAGATGAAGAGGCGGAGCTAGAGAGAGAAAGGGGCGGAGCTAGAGAGAGGAAGTGGTGGAGATGAAGGGGCGGAGCTAGAGAGAGGAAGGGGCGGAGGTAGAGAGAGGAAGTGGTGGAGATGAAGAGGCGGAGCTGAGAAAGGAAGTGGTGGAGATGAAGAGGCGGAGCTAAAGATAGAAAGGGGCGGACCTAGAGAGGTGTAATAGAAGATATATGAATGACAGTGATGATAACTATCGCAATATGATGATGATAACTGACTAACTACTATCGCTATACTAATATATATATATATATATTATATATATATATATATATATATATGATAGTATGATAACTATCATATATATATATATATATATATATGATAGTATGATAACTATCGCATAACCATATATATATATGATAGTATGATAACTATCGCATAACCATATATATATATATATATATATGATAGTATGATAACTATCGCATAACCATATATATATATATATATATATATATATATGGTTATGCGATAGTTATCATACTATCATATATATATATATATATATATATATATGGTTATGCGATAGTTATCATACTATCATATATATATATATATATATATGGTTATGCGATAGTTATCATACTATCATATATATATATGGTTATGCGATAGTTATCATACTATCATATATATATATATATATATATATATATATGATAGTATGATAACTATCGCATAACCATATATATATATATATATGATAGTATGATAACTATCGCATAACTATATATATATATATATATATATATATATATATATATGATAGTATGATAACTATCGCATAACCATATATATATATATATGATAGTATGATAACTATCGCATAACTATATATATATATATATATATATGATAGTATGATAACTATCGCATAACTATATATATATATATATATATATATATATATATATATATATATATATATATATATATATATATATATATATATATATATATATATATATATATATATATATATATATATATATATATATATATATATATATATATATATATATATATATATATAAATAAAAAAATATATATATATATTCATTCAAGATCATAGATGAAAGATAATCAGTAGGACACTGTAGGGAATTGAAAATTAAAGGTAGTTATGCAGAATAACCGTCTAACATGTGTAAAAGACTTTTGAAAATAGCAGATCACAACAGCTTGTAAATCTGCTATTTTCAAATAGCCAAAGTTTATATAGGGCTGAAGTGGTTAATGTATGTTTTGTAATAATATTAAAAATCTACAAAGTAACTAAAGTTTTCAAATAATTGTAGTGGAGTAAAAGTTCAATATTTGTATCTGAGATTTAGTGGAGTAGAAGTAAAAGTATAGAAAAACGGAAATACTCGCGTAAAGTAAAAAATGTACTTTACTTGAGTATTTCCAATACTTTTACTTCTACTCCACTACATCTCAGAGGCAAATATTATGCTTTTACTCCACTACAATTATTTGAAAAAGTACTAGTTACTTTGTAGATTTTGATTATTATTACAAAACATACATTAATCACTTGAGCCCTACATATATTTCAGCCATTTGAAAAACCGATACCTATACTATACCGATAGTTTTGTACTATTACTCAAGTACATTCTGAGTTCAGGAAGTCAGTCAGGACAGCAGGGGGCAGCAGAGTCACACTCTACAGCAGTGAAAGAGAAAAGTATTTCAGTATAATTCATTATTATTACTATTATCATTATTAATTATTATTATCATTAGTATTGTTATTATCACTTAGAACACTATCAATACGTAACACATTCCCTGCCATTGATGGAGATCTCCGTCAATTAAAAAATAATATATTTTTTAAAATTACGCTATATGGTGCTCTTCCCCAACCTATGAATGATAGAGAATGACTGCGAGAGAATGAGAGAAGCAGAAATGACGTCATCCTAAAAATCTGTCAGTCCATCCACTCCCATGTTATGAGATTTAGAAAAACACATCTAGATTGGATTTCTTCTTTTTTTGATGAAAACGAGTCATGTTCAACCGCCGATTACAACAGAACGGACGATCGCGGTAAAATGTTTTTTCTTCCGGTGGATAAAAAGAGACCTAGCCTGGCATTGGCCAGACTGATAACGTGGATTCACTGTGTAACGTGGTTCCTCCCCGGTATCAGTCTGGACTTCGGCCCATAGGGAGCGAGTATGAGAAATCAGAAAATGATCGGGCCAATCAGTGACTGCTTTTCAACTGCTGTCCGTACAACAGTGATAAGCATTAAAAAAAAATCTGATTTCTCATACTCGCTCCCTATGGGCCGAAGTCCAGACTGATACCGGGGAGGAACGTGCAAGTGAATCCACGTTATCAGTCTGGCCAATGCCAGGCTAGAAGAGACCCTCCTTCTCCCCCCAGACAGCTTTCGTTTACATCCGTGTGCACATCGTGGCTCTCTGTGGATTGTCAAAATAAGGTAAAAACGCTGGCAGCAGCGGATTAATTAATTAATTAATACCTGGCAGGGAAAGTATTAATACTATTACTTAGCTTAGAGCTTTATTCCAACAATAGAATCAAGGATAACGTCACAGAACATTTATACATGGAATTTCACTGGCTGTGGTAGTGTGTGTGTGTGTGTGTGTGTGTGTGTGTGTGTGTGTGTGTGTGTGTGTGTGTTTGTGTTGCTACTAACGTGGTGGTCAATGGGCGGGGCCAGCAGCACACATCATCCACCAGGGGGCAGTAGATAGATCCGTACCAGATGGGTCCCAGAACACCACAAGTGTCGTGGATTTGGACTCTTTGGTCTGACCTCTGTGACCCCTGACCCCCAGGGATCAATGGTCACAGAGGCACGCAAGCCTCCACGCCACGACAAGGCAGAGTCCATGTGGAGGGAGATTTTTTATTTTACCAATTTTTAACCATTATCTTATACTTTGGCTATTAAAAAATAGCAGATCTACAAGCTCATAGTGCGGCACTGAGTGCCACGCTATGTGCTTGTAGATCTGCCCTCTAAAAAAAAATCATGAACATTTTTGCGAATCTTATTTGAAAGCGAACTAGTAGTAACTCAAATCTTTGCTTCTGTTTCTACAAACAGTTTTAAAAAAACTACGAGCAGCAGCAGAGAGAGAGAGACACGCAATTTGTTCCGTATTTTCATAAACATCCCCCTCCTGTTCATCAACACTGAATTTAACAGTAATGAACAAAATAAAACACAAGGAGAAGGCCAGTAAGTTTGTCGTAGGACCCAGGTTGGACCTCCTGCGCCATTATGTTCAGTCTGAACTAGCTGCTCAGTGTGCTTCTGGTCGCACTGTCGTGGAAACGGTAAACGGAAGACTCGCCCCAAAACACGTCACCCCCATTTCTTTTGCAGACAAGCGGTACATGGAGCATTTTTTGGACAATCAGGAAACTGATAAAAATAAATTTGAGTTTATGAAAGTCGAATACCCTGTCACCCCAGTCATTTACACGATGCACAAATACACAAACAATTGGAGTCGCCTCCAGGCAGACCCATTGTGTCCTCAAAAGGGTCTCTAACAGAGAAAATTCCTTTTTAAAACCACATGTCACTCACTTCACTCCCAGCCTATGTAAGAGACTCAATGGACAACACCCTGAAAAAAATGGGGGATATTGAAGGAGAAGTGATCATGGCCACTTTGGATGTGGAGAGCTTATACACCTGTATACCTCACACAGGGGGACTGGAAGTAAAGCGCTCACCTATTATTTGAACAAACGTGACACCCAGCTCTCGTGACACCAAGTACAAACTGTATCAGAGACCTGGCCGAATTAGTTCTAACAAGAGACTTCTTTATGTTTGAGAATGACTATTATCTCCAAACACGTGGCACCCCGATGGGTAGCCGTATGGCTCCAAATTACGCAGGTTTTTATATGGGCCTATTTGAACAAGATTCTGTGTTGGGTCCCAACAACAACCCCTTCTTGAAACTCTGGCGGCGCTATGTGGATGACATTTTTCTACTGTTGGGGGGGGGGGGACTACAAAACGCAAGCGGACCTCCTAGATATGCGCTTCAGACGTAGAGGCTATCCAGACAAATGGTTAAAAAAGGCACGCGACAGATTCAGTGACTGTACACAGGAGGAAGTCCTACAGTCCAAACGGGACTCCTCCCCAAGTAACGGTTTCAAGGACATGCCAAGAGTTGTCTACAAACATCCTCCTAATATAAGACAAACAGTTATAAAATCAGATCTCATCCCTAAAATGCCAGAATCGTCTTTTTTGACTCAAATCCCTGAGGGCAATTAATTGCGATTTCACCGAAAAGAGACACACTCCACTCACGGGGAAATATTTTGATATCAAGGGCAGTATAATATGCACAACCAAAAAATGTAGATACCGACTAAAATGCCCATGCTGTCGAGGATATGTTGGTAAGACCAACAGGGCGCTAAAGACACGCATTTCCGAACACAGAAGCAGCATTCGCAACCAAGATCCAAAGAGCCCAGTTGCAATGCACTTCATGTCCGCCAAACACAATGTGGCCACTCTCAGATATCAGGGGATTGAACATGTTAAATGCCCTAGACAAGGAGGAGATCTTAATAGATTGCTGCTACAGCAGGAATCTTTTTGGATTTACACCCTAAACACTAGGAATGAATGAGGACTTTCCAATCAGACACTTTCTATAATTATAACTTTTATAATTATTGCCTGATTATTTAAATTCAGTTTTCTATAGATTTTATTAATCAAGTGTCCATTTGTATTTTTTCCCACTGTTGTTCTGTGGATATGTAAATGGTGAACACTGTATCTATTAGATGTTTTCTGATTACCCTGTGGTGTTGTTCCACCCACTGATTGATAACGTGACCTGTGGGTGTCTATTTAAGTGGGTGAGGGACACCCGATGAAGAGCCTTGGCTAGAAACGTTGTCAATACATTTATTTTACATTGGAGCAATGGAGTGTGCAGGTTTATTCTTTTTCTTCATGTTACTTTCCAACCCAGCACCTCAACCAAGTGATGTGCGTATTCTTTTAGTTGTCATAGTATCATGTCAGGATCACAACATAAATTAACAAAATAACACATGAATTACTTGCAAATGAATAATTTTACTTCAGCTTTCACTATACTATAAATAATCCTTATTAACCTTTTAATATATTCCCCTTTTTAGTAATTATTTAATATGTAAATTATAACCATCCAGGTACTTGTAACTACAACAAACCTGTGTCTTTACTGTCTTAAGCAGCTCAAACCAAATGGTTTTCATGTCACAAAATAAGCAGAATGGCCCTTTAATGTTTCATAATGCTGCTGCCTCACTAACCAAGGCTAGCTAGCTAGCTAGCTTAGTGATTAGCATCTTGGTTAGCATTAAACCTCTTCATAAACATCACTACAACGATACAGTGTTGCACTAAAGTACGTTTAACACAACATTCTCATAACCCCTGGTTGGTTTGTATCAAGTATCTGGACTCAAACAAGCATAAAGTATGTTATGACATGGTTAGCATTAGCAACAAACTTTGGGCCAAGTGGTTTGACAACAACACTAAACTTGACTGAATTCTCTATGGTCGGGACTCCAATAAGAGAATGGCTCATTAGCTCTGATGTATTATGGAAATAATCGACACTAAATGATTATTCTGTGTGTGTTTTCATACCAGTAGTTGTTCACAGCTTGTTCTCAGCAACTAAAACAACCTGGAAGTGAAGCTTACAGAACAGGAAGCAGTTCCTGACTATATAGTGTATTTGTATTGCGCCCTCCAGTGGGAACATTCAACTACACCTGTTTTGAGTGCGTGGGGATCTCATTTTAAATAAGCCATTGTGCTTTTATGAGCGATCCAGTTTAGAGGACCTTGTATTGTGAATTGTACTTCAATCAAATCAAACCTCTAAATCACACATTTCTAGTAGCCCTATGACTCATAGGGTACACACAGAATAAAAGCCTGGAGATCGAGGCTACACACAGACTAACATACACATAGCAATGATTACTCCCCATACCACTTTGATTCTGGCACACTCATTGATTAATTTGATTGACTACTGTCGTGTATTTGAGTCATAAACTGCATGTTATCAGGCCCGTTGGTGGTAATAATATGGAGGAGAATAGAAGAGAAGACGTCAGGGTTTCCAAAGTTCCATGGTCATTTATTCATTCAAGTACAGCATCATCATCATCCAGGGCAGAGAGCCCTCTCCAGCAGCCCCCTCTGGGCACAACCATCTCAAACAAACATCTCACACGGTTCTTATAGTAAAGAAGCCATTCTAAATAGCCATATAAGGTATGTTCTATAGATAAGAGCAGCACAATGGCCATTTGGCTCAGCTGTTTAGACTGACAGCTGTTGCTGTGTTAGAATTTAGCCCATTCACCAAGCATTCACCAGTCACACACACTCATGATTACTCTTCTGACTTTAGATTAGTATAGTATCATTTCTTAATATGTTTTGACTTGCACACTGTCCAGATACCACACAATTCCCCCCACGAAAGAATTAAACTTCTTTCGCAACCAGGTATCTTGAATAAACAGTTTGCAAGAGAAAACATCAAAAACAACATTCTCCCATTTACACCCCCCATGACCAAAGACTGGAGGTTTAAACAAAAGGACATTCAGCAGATTCAACACAAACAACACATGAGACAGAACAACTTAGATACAGGAATAGAAATTACACAATAGTCATACAGTGGTTTACATCAAATTTCAGAATAAAAATAAAATCTTATTCGCAGAGAAAATACATCTTATATGCTCTTCAGCGCATCGATCTCTCCTTCTGTCTGCCGTCGCTCTTAGCCCCCTTCGCCGCTCATTATCAATCTCAGTCGCTTACTTAACGAAAACTTAAACTTAAACTCACGTCGCATCCAGTATGCACTTCCCCTTCTAATCAGTGTGCAGGCCTTTCTGTTGTCTTTAAACTCTAGGATAAAGATAAGAGCAGCACAATGGCCATTTGGCTCAGCTGTTTAGACTGACAGCTGTTGCTGCGTTAGAATTTAGCCCATTCACCAAGCATTCACCAGTCACACACACTCATGATTACTCTTCTGACTTTAGATTAGTATAGTATCATTTCTTAATATGTTTTGACTTGCACACTGTCCAGATACCACACTACTTTATTTAGAAGTTTACAGAAAAAAAGTACATGAAAGTACAGTTGAAATAATACAAGGTCAACAAAAAAAGAAAAGCCCAAGAAAGTCATTGGCTTGTTTCATTTGGGGTCCTTTTGTACTCAATTCATAGTGACTCAAACTCCCAAAATCCACCAGAAGGCCTCCCGCTTGGGGGCATGGTCAGTATGACCCCCACCCCCCTAGAAAAAAAATCTCCTGTTTTCTGACGGTCTGAGGTTGGCAGGTATGCTAAGGATGCCTGTATAATAGATGTAACAATTAGTGTGATAGTTAAATGAAAATGCAAACGCCAACACCATGAGCAGGGCACAGCAGGGATTGAACCTATTAGACTTTTATAAAGACACTGAACTATTACACTTTCATAAGACACACTGAACTATTAGACTATCATCTATTAGCAATATAGATCTATCATCTATTTGAACTTATAATATATATCTATCATCTACAGTATTTGTAATTCTCTCTCTCTGCCACTTTCTCTCTCAGCCCTGTCTCTCTTTCTCTCTCTCTAAAGGGGGGCGCATGCTACCATTTTCGGTGGTCACCTTATCACCGCGGTGGTGATAGAGAGCGCTCTATCATAGAGAGTGCTCTCTCTATCACCTAAAGGGTGACCACCTCATTTGGTAGCATGCGGGTCCCTTAAGCCCCACCCCTTCCTCTCTATAAGCCCCACCCCTTCCTCTCTCTTAGCTACGCCCCTTCCTCTGTCTAAGCCCCACCCTTTCCTCTCTCTCAGCCCCACCCCTTCCTCTCTCTCAGCTCCACCCCTTCATCTCTCTCTACCCACCCCAAGATTTCAGCTGGGCATGGATTATTTTTGCTATAACCACCTAACTCTATTGTCTGCAAGCAACGGGGGGGAGAAGCATCGATGGGTTATTTTTCAGTACCCGAGACCGGATTTGAACCAAGCGGTGATGCCTGAGCAACTCCTGACAAGGTATCCTGCGGACTAGTCACCCACTGGATAATCTCCATGAAGATATCTCTAGACAGTGCTGCAAACTTTATGCCCAGGTTAATATGCTGCTTCGCAGGTTCAGTATGTGTTCAGGTCCTGTCAAGTGTGCACTTTTTAAAGCATTTTGTATACGGCTTACTTGTGGTAATACAAGAAAGATAGCATGCAGAGGCTTAAAGTGGCCTACAATGATGCCCTGATGCCAGTCACCTGCTTGTAACGTGTGGAATCCACACATGTGAGGCTCTCTTAAGGCACTCTACGTATGGATTCATGTCTCGCCTGGATGAGTCCCGGAACAGTATTATTGAGGGTATAGTCAATCCTGGGAAGAGCTGTCATCGGTACACGTCCAGGCTGCGTAAACACTGGAGAGTCAGCCTCTATTTATGATTTTATGTTTTTTTTGTATTGTTTAATTTGTTATGTGATGTCTATGATTTGTATGTACTCTATATGGACACCCTGTGTCTGGAATAAAGTCTGAATGAATTACTACAAGCTAGATAAGCTATTTTTACATTTTTGAAAGTATAAAATGATTAAATACTAGACCCCCAGGGGGGGGTCCACAAATTAATTTGGGGGGTCCCCAGATGATTGTAGATATTTTCACAATATTAATCTGTGGAACCGAGTCAAACGAAATGTAATGCCTCCTACAATTCTAAGCGCTTGTCAGGGTGGGGGGTCCCCAGTTCAAATATTAACTGTTTGAAAATGTTATTTTGGGCAATGACAGGTTTAAAGCGGTTAGAGTTTAGAGTTTAGGCATTTAGCAGACGCTCTTAATCCAGAGCGATTTACAGTAAGCAAGAACACAGGATAAAACATCATAATACATCATAATACACATAATACATCAGGTTAGTAAAGTGGTTGCAGACAAGTAAACACAGGCATAAGATAATACATCATAATACATCAAATGCATAGAAATAGTAATATAATAATTAAGTAATACATAAGTAAACCAATAATCTAATAACTAATACATACGTAAACCAAGAACCTATCATCAGCCTGTACATAGAAACTATACGCACTATAGGATGCCAGGTCAACAATGACCCGGCATCTGTCTACATAACATGCTATCTAAGTCAGTGGTTCTCAAACTTTTTCATGTCAAGGACCCCCAAATTGACACTTATTAGCCCGCGGACCCCCATTTGAAAAGATGTGCCAGATATGACCCCATAAGAGAAGATTTTTACGGCTCTAGCAGCGATTCTCAACCATTTTAATTTCAAGGACCCCCAGTTTGACATGCATTAGGCTAAGGAGCCCCATTGAATGGCATTTCTATCTCTGGGACTCCAATTTATATTGTAAAATCTATGTTAATTTAACTCTGAGAGTGTACAAATGGAATCAAATGGACCCGTTAGGGTCCATTTGGTTCCATTTGTACACTCTCTGAGTTACAGACCCATAAGGGTCCATTTGGTTAACTATCCATCATTTAGCTGGGGACCCCCTGGAACTCCCTCAAGTACCCCTGGGGGGTCCCCGGACCCCACTTTGAGAACCAATGATCTAAGTTACATGTTAGCCGTTGCATAATCCTGCAAGGTCGTCAAGGCTAGGGCAAGTGCTATAGGCTGAGGTGGAGTCTGAAGAGGTGAGTCTTTCAGTCTTTACGGCAGAAGATTGGGAGTGAGTCTGCAGTTCTAATTGCAATGGGGAGTTCATTCCATAGTTTGAGAGCCAGAAAGGGGGAAGAGTCTGGGACGTGTGGAGCGTTGTCCACACTTCTCCACACAGGCGTGAAATGAGATGCAGTGTTGATCTAAAATCAGATGAATCTGCAAAAAAAACAAAAACAATTCAGAGTTGGGGGAAAATATGCATAAAATAAATGAATTTGAGGTTAAATGGGAACACTAGGGGGCAGGGCAATTGCCATCCTCTGAGACCACAAATGACGCCCCTGGTTGCAAGAAGTTGAAGAGGCATGGCGACGGCACAAACCTTACACATGGATCAGAAGCATCTGGAGCAAGTGGGCGGTGTCCATCTTGTCTTGGAGTGGAACTATGTACTGAAGATTAGTGGTTCTCAATCTTTTCAGGCCGTGACCCCCCAACATAACCATATTTGAACTGGGGACCCCCACCCTGACAAGCTCTTGGAATTGTAGGAGTTGAGGCATTACATTTAGTTTGACTCGGTTCCACAGATAAATATTGTGAACTTTAAAAAGAAATCCTACAACTCTATTGTGTGTGTATTGTATACATGCAGCATCCATTCCGTCCAAGATACTGATATGATACTGACCATGATACTGACCATGATACTGACCTTGATACTGACCCTGATAGGTGTACTGACCTTGATACTGACCATGAAACTGACCAGATACTGACCATGATACTGACCCTGATACTGACCCTGAAACTGACCATGATACTGACCATGATACTGACCATGATACTGACCCTGATACTGACCCTGATACTGACCCTGATACTGACCCTGATACTGACCATGATAGGCGTACTGACCTTGATACTGACCATGAAACTGACCAGATACTGACCATGATACTGACCCTGATACTGACCATGAAACTGACCATGATACTGACCATGATACTGACCAGATACTGACCATGATACTGACCCTGATACTGACCTTGATACTGACCCTGATAGGCGTACTGACCTTGATACTGACCATGAAACTGACCAGATACTGACCATGATACTGACCCTGATACTGACCATGAAACTGACCATGATACTGACCATGATACTGACCAGATACTGACCATGATACTGACCCTGATACTGACCATGAAACTGACCAGATACTGACCATGATACTGACCCTGATATCGACCCTGATACTGACCATGAAACTGACCAGATACTGACCATGATACTGACCCTGATATCGACCCTGATACTGACCATGATATCGACCCTGACACTGACCCTGACACTGACCATGATACTGACCATGATACTGACCATGACCAGATACTGACAAGATACTTACAAAAGACTGACATGATACTGACAAGATACTGACAGTAGGTCAAACGCATGATACTGACATGCGTTTGACCGCTGAGGAAGGCCTGAGAGCCGAAACGCATTTCAAGACAACAGCTGCGGTTGTTGCTGGGCAGATTCATTGATCAGATTACTGCGTAATCAGATCACAGACGAGTTCTGTATGATTGCGCAATTGTCTGTCCGAAGTTCTTTCGGACAAGCCATCCCAAAAAAAAGTTTGGACGTCAGATGGATTATTTTGAAGCATGTAGCCTCCTTTAGTCTACGGTTATAGATTGCAGAAGGTCAGAGTGAGTATTAGATTAAAGCAATCCTAGTCAGTGGCTCCTTTCCGTTCTCTAAATAACAACAAAAGTGCTTCCCAGCCAACCTCCACTTCTCAAGGACTTAATTTGGCTAAATCAGTTCCTGCTTCTATAGAGGGGTGCCTACACTGTCACCTCTGATCCAGCATCCAGCATCTGAGATGAAGAGAGAAAGCGAGAGAGAGTGTGTGTGTGTGTGTGTGTGTGAGAGAGAGATAAGCCTTGGGTTTCTACTCAATCTCAGGCGCGTAATATGCTTTAAAGCAAGCTGGACAACTTGCAGACTCATCAAAATGATTCAAAGAGAGCAATCCCATTTAAACTTAACCTCAAAGCCAACGTTCCAGAGACCCACTTCCCAATAGTCTACCGTCGTCACCAATCTGCTCCAATCAAAGCGCCCCCAAATCGGGGACAAGATACATGCATGTTCCCCCACCGCCAATGCATAGTCGTGGGAAGTGGGGGGGTCCTGAGGGGGCTGCAGCACCCCCGGAAAATAAAGTATGAAAAAAATAAAAATAAATAAATAATAATAATAAATATATATATATATATATATATATATATATATATATATATATATATATATATATATATATTTTTGCATAATGTGCCTGTTGTTGTCAGTCATTATTTTAGGGGGATTTAGTGCAATAAGTGTTCTGGAACCGAATTAACCGAATTAAATTAACAAAATAACCCCAGAAACCGCACATTTTTGCGCGCGTGCATGCGTGCGCATACAGCACCCGTAACCTACAGTATAACGTCTTCCCACGGCCCTGCGCCAATGTATTGTAGTGTGCGACAGTTGCAGACACAGAACTGGTCGAATGACAAAAATAACATACAGTACTTTACCTGTTAAGCTTCAGCAAAACCTTGTAATCATTCATTTAAAAAATGAATTTTCTGGCATTGTTCACCAACCATTTGACACAAAGAATGCAGTGTGTATGATTAAGATTTCTATAGAGGTTGGCAAGAGTGAATTAATCATCTTTGAGTGGAGACAGCATCATACCTGTTAGGTGTGCGTTATCTCTCCTGTGTGTCCCTCCCTGCGTTCAATCATGCAGGCATTAATTAATGTCAATCTGATGGATATACCTCTCAAGGCAACGCTCTGAAACCCAGACAGTGTGTGCTGCTGAATGAACCGTCCATGTTACATAGTTAACTACCTGCTCCTTTGTGTGAATCAGTAGAATATTGAGCTGATTGGGCCACCTGCTGTATGCAGGACACACTGACAAAACGATAGCATGCTTTCTATTCTTATTAGTGGCAAAGCGCTATTTACTCTCTCACTTAGGGATCACAGTGCCACTGGCTAATAACAACGAGCATCTCTTCTAGTTTGTGTCCATTGTGTGTGGGTGTGCGTGTGTTTGTGTGCGTGTGCGTGTGCGTGTGTGTCTTTTCTTTGCACCCGTACCATTTTAACCTCAGGAACTGCACTCCATTAGGAAGGTATACATCTGCCATCATTCAGGGTCAAATCGGGTAATTAGTGTGCCATTCATTCGGGGGTTATCACCTCAAACAAATCAACACAAGACCCAATCTGAGGCAAACAATGCTGCTGAATTTCTCTACCAAGTTCCTTTCAGTAGAAGTTTCCATGGGTTCTGCATTTCAATCACTCATACAAGGTTTCTCATCACCTATCGGTGATGGATCTATTGAGACCAGCTAAACATGTCTAGACTTTGGGAATGTTATGAATGTTATTGGAGTATAAAAGGAAAAGACAGCTGTATTACAAGTATGTCTATAAACCACGGTCCTATATTAAAACCTACTAGAACACCTATTAGAAAGTACACAATAATTCTAAGTACACTGTAACAAAGGATGACTGGCAAGAACTACACTTAACTTTTTAAATATATATTCCACGTTTTAAAATAAGTAAAGTTAAAATGTTCTGTTTAAATCTTTTAATTAAATTCATTTGGCACATATATTTTAAGTAGCTGTATCTGAGGATAGACCATTACAGCAGGCCATCACAGCACTAGATGGCTAGACTGGCACTTGAAGTCAACTCTCTTACAGTCGAGAGAATTCAATCCTAGACTTTTGTATAACTGGTGAACAAAATGTACTGCAGCTGAATGTACTGTATAAGTGCATGTCTGTTTTTACTGTGCGTGTGTGCGTGTGTGCGTGGGTGGGTGCGTGCGTGCGTGGCACTCACACATACAGAGGCAAAAACAGTCTCCACCTCTTGGCCTTCCGGCCTGGCGGAGATATATGATATATGCCAGCTGTCTATATTGAAGCAATTCCATTTCCTCACCTTCCAATTAGTATTGTCAGTTTCTCTGAGACAAAGACTAATCCAATCAAGTGTTGCAAATCTTTTGAGGTTACTCCATCCATCTTACTTCCCAGTATGTAATATCCAAAATCTTCTTACTTCTAGCATAGTTGGATAAAAAGTTCCAGTCATGTCACAGCCATTCCATCACGTATCTGAAACATTACAAATTGACTCTAGGGTGTGTGGGGTGATATGACCTAAACAAAATCGTGTCTCTTTATAAAAAATAGATTAAAAAAAACAAAAACTAATACCTAGTAGTTTAGAGTTATAAAATTTACGGCACAATGTAGCACAAATCCAGCACTAAAGAATGACACCATATGTATTCGTGTTTTCATCATATGGGGTGCTAACTTCACTGAGGTAGTTTGAATGACTCAGTATAGCTTTCCACTGATTTGCTGTGAGAGGTGCACCTAGATCTTTCTCTCACTGTGCTTTTTATGGATGCACTACAGTAGAAAAAGAAAAGAAAAAAGGCATGGCATAATAATCCCCTCCCGAGGGGAGGCAGACAGAGTACAGAGTAAAGAGATTGACATGGACAGTGGTATGGGAGGCCCAAGAGACCAAGAGGAAAGAGTTTGCAAGTGAGCTGGAGAGTGAGAGTGGGCAAAATAGTTTCTTCAGGATTGTGAAGCCAGATGGTGAAGGAGAGACGTGATGTGCCCAGCGCCAGCTGTGCAAGGGATGAGGATTGTAACATTGTTACAGTGGTGGAAAAAGTACTCAAATGTTTTACTTAAGTAAAAGTATCAATACTGCAATGTACTGTAGATGTACTCTGTTACAAGTAAAAGTAAGAAATTTAAAATTGACTTGAGTAAAAGTACAAAAGTATTGGCATCAAAATGTACTTAAAGTACCAAATGTAAAAGTTCTAAAATGTTTGAAAATAGCAGATCTACAAGTTCACAACGCGTCGTGATGCGACGCGTTGTGAGCTTGTAGATCGGCTATTTTCAAATAGCCTAGGTATACAATAGGGCTAAAGTGGTTAATGTATGTTTTATATTGTAATAATTTATATATATGCAAAGTAACTAGTTTTCAAATAATTGTAGTGGAGTAAAAGTACAATATGTGTCTCTGAGATGTAGTGGAGTAGAAGTAAAAGTACTGGAAATTGGAGATACTCAAGTAAAGTAGAAATACTTAAAAATTGTACTTAAGTACAGTACTTGAGTACATGTACTTGGTTACTTTCCACCACTGCTGACAGAGGAGTGAAGGAAGTGTGTCGAAAGTACAAGAGGTTGTTGAACATGGATAATGACTGGGACGGAGAGCTGGACAGTGAGTGTTACTGCCTGGTCCGGTCAATGGAAGTGGTGAAAGATCTGAAAGACATGAAGCAAGGCAAGAATCTTACATGTATGTGAAAGCCTGTAAAACTTCAGTATAACCAGTAAAATCCTAACCTTCCTGACACTGCATCACATGCAATCAAGTTGTTGACACTGTATCACATGCAATCAAGTTGTTGATACTGTATCACATGCAATCAGGTTGTTGACACTGTATCACATGCAATCAAGTTGTTGATACTCTGCTGAACTGTATGTGGGAATGCCAAACAATGCAGTTGTTCTGGGAAGACACTGGTCTCACGAATAGCTGCTACAGAGTTCCCCCTTCAGGTGAAGCTCTGTATATTAGGCATCTATCCTGATCACTTTGCACCGGTCTGCAAGATAGCACCCTTTTATTGATATGTGTCTGCTTCAGACTAGGAGAGTGATTGCATTCAGGTGGAAAAGTATGATTGGCCCTACACTAAATAAATTCAGGAAATATGGGAGGCTTTTATGCTTTTATGTCTACCATGCCTACAGTACCTGCCGCTAACCTGAGAGCACAGACATTACAGCCTTTAAAAGTGTTTGATTGCTGAGTGAGGGGAACTCTAGACATGGTAAAATTGGGCAAAATTGACAGTGACATTTTCCAAACACACTTTTCAATAAGTTACATAAGAACATTTCCATCACTGTAATCAGATTTCAACTTCCAGAGATACAGTATTGGAGTATAAGCTTTTAACAGATTTCCACCCCAAAAAATGATTTTCTGCAGATGAGTAAACCTTAAAAACCGTAATTTTCACTGCTCTTAATTACAGGCATTATTCACCTAGCCATGTAATTGTTTTAGTTGAGATCAGTCTTGGGGGGATACTCTGCTTGTCAAGCCAAGTAAGGGTGCTACATGCTAGGGGCGTTCTGACTGCAATCAATTAATGAATGCATTGAAAAGCACTGTGAGGAAGGAGATCACCAGATGAATACCAAACGGCCTCTCAATTTCTGTTCCTTAACTTCTAATTCGTTTTTCATTACTGCTGGGCTGACAGACTGGCTTTTTGCTCTGTTTGACTATTGGCTGGGGTCACAATAAAATCCTGTGTTTGCCAAAGGGGCTGCATGGGCACAGGGGAACAAGTGGCCCAGTTATGAAGAGAGTACCGCATCTCCTTTTGAATCAACCTCCACCTCCGGCCAGACTAAACATACAGTACAGTACACAATACCACATCCTTTTGGGAGTGTATCATAGCAAACTGGGGAGACTAAAAGATGACCATCAGGCTTTTCATGAGTTCACTTTAATCACAACGTCAAACTGTGACCGAGAGAAATTAATGTCTACATTAAACGGCATTTACACCTCTAGTTGTTAAATAGCATTCATATATCTACACTGTTAAAGTGCAAGGACACTTTGGTAGAGGTTTGGGTTAGTGTCCTTTGTCACGATGTAACTAATCCAATCGGCGAGATATATCGCTCTGTTGCGCTGTTGATTAGAAAATCAACCCCCCCCCACCTGCAGACCATCTCCGAAAAAGAAATGAAAGACTAATCATTATTCATTAACATACTTAATTGCCATTATTGAATATAGGCTAATACCGTAATCTTATATAAAAAGTCTTCCGAATATTTAAGGTCGATGATCGCAGGGCCATGCTCAAAACGCACCCGTTACCTTTCTATTAATACCATCAGAACCAAAACGTATAGACAGTAAAATGTCAAAGCTTTGCATTGATGCCTGACCCAGGTCACAGCCAATCTGAGCCAATACTTTAGCTTAGACTAGACTAGAGTCCTGAACCCTGTCCTGTTTGTCCCGAAAACTCGAGTTGGCTTTTTTCCCCCCAGTTTTTTTAATTAACATAATAAATAAACATTATAAGGATACAAATAAACAGCAGCATGCAATCATGCAACAGCACAGTGGCACTTCCTCATAGTAAGTTTAAACAGTATCAAAATGAGAGCCCTGGTTCCCCTGAATAAAACTGCAGGTGACTCGATTGGTGCAGGCGGTCATTGCCCTATTGCAGACCTTAGAGGGTAAGTATCATATCATATAATATTTCAAGTGCCACCCCAATAAAATGACTGGACCTAGCTTTTGTGCTTTCTCGTCTCATAGGATCATGAATATGGACCCTCGGCTGCGGATCAAGGGATTCCATGGACTATGGCTGGGAACTGTTATTAAAGTTGTTATTGTTACTATCTTGAAGCTCTGTTCTCTATCTCTGCCTCTCTATCACATTCTTTGAAATTACATTCTTTAGACTTTTCTGTTTGCCACTGCCTTTTTGATCATGCACAGTAATTCTCTTATTTTTTCCCTTCTATTTTTTACATATTTTTACTTTCTATTCTAAACGCCTTAATAACTATTTTTAATTGTATTCAAATGTCCTTTTATAATGTCTTCATGCTCTTAATGTTTTGTGTAAAGTATTTTTAATTGCCTTGAAATGTGCAATACAAATAAACTTGCCTCTCTCTCTCTCTTTCTCTCGCTCTCTCTCAAACCAACTAGTAGAGGTAGATTGCCGCCTACCTCAGGTTCTGTTGGAGGTTTCTAAATGGATGTTTTTTTTATTGCCGCCGTTGCCAAGTGCTTGCTCATGCTCATGGGGGGTATTGTTTGGCATCTGTAAATTAAAAAGTATGGTCTTGAAAAGTGTCATTAGATGAAAATGGACATGACCAGGTTTCTGGGTTTCATACAGGGCTACTCTGCTACACACAGTAAAATCATTGAAAGCAGCGATGGAAGAAGTACTCAAATGTTTTACTTAAGTAATAGTATCAATTCCCTATTGTAGAAATAGTCTGTTAGTACAAGTACAAGTTCGGTATAAAATTAACCTTTCGGTATTCAAAAGTACAAAAGTATTGGCATCAAAATATACTTAAACTACCAAAAGTAAAAGTACTCGCAGAAGGTCCCATTTCACATGTACTGTACATGTACAAAAGTCCTTTGAAAATAGCCGATCTACAAGCTCACAACACGTGTGTGTGTGTGTGTGTGTGTGTGTGTGTGTGTGTGTGTGTGTGTGTGTGTGTTGCATCATTTCTTTTCCCTTTTCTTTCTCCTCCCCTTTCCAATTGGCCACCCTAGTGGCCCCTAGTGCCCCCCCTGGGGACTGCAGACCCCACTTTGAAAACCTGTGAACTAGACAGAGGCCTTACTTTTGTCTTCACACGCAGGTCACACGCAACCACTAACAGTTACATAAAGCCTATTTTATTCACGTTTCTTTTTCTTGTATTACGGTGCAATATCCCCCAATTTGCCCACCCAAAATGAAAATCCTGGCTACGCCACTGGTTAAACGTCTAGATAATAGATGCCATTTTTATGACTAGTCTCCTCCCCACTGGGATATGCCACTACTAAGTAGAGTAAAAAGCAATCCCTATGCCTGTGTAAAGTACCCCCGTTTTTTACGCTTAGAACATAATAGCTTATTGACGTTGGGGAATCATTAGGATTGCACTCTTCTTAAAATCACACATTTGAATAGCAGCAGATATATTTATATATATATTATATGGTGAACACTAATATACTTTATTCAGAAACTGTTACCTACAAATGCACTTTGTTGTAACTCCACAAATACATTTTGCCCAATTATTGTACACAGTATCTCTATAGTCCTTAAACAAAACAGGTCTTTCAGATTTTTTATATTCCATCCTGATTGGCTAGGATTGGTTTCCAAAGTTTGCAGGAGTGCTCCGTTTTGAACAAAATGCCTCAAAACATGAACGGAGCGTGCGATTTCCGTGAAGTTTTGCACGCACATTCCCACTAAGCCGAGGAAGAAATGCCACTTGATTTTTTTGTAATCAGCCTCATGGTTTGCAGCTAATAAGCAGTGGTGGACACTGCTTGAGAGCGCACACATACTCAACCCTGACTCAAAGTATAGATACTCCTGGTCAAATATTACTCAACTTTAAGTAAAGGTTGCCCAGTCAAGGTTATTTTGCATGGATTTGAATACATGTGTGCTTTGAGCTTTTAACTTGGCCTTTGGTGTCCCTTGGGCACAAGAAGTTTGAAAGCCACTGCTCTAAAAGTATATTTGTATTGTAATATCAAAGCTGTTCCATTTGTGTGCAACCGTATGCAAGGATACAAGTTAGGTTGTATCCTATTCATGTCGTTCCGTAACATCAGAGGCCCCTAGACATGAAAACGAGACCAATAGATAATTCTGTAGTATTGAATCTGATGTAACACAATAAAAGGCTTTATTACAAAGGCTTTTAAAATGGTCTTTGTTAGTATTGTTTTGAATTAAAATAAATGGTTTTGACAGGGGCTAAAACAAATGATAGAAACAGCCCTTCGTTAAGACTTTCAATATTAAGATACTGATTAAAAAACCCTTCTCAAAATGCGAGAGCGCAGTGAACTTTTCTCTTGATCTCACAAAAGGGATCTTTGATGACTTACTACTTGTACTTCTGAATAAGTTACTTGGAAGAGTATCTTAAAACAAGCAGTCAAATTAAATGCAACTGAACTGTAGCCTCAAATGTTTCTGATGTTCAGATTGCAACTAGGCAACTGCACAATGTACAATAATTACAATAAATAATAATAATAATAATATGAAGGATACATCTTCATATGAGGGGGGGGGGCAGTCGGGGGGGGGGGGCAGTCGGGGGGGAGCTGCCTGGAGCTTTCTAGGATTCTTTCTATACAGTAGCCTTCTTGTCTTTTCCCTGCTGATTTATTAGACTCAGTTTAACTAACAGGAGGCCTGGTGCAACTCCTCCTCCAGTGAATTATAAAAATCATTTCCCATTAAGCAATTTAATGGCGAGAGAGAAATCCAAGGACACCCTCAATGTTAAGATTATCACTTCAAAGACATCCTGTTGACACTGGAAACTGTTAATGATGTCATGAATGAATCATGAGTGCTGTTTTTTTTTTGGGGGGGGGGGGGGGTCGGAGGGGCTGTTCTCCTATACCCGGCAGTGTGGTCCGGCCTGGGGTCTGCACGGTTTGTGATGACCTGCAGTAAGATATAGCCCACTGCACCACCTCACTTCCACCGTCTCGGTCGGTGGGGAAAAGAGTGAACAGGGGGAGCTGGTGGGTGTTTTTTTTTTTTAAGATGATGAAAGACAAAGGCACTTTTGACGGTCACCTTTATTCCTGGATCGTCCACCGTGGTGTCGGGGTAACGAGACAATTAAGCGAGGACAAACGCTGTGTTAATCTGTGTCCTAAACGTGGGATGTCAGCGGGGATCATTAGGTTCCCTCGTTATCTGTAAGTAATGCTGAGGAGCATATCTGAGCTGAGCGACCACAAGTCCCCCCCCCCCCCCCCACCGCTCCCTCTCTCTACAGTTCTTGGTAATAGAAGAATAGGCACGCTGCAGCCATCTGTTACTCGGCAACTATACATCATTAAATTGTGTCATCATGAGCATAAAGCCACGTTGGGTGTCCAATTGCAAGGGGGGGGGGGGGGGGGGGGAGTTGACAATGCTTATCAACAAAGACATTTCTTGTGGTGTAGCCTACAGTACATACATTAGTTTACACAACAAAAAACATGGCTCCTAGTACATGTGGCATTCAAAAGGTCTCTCATGCATGGCTTTCTCAAGAGTATTATTGTCAAATGCATTGTGATAAGGTCTACTATCAGTTCCGATAACAATTGTGAACTTATACAGTAGGTCAATATTTCGCCCTATCTACTGCCTTTAATATACAATCCAGCAGTATTTGCAAAAGGGTTTTCTTAGCTATTATTAACTGAGCAGTCCCTAATGTTTGGACAAAATAAAAAGTAGGGGATTTATATTGAGACTGGGACCGTTTGTTTAGTTTTTTCTTTTTCTCTCTTTCTTTCTTCTTGCAAGCATTCCAGTGCATCAACACAACGGTACAAGTACTTGGTTTCTTTCCACCACTGCTCTTCTAGACGGCTTGCCCCTTAGGTACCATGCAGTAAAAACCTGGTTATTTTAGCTTGCAAGTTGCCTAGTGAATGGCTCAAAAGGCGGGTTGGAGGGGGATTATTCTTCAGAGAGAGGGTGTGTCTGAACCTGACCTTACTGGCGCCATTTAATTAGAACAAAACTCTATTAGTGATCAATACATCGTTTCAATAGACACTTTAAACAGAGTCTACTGTACTTGCCAGATTTCCATGTCATGGATGAAAACAAAAACATACGTGCATGAACTCTGGTTACAGAATAAAAATAAAAAGTAAAATAAAATACAAATTTGGTTTGTGAATCTGCTGGATATCCTCTCTAGGCTTATCCTATGCCATAAACAAACTCGATATGCTCATATATGGGCATTTCACTATGACTCAGACATAACCATAAACAAACCCGATACACCCATATATAGGCATGTCACTATGACTCAGACATAGCCATAAACAAACCCGATATGCCCATATATAGGCATATACTGTATGGAGATCTGGTTGTCTTGAGCCACAGATCCGACCGCTATCTATATGCCCATATATAGTCACGTGCATATATGGGGCCAACAGACTTCAAACTAGGCGCGCACATCGGAAAGGACTCGAGGGAGTGTGGTGCCCTGGGTTGCCAGATCTGCTTATTATAATTTCCCCGCAAAATGTTATTTGAAAATAGCCGATCTACAAGCTCGCGATGCGACGCATTGTGAGCTTGTAGATCTGCTATTTTCAAATATTGGCCCATAGTCGCTTGTTTTGGGCTGGTTTTCCTAGACCTGGTTGCTTGTTTCTCTCTCAGAATCTGGCAACACTGGTGGTGCCAGTGTTGCCACATGGAGTCGTCCAGATATAGAGATCTCCATGTACTCTAGATCTAGATGTGAGGGCCGCGTAGCAGCCTGAACCTCTAGTCTTATAACACTTGACCAACTTCTTCCTGTGCAAGAAATGTAGGCTATACGTCTCATCATCTGGGTGAACTATTAAACTTAAAGATTAAAAAAAACAGCTTCAAGTTAACTATGAGTGACCCTCGTGCGCTACATGATCAGCAGGTTGGCATGGAAAAATGATCAGTAAGTAAGTAGGACAGCGAACATGCAGCTCTGAGAGCAATCGTTCAAGGCTGTCAGGGGCTGGAAGAGGCGGGTGGAAGGAGGGTGTTGCTGGGTTGTAACACACCACACAGACTGTGGCTCAGCATCTAAGGTCAACACTGAACCCCCCACCCCCCCCCCCCCCCCCCCCCGCCAACAACCCGCTCATCCACGAGCGCTCCCCATGCACGCCGGCGGGCCAGCGTTGTCCCCACTGACCGCTGTGATCTGCGGCCAAATGGCGTCTCCCTCTGCCCGATCAGACCCAGCACCTCTTGTTCGTTAGCCAACTGGCCATCTTCCCCGCAAGCCAGGGCCAGGGCTCCTCCTGGTTCCGTATGTTCGGTCCTTTTTTTAGGCCCGGTGATGGATGCCAACCAGCCAGTCGTCCCTGGACACCCTCAGAAGCTGAACCAGAGAGGGGGATTAGACACATTTCTCTATTTTTTCCTTTTTTTTTTTTTTGCAAAAGGGGATGGATGAGCGTAATCACCTATAATCTCAAATTCAAGGCCTCTTGATAACTAACCAGGGCTGTTTTGGTCCATTTGGAGCAGTTCCCTCTGGTCACCTACTTAGACCATGGAAAGGGGGCTGTCCGTGACAGCCAAAAACCTACAGAGTGGAAATGGAGTGGATTTGGACAAGCATGGCATGGTTCAAATTTAAATGATCAGCTCAATATTTTATGCCCATGAGGACTGCACCATCAAAACCGTGGTTCAGTCAGCAACGTACAATTTACAATTTAAGCATTGAACAGATGCTCTCATCCAGAGTGACTTGCAAAGTGAAACCTGACCCCAAAACGCATACTGTAGGACGCAAGGTAATTTGGGGCTGTAAACCCCTGGTTATTGATCGTGGAGCCACTGTGGCTAGAATGGAAACCCTGGGTAAGTTTAGAAGTCCATGTAATAAGGGAGGATGTATGTGGGGCACTCTGCACGCACTCTCTCTAATCTTATCAACCCCAAGTGGTGCAGCTGCATCTTAACCAACCGTTAAGATGCACTCCCTAATCTGGGGTGAACGTTCAGCGGAAATAGCAGATCTGCAAGCTCACAGTGCATTGCAACGCGGCCATTTTTGCCAAAGAGATTTGGTGTAGAGGGAAAAAAAGAAAGGGGCCTATTATAGACAACCGAGGACTCCTGAAATATATAGGAAGTGGTTAAGCGTTCTTACTCTGTAGGACAATAACAATTGCATGCACACAGACACACACACGCACACACAACACACATGCACACAATATATTGCATGGAGGTGACGCTTCGTAAAGGTGACTTACCTTTGTCACCATCCATCACGTGGAAGAAAGACAAAGGCGGTAGGAGTGCTCATGCAAGTTAAGCACTCGCCATACTGTCAGGGATATCGATATCGCAAGACAGCCATTGCACCGCGGCTGTACTCGAAAATAAAAATTCCTGAAAGAAAGAATAGCAGCGAGGAGAGGTGTGAAAATTAAATGTCAATGCTTGACAGGGACGTCTGAGAATTAAGCTGGCAGTGAAGTGTGACAAAGAGTTGTTCGGTGACAAGGCAGGAGAGGAGAATTGTCAACACTCTCTTCCTTCCAACAAGTGCTGGCACCCTAGGAGCGTGGTGAGACAGGGCTGGCATAGAGGGAGACGGAAGAAGAAAAAAAAGAGGGGTGAATGTACGCTCGGCTTGTGTATGTATACGCATGTGTGTATCCATGTCAAATAAATAGATGAAGAAAGTACGGTGTGAATGCATGCAACAGAAATATATGACTAGTGGATTATTTCCTGTCATTTTTGGGAGACTAGAAATAATGAACCCATGCCAAATAATGATATGAGCAACAAAAAGAGAAACTTGAATGGATTATATCAAGGGAATTCAAGTATCTCAATGCTGTCACCAAAGGTTTTCTACGAGAAATCCGGAGAGTTGGTTTAACTCCGGAAGTGTAACTTTTCTTGTTAACACTCGGTTTTTTTTATCCGCACATATTTTACGGTGTACTGTAGATAGTGAAATGGTTGGCAAACCAGCTACCAAACACAAACTTCTTAAGACCCACATGCCCTGGTGCAATGTGTTAAAAAATGCATATCACTGTTACAGTATGTGTGGGATTGCTTGCTGACTTACAGTCTCATTCCTAGGGCACTGCACTATGTTATTCATACTCCTATGCCCTTGCTTGCTATCTGCCCAAATGGGATAGGACACAGTTTTGATGATTTTTCCCTCTTCTCAATCATTCTCATGGCGAGAGAGTTTAGGACTCCCATACTGTCAGAAATGGTGAGATTTTCACCGTTGAAATAAAAGGGCTGTCATGCATTTCTAATCTGCGTTTCATTCAGGCACCGATATGCTTTGTGTCTTTTGTCTTTAATCTCGCCGTCTATCTGTGTACTCACAAACGTCAGGAACAAGCCCTGAGAGTCATGCTAATTAGATTTACTGTAAAGTATGATGCCGAAAGAGAGAGAGAGAGAGAAAGAGTGAACACCAAAGCCTTTGCTATAGCCATCTACACAGGAGACGGAGCATTTTCTCTCAGGCTCTGTTCACCTTTGATTATAATCACATCTCAATGGGACCAACCGGGTTCTGAAAATAATATAGAAACCTGAAGAGTTCACTACTGCTAGACTCGCACCTTTAATGAAAATTGCTCCGGCAAGTAAACATGAGCCACTGTGTTCCCTGCTTTTCAAAGACATAAGGAACCAAGCCTTGCGGCAGGTCTGTGCCGTCTTCCACACGTTTCATGAATCACATCCCGAGTCGGTGTTTGATCAGTGCCCGTGGCACCCGGACACCTTTGTATAATGACCTCGTTTGATTACAATGAGTAAAGCACTTCTCCATTCGTGAATCATTAAGCATTGGTTATGGTCGATCTGCTGCATGAACTATGGATTGAGGTAATGTATCCGAGGTTATAGGTGTATATGCAATAGCCTCTCACACATGTAGCATCAAGAAGCTTCAATTTAAAACAGCACAATTCAATACGCGTTTAAAAAAAAACAGGCAAGCGTGTCTATATATTGTATAGTATATTAGTGTCAGAATTGTGTGTGTGTGTGTGTGTGTGTGTGTGTGTGTGTGTGTGTGTGTGTGTGTGTGTGTGTGTGTGTGTGTGTGTGTGTGTGTGTGTGTGTGGCTGCCGTTTGAACAGCAGAAGCTTTACAATTAAATAAAACAACGCAGGGAAATCAGTACAGCATCGTTTATCCCGGATGGTTATATGATTAGATTATGATATACTGTATCATGTGTGCAATGTTGACATTTTGACCTGAGGGTAGAACTTCTTTTTTTTTTGGTTCATCCTCTGGCAAGAATGGACTCAGGCAGGCTTCATGGCAATCAGCATTTTTAGATATCTTGTGCGCAATTGGAGTATTTGGCCTAAGGGCAAAGGCCATGGGAGTCACCCAAAATGTGTAGGTTTAATTCTCCACCGGGGCATGAAGGCGCACAACAAATTCTATGGCAATCCAGCCAGAAGTTTTTGAGATATCTTGTTTGGGATGAAAGTGTGGGACAGACCGCCATTACTATCCCTTTCTAGCAGGGCTAAAAACTCTGTTGACGTTGTATCAACAAAACATGACAACAGGGGAATCATCATGGTGGCTGGATTTAATAAACAGTGACAGTGAACAAGCCGGCGATATGTGCTTGAGAGATCAGGGGAGAAAAGCCTGATAACCGGAGCTCAGAGGAAGGGAGGCAGCTGCACTGCGGGGCAGTGAAGCCGAAAGACAGCCTATACGTACTGCTATGAGAAAGGATGAAGGCAAAATGTATACTTCTGGCGAACGACCATGTCCTATGGCGAGTACAACACATATTCAACTTAAATAAATAACGTAAAAAGTACCGACGTCGCTCGTGAAGCCTCGGGCGTCACAGCGGCTGGCTGTGTGTCCACTTCAACACACAAACACCGTTCTCGGAGAAAGGTTGAGATGAGAAAGGGAAGCCATAGTAATTGGGTGGACTGGGATGAAGATGATGATGGGAGGAGGAGGAGGAGAAAAAAACTGTAGCAAGGAGTGTCAGTTATGCAGACGGACTAAGACAATGACTGTTAGCCATGCAATGCAATGCTTGGGGGAGTGAAATTGATGAGTTCATCTTCCTCTCATTATTGTCATGATGGATCAGATTGCTGACTTCCCTCAAAGGCGACTTAATGACTCGTTGACACAAATCTGAGTGGCTTCACTGTAGCGTCCATTAGCGAGCAACACAAAGCTCTCAGATGTGCTTAAACAAAATTGATAATTACCCCAGCGCCTTCATCTTTGTAATGAATGGCATTAATAAAGGAACAATTCATATTGCGTTTGATGCTTTCAATCTTGCCAACGACTTGCCCCGGTTTGTCCCTGTTTTGAATAACAGGGTAATTAAATCTAACTTTCATTTATCATTCCTTTCTATGATCTGTCGGGGGTTTGTCACGATTCCAAACCAATAAAAGACATTGCAGAAAGAAAGTTGTAGATCTAAAGGCCACACCGGATTTAAGGCAGGTAAGGGTTTTCCCAATGTGAACTGACCGAGTCACCGACATCATGTGATTGTGCTTTTCTCCCTGCAGACCTCATGCAGTACAGGCTATGTAAACAAGGTGGCAATATTACCATAATTACCACTCCTTCCATCTTGGCCAGTGCAGCACATTTCTCCTCTTCTCCTTCACCCATCCCGTCCCGTCCCGTCCCCCCTCCCTCTCTCCTCCACTCGTTTGTGTCGTTCCTTGCTGTTGTTAATGCCCAGGCTCTAATGGGGATGGCGTCTCCTCTGACGAGGCTTAAAAACGTCTGTCTGCCTCTCCATCCCCTTACTTATTTAATAATGAGACCGCACAAGGCAGTGTCTCTATTCATAATGGGGCAGCGGCGGAACCGTCTAGCTTGGCATACAAATCATGGCCGACCGTGGCGATATACAGTGGTAGAGGACTAATTGAGAGATGAATTAGACCTCTGCTGCTGATGGACTAAAGATGCACTTGAACCTACAGTAACAGTTTAGTGGTTGCCAATGAACAGCGTGGACGCTTTTGTGAGTCCGCTCACACACACACACAGCGGGCATGCTGCTATTGGGTTCTATGTTTCCACGGTCCACCCTGTGTCAAGGCAAAAAACACCTCAAGTGAGTGTAAACACTTCTTTGCAATATTTTTTTCTGATTCCATTCAGGTTTTTTATGTTGTTCTATCAAAAATGTGCATAAAAAGATCTAGGATCAGACCTTGATAGAGGGCTAACTTGCTAATTTAATCATAACAATAATAATTACGAAATAAATGAATGAATTATGAATACTAGTCCAACCCGGTCGACGCATCCGTAGGGGGATATGCGCACATGATCTGGCAACCCGGGAGGCAGTTCGTCCCATAGCTCGCGGGGCCATCAGCTGGGCAGCCCCGTAACCATGGCGAACCCTACCTACGTACCTACCTACCTACCACTACAGAGCATTGTCAAATTATAGGAGGATATATACTGTACTGTATATGTATTATTTCAATTTTCGACTATTACTAGCAGGCTAAAGGCTACGTACTTCAACCGACACGTTCGGACAGGCTACAAAATGACGTAATTCAGAACGTCGGCAGTGCCTGTCAGAACAAAGTTCGGACTTGCTTGCATCTCCGAGGTGTGTTAACTACAGTAGCTGAAGAAAGTTTGTCGGAGAATTGTGTGTGATTGGTCAGACCTTCACGGGCGTGATTTACTATCCCTGTCAGGCCGGAAACGGCCAAAGGCGAGGGATTATGTTTTTGCATGCACAATCCTGGGAGGCCAAGGAAGAATCTCCAAACCCGCATTTTTCACATCGACCTGTTATAGCGCCACCATGAGGCCGATATTTGCGAAACGCTTTTTTTTTAATATAACGCAAACATTACTAGGACAGATTTTGTCCAAACCTCACGCCAAACGGTCTCCATTCTGCGCTCTCTCCCTCTCTCCCACCAAAAGGCAATCGTAACAACTAAACAGATCATTCCTAACCTAATAATAATAGATGAGAATGGATTAATATAAATGTATGACATTATTCTAATTGTATATCGTGTTTGTGTGGACAATGCAGTCCAGGTAACCTCATTCTGATACACTGTCACTTTAAATAATTATTTTATGCTCCAGTAGTACTACTACAAATATACCATGAAGCCCAATTCTATCAGAATAAGAAGAAAACAATGATAATAAAGTGGATCTGTTTGCTTGTTAGCTGGCATCTCACACTGTTTAGTTTGTGAGATTAATTCACATTAATTGTCTCCGCCAGGCCGAAAGGCATGGCGAGAGAGTATGTTTTGCCCCCTGTCCGTGTGTCCATCCGTCCGTCCGTCCGTCCGTGTGTCCTGTCCGTCCGTTAGCAACTAATCTCCGGTACCGTTGGCCTGGTCGCTGCGAAACTGTGCGCGCACACTCCCTGGATGCCAATTCAGAACCTCTGCCCAACATTTGTCACATGGGCCTGTCATAGCGCCACCAGGAGGCCGATTTGTGCAAAACCCATTTTTTATATTACTCCTACAGATGTTATCCAAACATCACACAAATCAGTACACAGTATCTCATGGGATCAACACGGATCTGTCCGATTTTCCATATTCCATCCTGCTTGGCTAAGGTTGGCTCGCAAAGTTTGCAAGATTGGTCCGTTTTTAACAAAATGCCTCAAATCATGAACGCAGCTTGCGATTTCTGTAAAATTGCACTCGCACATTCCCACTAGGCTGAGGAAGAAATGACACTTGAACATTTTCAAATCAGCCTCATGTTGGCGCTATAACAGGCCGATTTGCGTTTTTAACTATAACTGCACCGATCTGCGTGAAACTTTGCACGCACACTCCCTAGAGGCCAAGGAAAAACATCTGCCCTGTATTTTTCTCATCTGCTTTTTACAGCGCCACCAGGAGGCCGACTTATGTAAAACACATTTTTGGATATTATTCCTTCAGATTCTGTCCAAAAATCATGCAAATTGGTACACAGTATCTCCATAGTCATGTGATTCTGATGGATCTGTCCGATATTTCATATTCCATCCTAATTGGCTAACAGTGGCTTCCAAAGTTTGCAGGATTGGTCAATTTTGAACACATGAACGCAGCGTGCAATTCCTGTGACATTTTGGACGCACATTCCCACTAGGCCGAGGAAGAAATGCCTCCCTTTTCACATTGGCCTGTTATAGCGCCACCAGCAGGTCTGATTTAGCAAAACACATTTTTGGGACAAATTGCCTCAAATCATGAATGCAGTGTCCGATTGAAAGGCCTATGAAGAAATGGCACCCTTTTCACATTGGCCTATTATAGCGCCACCAGGAGGCCACAATAACCTACCTGACCTGGCGGAGACTTGTGCTCCGAGGAGCACTTTTTCTAGTTTATACTACTGTTTATCCACACAGAATGCGAGTATTACGCAGTAAAAAAGCACTATTTTTTAAAATAAAATCATCCACCTGTATTAATGAGGCATCACCAAATGAATAGTTTGATGTGGAATATTCACAGACACAGTTTCGCGTCATTTATTGGGCACGCTCTCAGTGTGTAAGGACCGTAACTCAGAGAGCTTAAAATTGGCCGATAATCCCTGAGCTAGCTAGCTACAGATATCAACGTCAGATTTGACACTATTCACACGGTGGACCGGATACTTTCTAAACCATAGTAGCAAAAAACAATCTTTAAAGGACGATTTCACCCTTTTTCAACCCATCATATAATTGGTCCTCACTAATGTGATCATTTTTTTCTACTCGGTCTGTGTCTCATAGGAGGGCTGTGGACAATTCAGAAACCTGCTTACCGGTCATCTTTAGGCAGCTTTTAAAAAATGTATTTAGATTTTTATTAACGTGAGAACAAATAAAAGGCTTCTATTAAAGCATGCTCACTTTCCAGGAATAGAAATCCTGCAGTTTCTATTTGCTTGGATTCCCAATCGATGATGTCACTGGTAGGCAGGTTTCTGAACTGTCCACAGCCCTCCTCTGACACACAGATGAGGCAAACAAAAATGGTTCCATATTATTATGAGCATTAGTGAGGACCAATTATATGAAGATAGGCAGTGGTGTAAAGTAACTAAGTACATTTACTCAAGTACTGTACTTGACTACAATTTTGAGGTATTTTTACTTACAGCAGTATTTTCAAATTTCAATACTTTTACTTCTACGCCACTACATCTCAGAGGCAAATATTGTACTTTTACTCCACTACAATTATTTGAAAACTTGAGTTACTTTGTAGATTTTTATTATTATTACAAAACATACATTACCCACTTCAACCGTGTACACTTCGGCCTTTTGAAAATAGCCGATCTACAAGCTCACAATGCGTTGCAATGCGACATACTATAGATCTTGTAGAGATTGTAGAGCTTGTAGATCTGTTATTTTCTAAAGATTTTCATATATCCTATATACAATTGAGAGATCGTCTCTCTTCCGGTGGTGCGACTGAAGGCACTTCATTTTTAATCATTTGTTTCGGCGAAATAACGACAATAACATCTCACATGTCACTACAACACCAGTCATAACGTGCGCAATTCATTCACGCAGTTATTCGTCCACTTTTCATTGCTCAACACACATTTGCCCCCTCACACCATAATTAAATCCGTCCAACACAAAATTCCCCACACATTACCGACACACCGGAAGGTGAGACCTTTTAGGAGCCTCAAAGACGTTGCCAGGTTGCGCGAGAGTAATACGCAATCCGCTCCGTGAATTTTCCTCCGGACGACAAAAGGCCAGCAACAAGCCACCAGGTTGATGCCAAAAACACCACAGATGGGGACAGACACGCTGGATCTATATAAATAACATACCTATGCCTATGGACCTTTCAATATATTCTACATATACATGTAATAGCTTCATGAAAAAACACAAAGCTGCGCGCTGCGCACTGCGCATGCGTCCACGCACTTTCTCTAACCAATTTACACCCACTTCACGCTTACAAAACCTGGACATGGCAACGTCGCTCATCGTTCTGTGATTGACAGCAAAAGTTGGCCAATCAGGTGGCGAGTTCGCAGCCTAAAAAAAGACGAACGGCAGCCATTATTAGTTGTGCGAGTCAGGGTGCGAGTGCCTTCACTTCTTATTTTCGCTTATTAAACGCTCTCAAACTTCTTCTTTAACGCACGGAATTCACTTATAACATATCGTTTGGATAGAATTTAGTTGTTTCACTTCATATGTGTGGTCAATTAATCATGACAGAGCCGATTTAAAAATACAAATTCAGAGAACCGGCAGGGGCGAACAGTCACACGCATGTATCCGAATAAGTCAACCTATTTTGGCCATGGTTATCTCAAAAGTCCCGTTGCGACATGGCTGTCCCCCCCGCCCCACCCCCACCACACACACACACACACACACACGCACACACACAGGGAGAGAGAGGGAGGGTGGGAGAGAGACAATAGTCAGCCAAACAGCGAGACAGAATTTTCGCTGACGGACAGAGAGACAGAGAGGGAGAGGGAGAGAGAGAGAGAGAGAGGGAGGGAGGGAGGGAGGGAAAGACAAAATAAGCGAGCCCTCGCTTATTTTTGCGCGGACGTAATTTCTTTGTCATTGTGGTGAATGTTTGCTGCTGATGTTTGTTGTGTGAAGCTTAATGTCAGAGTGTTTGTGTTGGAGCGCCTCAGTGCGGCTGCTGAGTTCATGTGCAACATCTTGCATGCGTGGCTGCAGTACAGTACAGTACAGTACAGTACAGACCGTACAGTACAGACCGTACAGTACAGTACTTTTTTTTTTTTTTTTTTTTTTTTATCCCATGATTTTGTACCCCCAAACGACATTTTCTTTGGGGGGTTAGGGGGGGGGTACTAGAATTCTGCCCGCGTAGCGGGCAGAACTTCTAGTTTTATACATTTGAAAACGTGTGAATTGGGACATTCTGCATAATGAGTACTTTTTACTGTTGGTACTTTAAGTACATTTTGATACCAATACTTTTGTACTTTTACTAAGTAAAGTTTGAATTCTCTATACTTTTACTTGTAACAGAGTATTTTCTACATTGCAGTATTAATACTTTTACTTAAGTAAATGTTTTTCACCACTGAAGACCCAGCATTCTCTGTCAGAACATATCAGCAATTGTATTTGTTCATGTTTTAATAATCTACTTCAATATCACTTTGTTAAAGGTGCACCTATTGCATTGTGTAACATCATGACTTTATAAAGAATACTGAATATTAAACCTATGAAGCCATTAGAAGCTTTAATTGTTTGGCCCCTGTCCTTAACAGACAAGTTCATAAAATCTAATGTTACAGGGCTAAACATTATGGCGATGATCAAATTCTGAGTCTAAAGGAGTCTAAAATAGCCTTGTAAAATAACGTTTAATTCTTCTCTATTAATGCCGGCGACTGTCGGCTCGCACCATCTCATTTGAAAGGAAACGGCAATTTCTCCCAGGGGTGAGATGTACTTGTTTGGAGTATGATTGCACTATGAGCCTTCTTGATGGCCCTAATTGAAGACATGAAAGTTAATAATTGCCATGCACTGAGTCATCCTCATGGCCCTAGGCGCATGCGCGCACAGATGCAAAGGCAGAGACATAATAAAAGACATATAACACCTATAAAAATGACTCCTAGTTGGGTGGCTGACAATATGATCATATTTCACTTGAGTAATTAGTTCTGTTCTCTTTCTCCCCATGCGTCTTTTTAAGACAAATGACAAAAGAAAAGAGCGTTCCTTCACTTAAGGTGAGCACTCGACAACACTTTAATTTCTATTGTCAGACAGAACTGATTTGTAAAATGTAAATTACTAAACTTTACATAATAGAAGCAGGTTGATGTGGTCTCTCCATTACAAGCAGCCCAACTGAGACCGTCGGAGCATTCAAAATCTCCATTGTAACCCGGTGCATCTTGAGAAGCCCATCTGGTTTTTTTTTGGCCTCTCCGGCACATCATGTTTTGATTTAGATTTTTTTCCTTTCATTTCATTTTATTTTATTTTTTATCATATGTCATTTTTTAAATGTGCAATAAACTAAAGTAAACTAATCTTGAAGATGCAGAGATAGACAGTTTATTAAGCTGGTGCTTGCATGCGCTTAACATAGAAGCCAAGGAAGGCCAGTGGCCGCCGGTGGGGTTTTAACCATGTTATATTTTTCCAATGCATTCGAAATTGACCTCGAGTGTACCTCGGACACGAGGAGAGGCGGCAGAGAGACACGGTGAAAACGGACGACCAATTACTATTTTATAATTGGACGGGGCTTTAATGAGGCTTGAGGATGCAGACTTTAGCACCTTTTGTCAGCCGGGGCCCCGGACAGGGGCAGCCCAATCAAAAACATGTCCTCATTAGCATATCTAGCATATATACAGGCCTTTGAGTGAGCAGCACTTCACACAGGTATTCCCAGGGAGAACGGCGCTCGTGCCCTTACTTCTAATGTAATGTTAACGTATATATCATGGTTTTTTTTTCCTCAAGCGAGCATGCAGATAAAAAATAACTTCAGTGGCGTACGACTACAATGACCTCGTATTTGTAAACACAAGAAAATAATGTAAGCCTCAAACCAAAACAAGCCCGAGCACACAATGTACTGTATGCTATTACTTTCATTATGTTGTTGCTGTTCAAGCAGAGTTCTTCTAGGTCAGCTGTGATCTTAACTAAAGGCAATTTCCTTTTAAAATCTCTATAATAAATCTAGGCAATTTTCTTTTTAATCTCCTTTGCAGCTTGAAAATTCAGATAATGCAGGTCTCATAATTGTTAAACAAAGCTAGGAACCGACTTCATGTGCTACTTCAGCAAAATAACCCCAAGTTTTAGCAATTTTAAGACGTCCCCAAGGAAGCTATTATGAAAAGGATTATGTACTGTATACACACACAAAGAGGTTTATGTAAGAACAAAAAATGACAGAACAACACCTGACTAAAAGCACAAAACAAAAACATTATAATGCTCCATACATTAGCTGTAAGGAACTGCAGTCACAATATCCTCATGGTAGCAGCGCACTCATAGGCACGATTATAAATGCTACTATAGGTCTCAATGCTAGTTAAAACACTTCAGAGTACTTAGCCAAGCCTTGTGTGTGTATTATTAGCTCTATTTGTTTAGTATTTGGTCTCCAAAGCTTTAGTTAATCTGTTGGATGGCAGAGAGAGGAGCTCTCACCAAGCATTTCAGGTATCATACCACATGGTAATTATTCATGGGTACACTTTACTAATGGGTGTTGACTCTCTGAGCATATTTGTGGCTCCCATCTGGCACCAAAGTAAACAAACCCTTTTTTTTAAAAACACAATTTCATCCAGATCCCCTGACTATTTGATACAAATTCTTGGACATTAAACTTGGGTCTTAACACAAAGCCAGTTGGGGACCATTGCTCTAAGTACCAGTCATTCTCTTTCCCCTCTCTCTCGTCTGATACACATGGGCAGCTCTGAGTGAAGGCTAAATTAATTACTCTGCAAATGGGTGCCAGGGAATCATTTTTGATCATTACACACCAAAAAAATAATTCCCGTTTCATGCAGCATGGGCAGTGAGCAAGAACGTGTGTTCTCCTCTGCTCTCTCCTCTGGGATTATGAGCCTCACACATCATATGGGTGGGTGAGTCAGTGCGCTAGAGTTCCGCTCCGGTGTAGAGAAACGTCATGCTTGGTCCATTGTGTGATTCATCACGTGCTCACCACCACCACCATGCACAGACAGAACTACCTGCGTCGGTACAGAGCAACTTTAAAATCACTGCTCTCTCTGTTGCATTGTTCTTTTATGTCAACACGGCCTGCGCTTTTGTCTGTAACAGTCGATGCCTCATTAGGGTAAGATCACTTAACCCATTAAGACCGGGACCGGGTCTCATTTTAAGATTTCTTCGGGCTATTCAAAAATAGCAGATATACAAGCTCATAGCGCGGCACCGAGTGCCGCGCTACGAGCTTGTAGATCTGCTATTTTTGAAAAATATTGAAAAAATATTTTCCATTTTTTTTCCATTTTTTTTTGAGATTTCGATTTTTTTAAAGAATCGCCTCAGGTTTTAATGGGTTAAACCATAATGTTGTCTCCAGGAAGGAGCCGGCCATCCATATTTATGAAGGCGCAAACATAAAAATTGACATTTCAAACTTTCCTGTCTCAAAAGTTACGACTCCCTGTCAGTATCGGGCACCAATCTGTGGGTAACCTTAGAGAGTGGGTATTCAATTACCAGCAGAAATGCATTTGCCCTAACCTCTTTCGCTCGCTATGTCCTTCCAAGGGCTTTCCATTTAACAAGCTGATTAGCCTACCCGGAGCATAAATGGACCGACGGCTCCTTTTCTTTTTTATTATAAGTCCCGTAACTATTTCCTAGAAGCTGGCCTTGTTACCTTACGTCGTCTTTCACCCACTCTGTGATGTCATGATTACTTCAGACAGCAACGGGCACAAACGAACCTCCTCTGTCGTTACATTCTTGGGCATACCTGTAGTTGTTGGGAGACGACAGCATGTAATGCTTCTCCTTTTGCACGGCTCCGATTTTTCCTCGTTTTCCTCTGATAATGAACGAAACTAACGTCCATTTCATGTACAGTATATATCTGCTGCTATGCTCACGGCACCTTACATGTTTAACCTCAGGTACTGTACATATACCGCACCGAATATATACTATGTGTAAATATGTAGTTTTAAAAAAAAAGAAAACATACCTTTCTCTCTCTTCCTCTTGCTCCCCCTACCCCCCGTCGTCTTCTTCCCTTTTTGAGTGGTGCCAACCACTCCTACATTTGACCGTGTGCGCTTGTCCGTCCGAGCACGGCCTCAACAGTGTGTCCGTCCGAGCACAGCATCAACAGCTGCAGCTGACTGCAACACAAACATGCAACCAGTTACACTAATTCAACACAAACAAGAGACAGTGGAACACATGTGCCACTTAAAGACATGCATGCACACGCACGCGCGCGCACGCACGCACGCACGCACGCACGCACGCACGCACACACACACACACACACACACACACACACACACACACACACACACACACACACACACACACACACACACACACACACACACACACACACACACACACACACACACACACACACACACACACACACACACACGTGTGACAATAAAGCCGATTCTGAAAACAGTGTGAAACACTTATTTTTTTGATGGTCAAAATAATGCAATTAAAGGTGACAGAATGATTATCTCCGCCAGGCTGAAGGCCAGGGACAGAGACTATTGTTGTTTGGTACAGGCTATGTAGTGACGCATACTGTATAGGAGCTGGCCACCTGCCACTGGTGTTGACTGGTGTTAAGGTGTGACTCACACTGGACTGTATTAGATGAGCTATATATATGAGATTCTCTACAGTTGCTTCCGAAAGACGGTAATGGGGATGGACAAGTATATTTGCATTGTTTGACAGTGGAGCCACTGCATAACAAATTTGAAATCGGCCATAGGGACAATGTGAACAATGCAAATCTCTCTCTCAATCCCTTTTTTTTGCCCAACTCAATGGCGCAAGTGCCAACCCCATCAAAATCTAATTTATATTTAAATGTATTTATTTAACCCATTAAGACCTGAGGCCGATTCTACAAATGGCTTCTATTACATAAGAAATATGAAAATATTAAAATCCAAAAATCCAAAAAAATATATATATATATTTTAAAAATATATCAAATATAAAAAAATATCTACAAGCTCATAGCGCGGCACTCGGTGCCGTGCTATGAGCTTGTAGATCTGCTATTTTTTTAATAGCCCAAAAAAAACTTAGAAAGGACACACAGCTGCGTTCCCGGTCTAAACGGGTTAAATTCTAAAGCAGCTTTATTTATTCATCAAATATAATTGAGTAAATTGCCACCTTGTCTATTATGCTGGAACCTGAAACCATGGCATTTCAGCTCACACGGGTTGAAGCCCTCTTTTCTGTGCACACCAGGCATTTTATGGTAGGTTTAACAAGGAAATCTCAAAGGCTCATTAGATGTGTTCTGGCACTGCTCGGAGACTAAAGGGTATCTGCAATTCATATCTGAAGTGGCAGGCTACGCTCAAATAAGACACGGGCTATTAAACTCTGGGGACCCGCTATGAAACCAGGCTTCACAAAAACTTTGAGAGGAGGTACTCAGGGAAGAGGAATGTTTAACCCAATAAGACCGGGAACGCATCTGTGTCATTTTAGTTTTCTTTGGCTATTAAAAAAGAAATAGCAGATCTACAAGCTCATAGCGCGGCACCGAGTGCCGCGCTACGAGCATGTAGATCTGCTATTTTTTTTAAATCGTGAAAATGTGTGAAAATATTTGAATATATATACTTTAAAGGGAACATTTTTGACTCAAATCTTTGCTTCTGGGGGTCCTTATTACAAAATATTTTGAGATGGGGGTCCGCGGCAAAATACATATAAATACATTTTGGGGGTCCTTGATATTAAAAACTTTGAGAACCACTGATATAGAAACATACGTTTTTCAAAAAACTGCAGGATTTAGAAGACATTTGTAGAATCCCCTGAAGCAAAAAAATGTAGTTACAAATGTTCGCTTTAAAAATATATACATATTCAAAGATTTGCACACATTTTCACGATTAAAAAAAAATAGCAGATCTACAAGCTCGTAGCCGCGCTATGAGCTTGTACATCTGCTATTTTTTTCAAATAGCCAAAGAAATCTTAAAATAACACACAGATGCGTTCCCGGGCCTTAACGGATTAATGTCCTAGTCTCCAGGGGAACATAGGTGCCCGCCATGATGGCTACCGGCCCCGCGGCATCGTGGGGCCATCTGTGGATTGGAGCCGGGGTAAACTGATAGGGCACATCATTACCGGGCCTTGCACAATACTGGAGAGAGAGAGAGGACAGACGCATACAGATGCAGAGGTAGAGGGAGAGAACACGCAAAGAGAGAGAGAGAGAGAGATGGAGAGAGAGAGGAGAGAGCACTGCCTAGGATCAGCCTAGCTTAGCTCTGGTGGGGCTCAGGCTGCCCACATCTGCAATTCAGATGTGTGCACGCAGGCTGGTTGGTGTGTGTGCTGCGACAGGGCTGTGCCGGACCCGGTACATCTGTATCTCTCGCGGCTCCGGTTGTGTGGAGGAGTGCTTGGTGAGTGACAGCAGGTGGGGATGCAGCCCAATTAGAGGAGGGCTGTTGGAGGATGATGAATGTGGCTGGCTTAGAGAGCCTGGGAGGACCATAGGCAGAGGATGGCTCCGAGATGCCCACAGCTGTCTCACTGAATGAGTTTAACCCATTAAAGACCGGGGAAACGCATCTGTGTGTAATTTTTTTTTCTTTGGTATTCAAAAATAGCAGATATCTGCTATTTTAGAAAAATCGAGAAAATGTGTGCAAATCTTTGAATATCTATTTTTTTTAAGCGAACATTTTTAACTAAAATCTTTGCTTCTGGGGGTTTCTACAAATGTCTTCTAAATCCTAACATTTTTTTTTTGTTGAAAAAACTTATGTTGCTATAATATCAGTGGTTCTCAAACTTTTTCATGTCAAGGACCCCCAAAATGATACGTATTTGGCCGCGGACCCCCATCTGAAAATATTTAGTTTCAGGGACCCCCCCAGAAGCAAAGATTTGAATTAAAAATGTTCTCTTTAAAAATATATATATATTCAAAGATTTGCACACATTTTCAAGATTTTTCAAAAAAAATGGCAGATCTACAAGCTCCAAAGAAAATCCAAAGAAATCTAAAAATGACACAGATGCTGTTCCCGCTCTTATTGGGTTAAACATGCTGAGGGGCTCCTCCATACAGAATAATGGAGCCAGCATCCACAGGCCCTGCATGCGCTCTCCTGTCTCTTCCCACCTCTCTCTACTCTCTCTCTCACAGGGATTGACAGTCGTGGGCTCACCTCTTTGACTGGCGTGGCCTTGAACTAAAGTTAGAGCGTGATGAGGGCTGACACTCGTCCCCCTGTTGATTCATATGGAAGGGAAAGTAAACACTGTTACTACTTTATTTTCATAATGTGCTGCTTTAGCCGTGTAAGTTTAACCCATTAAGACCGGGAACGCATCTGTGTCATTTTAAGATGTCTTTGGCTATTCAAAAATAGCAGATATACAAGCTCATAGCGCGGCACCGAGTGCCGCGCTATGAGCTTGTAGATCTGCTATTTTTTGAAAAATCGTGTGCAAATTTTTTATATATATTTTTTAAAGAGTACAAGAGAACAACTCAAACCTTTGCTTCTGGGGGTCCCTGGAACAAGATATTTTGAGACGGGGTTCCGCGGCCAAATATATATCATTCTGGGGGTCCTTGACATGAAACAGTTTGAGAGCCACTGATTATAGCAACATTTAGAAGACATTTGTAGAATCCCCCAGAAGCAAAGATTTGAGTTACAAATGTTCGCTTTAAAGATATATATATTCAAAGATTTGCAAAAAAATACAAGATAAAAAAGAATTAGCAGATCTACAAGCTCATAGCGCGGCACTCGGTACCGCGCTATGAGCTTGTAGATCTGCTATTTTTTAACAGCCAATGAAATAAAAAGATTACGCAGACGCATTCCCGGTCTTAAAGGGTTAATAGTCGAGCACAGTGTGGACAGACGGGGGTAGTATGTGGAAATCGAATGCACGCACCATCCCACCATCACCTGTTGCCGAGGAGAATGAGAATGAAATGGAAATTATACACCGTCACTGTCACACTGTAGAAAAGCAGGTTGTTAAGAGGTGTTTCTGCACAGAGGGCTACAATTCACACTTAAACGTAATGCAGAATACATGCCTTAATAATGGCAACCTCATTTCATACTTTCACAATTTCATCTGAACTGTAATTTTTTTCATTGTTGTTGGTGGTTTGTTTGTTGTGGTTTCTTTTTTTGAGGGGGGAGGGGGGTTCGGGCACCCTGGTAGGTCGCCCTGGTAGCTCACTCACCTACAGTAGCAGAGTGCCTACTATATTTCATTTTCATTTCATTTGATTTCTGGCCCAGGTTCAACATCTGACCTGAAACCCTTCGCTGATTTGTCATTTTATTTTCCTAATCCCCTTTCTCTCTAGCCAGCCTTTCCTGTCTCTATACTGACTGTCACTATCTAATAAAGCAGAAAATGCCAACCCCAAAACAAATTGTACCAAAAAAAAAGTGGAGAATGTATTTGGTCCTCACTCAGATATCCCCAAAAACAGACAGACATTTTTAATTTCACAGATACGATAAGTATTCCGGATCAGAACGCATCGGCTTTGCTTTGACGAAAGAAGAAGCAAAAAAGGATTATCAAACCCCATAAAATGATAAAACCGTAACAGAGAGATGGCGGCTCTCTGGCACACCTCCCAGCTGAGGGAACCTATTCCAACTTTTTGTCAAAGAGAAGATTAAGGCTGGTTTATAATTCAATTTCATTACTGTATGATATACGGGGAGACTTTTCGTAGGCCATCCATCTACTCCTGTCTTTCTGTGTTCATTACCTTAATCCCATGGAGGCCGAAGGGAAGATGCTTAGCTCCCCATCTCTCTCCTCTAGTGTAGGCCAGGTTCAACAATGTCTATATAATATACATATATATCATTATTTTTTTACAATGACATAGATTATATAAACTAAATTGCTTGTTTGTGTAGTGTGAGACATAGATAGCGCTGCTTAGATTAATAATAAACCCCCATGATATGAAGAAGATAGCTTTTCACCTGCTAAATCCCGTCTGAGTTACCTCACCTTGCATCAGTCGAGTGGGAGTGTGAGTGAGTGAGGCCACAGAAGGAGACCTGACGGATTACAGGAGATACATAAATTATCTTAGTGGAGACGGACTGTAAAACAAGGAAGATGTGTGTCAGAAGATTGAAAGGAAAAGGGAACAGGGCCATGAGAGATGGACACTTAGACAGATAGTCAAGACAGAGTCAGGCGAGTGTACTGTATATTGAGTATAGGTGCGTGAGAGACAGGGCAGAGAGAGAGAGGAGAAAGATAGAAATGGCACATTCTTTATCATTGGTACAGTATGTGTTTGTGTTATCACACTGGCTTTGGGCTACTTGTAGGACAACCACTGCTTGAACCAAACAAAGAAAATCATCATATATTGTAGACTGTCTCCACTGTGTCTCCCATTCCATTAAGCCAGAAGGAGAAATGTGAGAGAGTGTGAAACTGACACTGCCCACATTCACCAAATGGTAAAAATGACGCCATGCAGAGGATGTGTGCGGGCCCCGTGCTCAATCAACATCGCCATTCACTTCACCACCAATCCATAAAACAACAAAACAATAATTCTGTGCTAATTAGTAACGAAAAATAGCACCACCAAGCACTTGCCAAGTACTAATGGAAAAGCAAAAACAATGAGGGTATGAGACGCGGTGTGCCGTGCTGGGACTATATGCAGTCGAAAAGCACCAACAGAGACAAAGAACAATTATCTAGGATTAACCAAGCCAAACAATGTTATATGTGCTACTTTCAATTAATAACGCAGATTGGGAGCTTACAAATCTGTTAGTGCAGTATTTGCTTGATTAGAAGCATGGACCGATGACATCCAGCTGTGGTTCTGTTGATTTATAAGAGTTTGATTTAATCTTTAATCACAATCAGCTCATCATGGTTGAAACGATGCCCCATGGCGCTGGACAGAACATACAACTCCGGGCAATACCAATTGGCCTGGCAAAAGACTTGTAACCGGCGCTGCGACGTCCGCCCCCCATATCAGCGGTCACCTGGATTGTTATTCTTTAACCCATTGAGACCTGAGGCGATTCTTTAAAAAAATCTAAATCTCAACAGTTTTTTGAAAAATATCTGGAAAATATTTTTTCAAGATTTTTCAAAAATAGCAGATCTGCAAGCTCGTAGCGCGGCACTCGGTGCCGCGCTATGAGCTTGTAGATCTGCTATTTTTGAATAGCCCAAAGAAATCTTAAAATGAGACGCAGATGCGTCCCCGGTCTTAATGGGTTAACAACTTCTCACTTGGCCACAGACAGACAGTAGAACCTCCGGCACCAACACAGCTAAACTTTCCTGTGTAGAACCTTAGTAGAATTCTAACTTCTGGGTTGCTGTTTGGAAAGAGCTCGGTCTCTGACTCTTCTGAGCGCTTTACAGAGGAAGAAGACCGTTTTTCTTTTCTGTTGTCCAAGCAATAGCCAATACGCTTGACGCTAAACACACCAAGCTGGGCAGCACTGTTAGCTGCTAAGGTAACATAGCCTGAAATACATACATACATACAAGTTTTCCTTCCCTCTGGCCTAGCACTAGCTGAAATGATAATCGCTAAACCTCGTGTTGTTAGCTTTTAGCTGCAGATGCGTCAAGCATCACACAGAGTCGGCGTACCTACGAGGCTACGAGTGCAGCCAGGTTTCCCTCCCTTGCTTCCATGCTCCATGTCACCATGGTGGTAGCACCAGCTAACGCAGAGGGAATACACACTCCGCGGGGACACAGCCCGTGTGACCCAGTTGAACTCACGTGCAGCAGAGGAACCTTTGTCTGAAGTGGCCTGCAGAAAGCCAATTTGATATGCCCGTCTTGCCATGCGACGGACTTAGTTCACCCAGAAACATCCTGCCCGTCTTCCCTGCTTGCGAGCAGGAGGTGAAAACCGGCTGGGCCAGACCCTACACCACTCCTCTACTGGGACCACATCCATGGGAGAGTGTGTGTGCGGGCTAAAGAGCTGGCATGGCTCCAAATGCCCCCGGTGGAGCGAGCGCTCTGAGCCCACTTGATCCAGAGACTCACATCACAAGCCGAGCGCACCTTCCCCACCAGAGCCAACATATGCAGCAGTCCGCCCTAGCCAAGAGGGCTTATGCATGTTCTGCTATGACTCTGAGGGCACTGAATAAATCCGCCCTACTGTTAAGATACGCCGGTGACGATGGTCGTTCAAGACCCTTGCTGATGTCCAGAGGAAGCATATCCTGGACACTGCAGTGAGCACTGCTGGACTCTTTGATTGATTGAAGTAAGACATGACACCTTGTCTATTATGCTGAAACCTAAAACCATGGCATTTCCCTCACACGGGTACATGGAGGTACACATTCACAATACAAGGTCTACTAAACTGGAAGGCTCATAAAGCACTAAGCTTGTTTAAAATGAGATCCCCACGCACACAAATCATGATGACATATAAGAGACAGACAGATATACACACTACTATACAGAACGTCATACGATCAGCTTACAGGTTACTGGTATGAAGAAATAAAAAATATGTACAAGAGAAAAAAGAGGAAGAGTTTGGGGAGGTTAAGACTTTGACAGGGGCCATTTTCGAATCTTCAGCGACACAGTCCCAAAGATGCTATGTCACTCCCAAGAAAAGAAGGAGGGGGAGGCACTGGAGATGCCACTGTTGAAATTGTCTTTGTATTCTTTGTGTTCATATGTATCTGTCCTCACAGTTAATTCTGACATAAGCCAAGGTAACCTTAAAGGACAAATACAATTTGTAATTTAAGGACCCTAGTTTTAATGCAATCCCCAGGCTTTATCACGTTCTGATTGCAGTCTAAGGTCTTTAGAAGTCATCAGTGCACTGTCTAGCAGGGGTGGGTGGAGAGGAGAGAGAGAGAGAGAGAGAGAGAGAGAGAGAGAGAGAGAGAGAGAGAGAGAGAGAGAGAGAGAGAGAGAGAGAGAGAGAGAGAGAGAGAGAGAGAGAGAGAGGACCACCCTACAACAAAATTAAGATTTCAGAGGTGAAGGTCGAGACCTTGCTTCGTTTGACAGGCGTAATCCCCTCTTCAGAATGTTTGTGTTCCATCGCTAATCAGCGCCGCTAGTCTGATTGAGTGATCAGAGTTTGGCTCGTGTTAATTTATGTGCGAGATGGGAGGGAAGCTTAAAGGCAATCCCGGGGTGTCATCTATGTGATGGATCTCTGGTGGCAGCGTGAAGTCTCATATGTTTACACAACTTACTTTGACACCCTTGGTCTTAATATGCAAGCTCCTGCTCATTCACTACCATAAAATGGCCATGACCAGATACCTATATATATATAGGAACCAGAGCACTGGTCATGCCTTCCACCAAATCATCGTATTTGCAGTGCACAATCCAAAATGTTCATTTGCAAGTATGAAATCAAATGTCAATTTTGGGAGACAAGGGGAAGAGGAATAATTGAATTGCTTCCTGGTCAATGCATGGATGATGATACTCATTAGCCCTAAGTATGTTTGTGTTTATTTTTCATATTGTTATGCTTCATCTACTGTATTACCAGGATCCCATTGTTGTCTGCCAAGTGTTCTTTAAAAAAAAAAAAAAAAACGGAATGCAATTAGAAGAGCATTAACTATGGGCTACTTTATACATTTTGCATGTAATGGTAGTTAAGTGTTCCATTATTAATGTATTTATATTAGCAAAAGCCACTTAGAAGTGTTCCAAATGGCGCTGGATGAAAAGATCTAGTCATGATTTCCAGACACCAGGGTGGGTCCAAATTATGCATTATGAATACATATTCATATTTGTATTACTGGGGGCATTATTATTATTGTTTGTTATGTAAACATAATATGGCTGTAACCCTATCTGGCGTGACATTGATCTGTGCGGGATCAAAAAAAGAAAGGTCTGCATGCACAAAAAGCTTGCTGCTTCGCCACATCTACTGAACAAAACACAAGGTTTCGATTGATCTGAAAGTCTGCACACCAGGGGCTACCGTACTAGTGAACATACAGGGTTCTATGCAGGTTGATGTTTAGGATGATTCAACATGACAACGTCACCATTCCATAACCTCTCAACAACTGCCCCTCAACCTCTCTAACCCATTAAGACCTGGCCCAGGCCGATTCTTACTTATGTCTTCTAAAGCCTAATAGTTTTCTGAAAAACGTATGTTTTATATATCAGTGGTTCTCAAACCTTTTCATGTCAAGGACCCCCAAAATTATTATGTATTTGGCCGCCAACACCCATCTCAAAATATTTGGTAGCACCTATGTGTATAACGCATCATGAACATACTACTACAAGGCATTATAATCTGCTCCTAACCATGTATAATCAGGTGTATAAGAGCTCATAACAAGTGCTACCAAATATTTTGTTCCAGGGACCCCCAGAATCAAAGATTTGAGTAAAACATGTTCGCTTGAAAAGAATATAAATATATTAATTTGCACACATTTTCTTGTTTTAAAAAATGTTTCAGATCTACAAGCTCATAGCGCGGCACTCGCGCTATGAGCTTGTATCTGCTATTTTCGAATAGCCAAAGTGTAAAATAATGCTTTTTTAGCTCAAATAAAAAAATGACACAGATGCGTTCCGGGTCTTAATGGGCTAAAGATGTTGCCTGGTTCTAAAAGCGTTTGCATCACCTGTTACCTGCCAAAAAAACACCTGACTCCAGAACATCCAAAATCAATTATCTCTGTTAAAGCTCAGTATTCCTGCACTAAGCACGACATTGACCTGCCAGAGAAAGAAGGTTGTTTGGAAAATTAGATGAGTTATGAAAGAGCAGAAAAACAATTTAGTGTTGCATATCCACAATAAATCATCGCCACCCAAAAATAACTAATTTATGTTGTACTGTGAGCATGATTGATGAGCTCGCCGTTGGTTTTGCAGTGAAGGAGGCACAGCATTCAACATGGTGGTGCATCGTATCTTTACCATTTTGAGAAAACTTTGCTTTAACCCATTAAGACCTGAGGTCGATTCTACAAATGCCTTCTAAATCAGTAGTTGTCATACTTTTTTGTAATTAAATATTATTCAACATTTTTCAAGCCAACGAAAAAAATCTAACATGACACAGATGCTTTCCTGGTTTTAATGGGTTAATGCAAGTCTTCAATTAGCCTCCACAATTATGATACCAGCATTTTAATGGGAAGAAACAGGATGTTTGTCTCCCCAACAAAGAGATAAATTGTCTAATGTCGACGGAGCACTGAGCAAACCAAAGGCTAATTTATGTGTAGTCGTATGGCCATGCATATCGCTTGAAGAAAATCTGTTATTTTCAGCGAGGTACGCAGCAGTACGACAAATTACAACCAAAACAGACACACATTGCTCCACTATGAGAAGGACGTTTAAAGCAACAATGACTTGTGACCATAACGTGTATTAAACATATTTCAGGGGGGCAGGGTTCCTGCTTGCCGCCCCACTGCTTCGCATTGTTGTTGACAGCAGATTTTTTTTTTCTAATCCAGAAAGCTATACCTTTTTCTCAATTCCCTATTCATGTTCCTTCACACTTGAATGACTGGCAGCTGCTATTGTAAATAATTATAAAGTACCCTGCATGGCGGAAAGCCCCCCAGCTGACATCATGTAGCATAGGTGCTGAGCGTTGAAATGCCATACGTTACGGTGAAACGCAGGACTTGGCTAGTTTTTGTTGTGTTATGTTCCATGTGTACTTCCTATGTTGTGACATTCCATGTGCCATCTTTGCTGTACATCACACCCACAAAATCACGACACACACGCGCACACACACACACACACACACACACACACACACACACACACACACACACACACACACACACACACACACGGACCAAATACATGCTGCCTGCCACTTTTCCACCAAAAGTTTGGTTCTAGAACTGGTTCCGTTCTAGCTACTTGGACGGCTTGCGTTTCCACCAGTTTTAAGCAGAACCATAGTTCGATTGGTAGTTAGTTGTATGCCTTCGACTTTCCACGTACGCTTTATCTAGCAGTGTAACTCATTGTAATGATCATTGTTTTGAAATTATGCCCCGTTTCTTTTCTTTTCTTTAATTTTTGTCTTTGTTTATGCTCTTTTTTCTTTTTCTTTTAAAAATTCCTTTATGTCTGTCTTTTTTGGAAAAAACACAGAACCATTGTTAGAGTTAGAGAGCCCGCCAGGGGACCAGGAGTCCCCAGTTTCCCCCGATTCAATTCCAGGCCTGCAATGTGTCAAATATGGCCCGGTCAAAGTGTCCATTTCACGGGGGAAATTCAATCGTCAATGGCAGTTACAGTTTCCCTTTTCTTTTCTTTTTTTAATAATGATTCTGCGCTTGCTTTTGCCATTGTTTATATCGCATCTGCATCTTCCAACCACTTTGGTTCCGAGTTCAGGGCAATAAAAAACAAGCATTTTTTTGTTCCAGTTCCGAACCAACTTTAAGGGTTTTGAACCAATTCATTTTCAGTGGAAACACTCTGAATTGGTTCACAATTAGGCGTGAAAAAAGAACGGAACCGGTTCAACCCCGGTGGAAAAGGGGCCGCGGTGTCTTCGGTGTGTGGTGTATGGGAACAGCGGTGGCTCTGTGCAGCTCAGTCTCATTGTTGAGCAGGGGGCAGGTCTAACGTTTGCAGACATCAAATTGATATTAATGCTCGTGAAAGGCCTTTACCTTTTGAGTTATCGCTCTGGCGGTCAAATGCCTTCAAGAGGCAAGAGCACAGCTGAGAACATGAATGTTTAACAAGAGCTGCTTCATGGTTCACCTCAACGTAAGCCCCCAGCCCGGGGCTGAATTATTAACCACTGCAAAGATTGCTCCAAATTCCTGCTGAGATTACATTCGCAGGTCCCCTCATTCAGCATACTGGTTCCCGAAACAATAGAAAGGGAAAGTCCAAGAAATCCCAGATGCAATTACGCCCTCCACGGACGTGTTAAAGTGAGGACGTGACAGTTTCATTTGCAAGAAACACAAATGGAAAGCAACAACATGCAAAGTGCCGTGGGGGAACGATCTAAACACTGGATTGATACCAACATCTGCTATCAACAACACAGTACATGTTTCCTCATCAGAGGGACATCACATCATTTGTTATCAGCACCAGAAAGGGCAATCGCAAAAAAAATTACAATACAAATCAATCTAGGATACCGGTATGTATGATATCATACAGTATATCATGCCACTGTAGATCAAGTAAGATTTTTCTATAGCTGTGCCTTGAGCAGTGGTGGAAAAAGTACTCAAATGTAATAAAAGTATCAATACTGCAATGTAGAAGTATACTCTGTTACAAGTAAAAGTCCGGAATAAAAAATGTACTTGAGTAAAAGTACAAAAGCATTGATATCAAAATGTACTTAAAGTACCAAAAGTAAAAGTACTAAAATGTTTGAACATAGCAGATCTACAAGCTCACAATGCGTCGCATCGCGACGCATTGTGAGCTTGTAGAGCGGCTATTTCCAAATAGCCTATAGGTATAAAATGGTTAAATGGCTAAAGAGGTTAATGTATGTTTTATAATGTAATAATTTATATCTGCAAAGTTACCAGTAACTAAAGTTTTCAAATAATTGTAGTGGAGTAAAAGTACAATATTTGCCTCTGAGATGTAGTGGAGTAGAAGTAAAAGCACAGACAATTGGAAATACTCCAGTAAAGTATAAGTACCTCAAAATTGTACTTAAGTACAGTACTTGAGTACATGTACTTAGTTACTTTACACCACCGGCCTTGAGAAAGCACACTTTACAGGTTGGTAGCTTATGTGTCTTTCTCTCCGTCTGTCCCTCACTAACACTGCGTGCACACCTGGTGCCCACTGGGATGAACAAGAAGCACTGCAATCTCGCCAGCAGTTACACTTCACCTGCCGCCCGACTGGGATCTTATTTGGAGTGGCGTAGGAGAGGAACCCATGCCACCTGTAATGAAGTGAGCTCGCACCATATGTAGCAGTTACGAGGTCCAGATTAGGATGGGGAAACCAGGTGCTGGCCTGATCGGCCGGCGGCATTGATAAACAGCACTCTAATAGGCTGTGGATAGGAGCATCCCATCCATGACTGCGTCTGACAGCTAACCCGCTCCGCTTCAGAGGAACACACACCGGCTTTCTGCTCAAGCCCAGCAGGCCTCATTTTCACCAGCAGCCACATATCAGAACAGAGACAGCGGACTGTGTAGCCAGCCTCATCCACCAGGCCCGACCACCGCACACACACCCACCCACATGCAACCCAATTTCTCTGGTACATATGATAACATTGCTCATGCTAACAATGTGTGTTACCTGTGCATGGTAATTGCCTGAGCTGTGTGAAAAGCAGTGCTAATGTATGCCACACACATAACCTTTGCTGTGGCTTAGCCCGTTAAGACCTGGGACGCATCTGTGTCATTTTTAGATTTGAGCAAAAAAAACATTATTTAACACTTGCCGTGCTACGAGCTTGTAGATCTGCTATTTTTGAAAAATCGAGAAAATGTGTGCAAATCTTTGAATATATATATTTTTATATAGCGAACATTTGTAACTCAAATCTTTGCTTCTGGGGGGTCCCTGGAACAACAAATTTTGAGATGGGGGTCCGCGGCCAAATACATATACATTTTGGGGTCCTTTGGGGTTTGAAAACCACTGACATAGCAACATACGTTTTTTCAAAAAACTGTTAGGATTTAGAACGACGGATTTTTTGTAGAATCGGAACCTCAAGCCTTAATGGGTTAGAAAAGCCGAGGTTGAATGGATTCCTTTGCAGATGTATGGAAGCGGGCCACGGGGTGGTATGTGTGTGTGCGTGCGTGCATGTGTGTGTGTGGGGGGGGCGTGGTAGAAATCAAATACAGAGAAATGTGGTACATGAACCACACATGCTGTGCTTGGCACTCTGCTGGGAGAGAGAGCATTGTAGTGGGGACTGAAAACACTCAGCTTCCCCCCAGGCAGTGGTCCAAGTGAGAGATGTCGGCGGGCTTGTATTTATTCTCTTTTATCAAATAAGCAGCATACCCGCACTTCAGCGTAAACGCATGCATAGTCTCAGCCGTGCGCCCGAAAGGGATTGCAGTGATTTAGAAATATCGGCTTTAAAGAGAGAATGCACGTGTTCCTGAATGAGACTGTCTTTGTTGGTTGCTATGGTGGTGAAAGACTTCATTCCACTGGAGCGTGGATGTTTGGGCGACAGCTGGATAGATGACATTTGTAAGAACTAGAAAAATGCACTGTAATAACGAAATAATAATAATAATAATAGTTATTACAGCCTGGGGAGTGGGGACATTCTGGTAGATCAGTGGTTTTCAACCTTTTTCGCGTCAGGGACCCCCAAATTGACACGTATTAGCCCGCGGACCCCCATTTGAAAAGATATGCCAGGGACTCAACCATTCTGATTTATTGGGGGTTCCAATCTACACTGTATCATCATCATTCGTGTTCATTTAACTCTGAGAGTGTACAAATGGAACCAAATGGAACCAAATGGAACCGTCAGGGTAAATTTGGTTCCATTTGTACACTCTCAGAGTTACAGACACACAAGGGTCAATTTGGTTTCTAACTATTAATTTGGCTGGGGACCCCCTGGAACCCCCTCAAGGACCACAGGTGGTCCCCGGACCACTGGTTGAGAACCACTGTGGTAGATGATTGACCGTCACTCACACAATTGCAACATCCCGTTTGATTTCTGGGTGGAGATGCGTGTTGCATATGTCATTCTTCAACTTCAAACACTCTCCTATCTAAATAAAAGGGAAGAGAAACGGACATTATAGCCTGCAGATACCCACGATCATCGTCTTTATTTATCATATCCCAAAGCTCATCATAACACCGATCCAAAAGAACGAGTGGAAACTGGTAGGGCCTGGACTGGCTTAATAGTGATGAGGTCTTGTTAGTGTATAAAGAATCTCCAACAACTTTTTGATTTGAGTTAGGGTAATAAAAACTACCCATCATTATCTCTGGCTCTACGGTACACTAGCTCTTCTCTGGAGCCTTGCTCTAACAGCTCTGTGTGTGTGCGTGTGCGTGTGTGTGTGTGTGTGTGTGTGTGCACGTACACACTCACACGTGCACTTTTCCTGGCCCTCACTAGAGAAATAGTTGTTTTATGTTTAATAAGATGTTTAGAGTGAGGCTTACATTAAGAAAAAGATTCAGGTGCGGTTAGGGTTAGAATTAGGCATTTAGAGGTTAGGTTTAGGTGTTGGGTTTTAGATTTATGCCCTTTATTTGCACTGCGCGCCGGTCAGTGGCGCAACCAGAACGCTAGTATAGGCTGGGCCTGAGCAGGAGTGGGTGGGCACGCATGCGCGTGCATGTGTCCCCGACCCGTGTGCGAAAAATTGTGGTTATTGCGCGGATATTGGCTGTTTTTGGCTGGTTTTTTTGTTACTTTATTTCGGTTTTAGGGTTAGGGTTAGGGTTGGGTTAGGGTTATGTTATTTAATTCTTATTTTTGCCTGATTTTACCAATTTTTTATCCAAAAATGTATTATAATATAATATTATTTTATTTTTTTATTTCCCCCAAAAAAATGTTTTTGCTAAATCGATTGGGTGGGCCAGCTCTCTATGTGGGTGGGCCACGGCCCACCCAGGCCCACCCATGGCTGCGCCCCTGGCGCCGGTGTCTTGCACTGAAAATAGCAGAAGTCCTCACAAGCATAGTAATACAAAGTAAACGCGCATTAGTGTGTGTGTGTGTGTGTGTGTGTGTGTGTGTGTGTGTGTGTGTGTGTGTGTGTGTGTGTGTGTGTGTGCGCGCACGCACGTGCATGCTACTGGATGAAGGCAAAGTAATGACACACCATGGCTATAAGAGAGACAGCAAGAGAGAGAGCGTGTGCATGAGAGATAGGGAAAGAGAATTGAACGTGCCTATCAAATGATGCCCCATCAAAATGTATTATTGCCTAATGAAAAATTTAGATTATCACATTCTGTATAGCAAATTACATTCCTCATCAACTCCAAGCGCTCTCTTTGGCCTTGACAAGAAATTGGAACCGCACAACCACCGTTGAAATAATGCATATATACGCCACCATTATCTCAGGCACACTCGGTCTTAACAGGGTTTTGTGAGTGAAATGGCCGAATCAACTACACACGGGACACTTTTATTAATTTGACAGCTCTTTATGAACAGAGATCATTAAATGTTTCTATCTTTTACTATTTCCAATAGTAATAGCGAGTATACTAGCTTTGTATTGTCACGCCGATATTAGTTTTCAAGACCAGTTCCCTCCCCCCACCACCACAGATATAGAACTTTAGGAGGAAGACCACAATCTGCCGGGGTATACCCAATGAGGTAAAGTAACTAAGTACATTTACTCAAGTACTATACTTAAGCACAATTTGGGGTATTTTTTACTTAAATTATTATTTCCATTTGTTCAAATTGTCAATAGTTTTACTTATACTTACTTCTACTCCACTACATCTCAGAGGCAAACATTGTACTTTTACTCCACTACAATTATTTGAAAACTTATTTAAAGTTAAAGTTACTAGTTACTTTGCAGATATAAATTATTCTATTATAAAAAACACTTCAGCCCTATTTTATACCTAGGCTATTTGAAAATAGCCCAGGTATAAAATAGCTATACCTAGCGCGTTGTGAGCTTGTAGATCTGCTATTTTAGATCTGCTAATTTCAAACATTTTAGTACTTTTACTTTAGGTACATTAAGTATATTTTGATGCCAATACGTTTGTACTTTTACTCAAGTAACATTTTGAACACAGGCCTTTTACTTGTCGAGTGCTTTTATATTGTGGTATTGCTACTTTTACTTAAGTAAAATATCTGAGTACTTCTTCCACCACTGGGTATACCCCATGTGATTAAGCAATAACTCACGACAGGCCCATGGTACTTTATATTGTCATTATTTCACAGCTGAGGGGTGTTGTTTGCATCGGGCCGAACAACGCCCCTTAGCTGTGATGTAATGACAATATACCATGCCCTGTGAGTTATTGCATAATTATACCAGTAGTTCCGACCTCACATTGTGACCGCAGAGACACAGTCTAATGAGCGCCAATATCTAGAGCTATAGCACGCAACACATCTATTACACCTTGTTTACCTATACCTGCAATCTAGCAACGGCCACCAGCTGTTGTTAGTAACAAAAATAGTTTTCGGTTTATCAGCATTCTTATCGACTGGCCTCCATGTACTGGGTAGTAGTAGTAATAGTAGTTATAATAATCATAAGGATAATAAACGATCTTCTATACTATAATTCACGGAATGTGTGTGTGTGTGTGTGTGTGTGTGTGTGTGTGTGTGTGTGTGTGTGTGTGTGTGTGTGTGTGTGTGAACTGTATTTCATGTGAACACATTTCTGGTCTCAAACTTGGCTGTCTCAAACTTCAGTCCCAAACGGCGAGCGTGTCTCATAAGACCCTGAGTTGTTCAGTGCCGAATGGCAATTTCGGACGAACCAAAGGTTTCTGAGAACCGAAAAACCAAGAATATCTGTTTCTGTCAGCCCATGCATGGGGTCTGAGAAAATTGATCTGTGTTCCCTGATTGGCAAATCCCAAACGGTCGGCTTCACGATTTGGTAAATGGTACATTTATATAGCGCTTTTATATCCAAAGCGCTTTACATAGAGCGCATTACATTCACCCAACCATGCAAGGCACCAGCCTGCTCATCGAGAGCAATTAGGGGTTCAGCGTCTTACTCAAGGACACTTCGACACTAACTCTGGGGGAGCCCGGCATCGAACTGGCAACCTCACGGTTGCCATCCGGCCACTGTACCGGCCACTCTACCCCCGAGCCACTGCCGCCTCGATTAGCTGAGCGTCACGTCACGTTTGTGCCACTAAGCCAGTATAAATCCCTGATTGGCTAATCCAACCTGTCAGCTTAACTGATTGGCCGCGTTTCGCATAACATTTGCACCGCATACGTAGTCAATATCAGTGGTGGAAAGAGTACTCAAATGTTTTACTTAAGTAAAAGTACCAATACTGCAATGTAGAAATACTCTGTTACAATTAAAAGTCCAGAATTAAAAATCTACTTGAGTAAAAGTACAAAAGTATTGGCATCAAAATGTACTTAAAGTACCAAAAGTAAAAGTACTAAAATGTTTGAAAATAGCAGATTTACAAGCTCACAACGCGTCGCGATGCGACACGTTGTGAGCTTGTAGATTGGCTATTTTCAAATAGCCTATGTATAAAATAGGGCTAAAGTGGTTAATGTATGTTTAATAACATCATAATTTACATCAGAAAAGTAACTAGTAAATAAAGTTTTCAAAAATTGTAGTGGAGTAAAAGTACAATATTTGCCTCTGAGATGTAGTGGAGTAGAAGTAAAAGATTTAGAAATTGGAAATACTCCAGTAAAGTACAAACACCTCAACATTGTACTTAAGTACAGTTACTTTCCACCACTAGTCAATATAAATATAAATGCATGCATGGCCCCAAGTTGGCCGGCACCTGAAAGGTGCCGTTTTTTTTTACTTGATCTATAGAGCTATCTTTCTAAACAGATACATGTTGGTTACTTGTTCATTATGTTTGTTATCTAGATTTTTTTTTTTTTTACCACAAATGTTATTTAGACAGATGCTAGGTTTGATGTTTACTTGTAAATCCAGGTGTCTGATGCACTACAACTACATTGTTCTCTTTGGGAAGGCAAGCATGAACTACTGTAGGGTTCGTGCTTACTCTGCTTAGAGTGATCTCACACTTGTTAAGTCACTCTGGATGAGAGCATCTGCTAACTGACTGAATGGTAAATTGTTCTCCACAAAACAATGTGATTATTATGTGTTCTTTGGTGTCTTAAAATCCCATAAGGGATGGGTCTTAAAGGACTACTTCGCCCCCAAAAAGGACTTATTTTCTATCAATTACTCACCTCGTGAAGCCTTGGATTCATGGAGGGTGGGAACTGGTGCATGTGAACTCAGCTCACACCCAGGCAAGTCCCTCGTTCGTGCATATAAGACTGTTTACATCGGATCTGTTTTAAGTAGAAACGTCTGAATGAGAATAATGAAAACCAATTAACCCATTAAGACCGGGAACTCATCTGTGTAACCACTTTAACCATTATTTTATTTGGCTATTCAAAAATAGCAGATATATATATATACAATATACAGATATACACATTGTAGATCTGCTATTTTTTTTAAATCCTGAAAATGTGTGCAAATCTTTGAAAATATATATTTATACATAACGTTTTTTAACTCAAATCTTTGCTTCTGGGGGGGGGGGGGGGGGGGTCCCTGGAATAACATAGTTTGCGATGGGGGTCCGCAACCAAATATATATCATTTTGGGGGTCCTTGACATGAAAAAAGTTTGAGAACCACTGATTATAGCAACATAAGTTCTTTTCAAAAAACTGTTAGGATTTAGAAGACATTTGTAGAATCTCCCCAGAAGCAAAGATTTGAGTTACAAATGTTCGCTTTAATAAACACATATTCAAAGATTTGCACACATTTTCAGGATTCTTCTGAAATAGCAGATCTACAAGCTTGTAGCGCGGCACTCGGTGCCGCGCTACGAGCTTGTAGATCTGCTATTTTTTAATAGCCAAAGAAAATCTTAAAATGACACAAATTATGCTTTCCCGGTCTTAAAGAGTTAATGAATAAATTCAATCGTTCATTCATTCATACACTTGTTACAAAGAGAGAGAGACATTTTACATAATTGTTTCTCAATAGATCTCTGTTATGGAAGACAGCTCCATATTCTATCACATCCCTTTATTACGCAAATCAAGGGCTTGATCAGTATTTAATTGGATTAAAGCGTATGACTGCAGATGTAAATGAGGCCTTAGCTATTTCTGGTGCAATGAATCTATTGTGCATTGTCCCTCTGTCAAATAAACAAACAATTAAATGCGAATCACACAGATTCTCAATAGTATAGGTCTTCAAAACTGTTGAGAAATTCGTACAAACACCACATTGTTTCATGAAATCATGTTTAATTGGTGTAAACATGACTGCGTGCGTGGCAGTGGTGTAAAGTATCTAAGTACTTACTTTACTCGAGTACAAATTTGAGGATTTGTGTAACTTTACTGGAGTATTTTACATTTTCAGTACTTTTACTTCTACTCCACCTACATCTCAGAGGCAAATATTGTAATTTTATTCACTGCAATTATTTGAAAACTTTAGTTACTAGTTACTTTGTAGATTTTGATTATCATTACAAAACATACATTAACCACTTTAGCCCTATATATACTTTGGCCATTTGAAAATAGCTGAACTACAAGCTCACAAGGCGTCGCTTTGTGACGCCTTGTGAGCAAATTTCTAAAGATTTTTATACATTTTGAAAACTTCAAATGGGACATTCTGCGTAAGTATATTTTGATGCCGATACTTTTTACTCAAGTACATTTTGAATACAGTACTTTTACTCGTAACAGAGTATTTCTACTTTTACTTAAGTAATTTTTTTTTTACTTTTTCCACCACTGCTGCGTGGCCAGTAATGGCCTCACAGCTCCAACTCGGAGATTAAAGTGACAAGAAGGCCGACAGGACAGAGGTCAACAATGTGACGCAGAGGTGCCAGGAAAACAACCTTTCTCGCAACGTTGACAAGACCAAGGAGCTGATCGTGTTCTACAGCAGTGGTTGTCAACCTGTGGGTCGGGGTCCCCAGATAATTTGCCTAATGTGCAACATTGTTTTCTCACTCAACAGTAAACAAGCCAACATACAGTACAGGGTATCTGCACATTTCTAAAGTGACAATTTAAGGACTTTTTAATACCACTAAAATAAAACAAATACTTACACAATTTCTGCGTCAAAAGTAACCATCGAAATATTAAAACATTTCAAACATTGGGCAAATGTTTTAACCCATTAAGACCTAGAACGCATCTGTGTCACTTTAGATATCTTTGGCTATTCAAAAATAGCAGATATACAAGCTCATAGCGCGGCACTCGGTGCCGCGCTATGAGCTTGTATATCTGCTATTTTTGAAAAATCTTGGAAAAAGTTTTTTTTTGATTTTTTTCTGTTTTTAAGAATCGCCTAAGGTGTTAATACTGCCTGCGAAAAAGGCAAACAATCTACATGCTCACAATGCCTCGCGTTCGAGGCGTTGTGTGAGCATGTAGATCAAGCTATTTTCACAATACTTATCTGTGGAACCGAGTCAAACTAAAATGTAATGGCTCAACTCCTACAATTCCATGTGCTCGTCAGGGTGGGGGGGGGGTCCCCGGTTAAAATATGTTTTTTTGGGGGGGTCGCGGCCTGAAAAGGTTGAGAACCACTGCTCTTCAGGGCGAGGCGAGGAGAAAGAAAGACTGGACTCCATTTACACCTACGGGTCTCCTGTGGAGAGAGTCAGAGCTTCGACACAACCGGTGCCAAGTGATGAGAAAAAGGCATAGCAACGCCTCTTTCACCTCAGGCGACTGAAGAATTTTCGGCACGCAGGGGCCCTGCAAGATCCTATGGGACTTCAACATGAGGCACCGCCGCCTGGATGCATCACCGGCTGCCATGGGAACAGCACTGCCCCCTCAACTGCAAACTGCTGCAAAAGGTCACGCGGACAGCCCAGAGCATTAGTTGGATGTGAGCTTCCTTCCATCAAGGATATACAGTACACTGGCCGTTGTGTCAGCAAAGCCCGTAATAATATTATTATAATAATTAGCTCCCCACTTTGTCACTGTATGTTTGCACAAATCTGTCCTCTGCCTTTACCCATCCTGTAACTATAGGAGCAGTGAGCGCTATTAGTACAGCACTCAGGGAGCAGTTAGGGGTCAAGTGTTATTTTTGCCATTACTTGCCATTCTTTAATTTACAAGATTTACAATTACAATTTAGGCATGTAAATAGACACTCTTACCCAGAGTAACTTACAATGTGCAGGATCAGTGTAAAATAAATGTCATGAACCGTAGTAAACAAAGGATGGAGTAAATGTGAAGTAAATAGAGTGCAAAGAAAACAATGAAGTCCCACAAAGCTATAGTATACAAGGTGAACATCAAACCTATCATCTGTCTACATGACATGCTACATCTACATAACATTCTTTGCCTTTGTGGTCAACCAAACAGTATGACTATGTAAATAACATGGCATATGGTAACCAACAAACAGGGAAAACTTCTTTGTCCTTTGTTCAGGTTTGACTGCAGGTGCGGTGGTCTCAAAAACAAAGGAAAACTAGCAGAAAAAGACTTGCTCGCTGCATAAATATAAAAAGGAAAACGCCTTAGACAGAGACTTAAGAAAATAGAATTTATTTTATTTTCATATGCTCATATATTGCTCTGTGCTCATAGTGAGGGGTGAATAAAATTAGCAAACGTTTCGGTGCTGGGACCTTCGTCAGTGCTATACAGTATATCAGAGCACTATATGACATATGAGCATAATTCAAAAATAAAATAAATTATATTTTCTTAAGTCTCTGTCTAAGTACAAATACTAAGTTCCTTAATATTTATGCAGCGAGCGAGGAGTGCCAATAGGTGAGTTTTCAGACTGCCGCGGAAAGTGGGGAGTGAGTCTGCAGTCCTGAGTGTGGGTGGGGGGGGTGGGGGGGGAGGGTGATGTCATTCCACAGATAGGAGCCAGGAGGGAGAAGAGTCTAGGGTGCTTGGAGCGACGTCCAGGGTGTCGTAGGGATGGGAGAGACAGAGGAACGAGAGAAGATGAGAGTCAATGACATCATTTGTGCCAGACAGGGGTGTTTCTGCCTGTTGAATGCTTTACACGTTGGTGAGATGTTGGTGAGAAAATAGTGAGGGCGGGGATCAACACATCGTTCTGCTGGTTTAGGGGTTTATTCTCAAATATTTTAGTGATGTTTGATCGAACACTATCGGCAAAAAAATTAAAGAATGATCCAGATGTGCCTCTTTTTCATGTTAAGGACCCCCAAATTGATATGCATTTTTGTGCTATGGATCCCCAGAAGAGAAGATTTGTGTAAAAAAACAAACAGTATTTCCAATACTTTCAAGATAAAGAAAATAGCAGATGTATAAGTTTGCAGTGCAGCACGAAGTGACGCGCTGTGAGCTTGTATATCTGCTATTGTCTTATGGCCAAACGTATAAAATATGGATAAAGTGATTCAAATTATTGTGATGCTGTATTGACACATTTTGCTGGGGACCCCCTGGAACCCTAGCCTGGTAAACCCTCCCTCCGGAAATCTCATTTCCATTTGATTCCAGGAGTGAGTCTGGCCTGCAGACCTATATGGGCAATTTGGCTGTGGGCTGGAGCTGGGCGGGAGTAATGTAGCTTTGATGTCCAAGTGGCCCTTTGATGTCCAATTAAGCCACTTTAGGCTGCAGTGATTATCACCAGGAGTAATTGGTTTGTCTTTGATGTTAATGAGCAGCTTGTATGAAAGGTGTATTGATTAATGACGTGTGAACCACTCGGGTTCCACCTGATTGGCCTACCCCCGCTGTCAATCACAAAACAATGAGCGAGGACGCTGATTGGCTCGGTCATTTGGTAATGCACTAGAAACGCCCATACAAGCCTTCATGCCAGACTCACTCCTGAAATAAAATACAAATGAGATTTCTGGAGGGAGGGTTTACCAGGCTACTGGAACCCTCCCCAAGGACCTGGGGGTTCCCGTGCCCCAAATTGAGAACCACTGCCCTAGCTAACACTGCTGTGAGTCTGCTTGTTATCAATAGAAAACCAATCCTCAATCAGCGTATTATTTGACATCATTGGGAAAAGCATGCTGAAGATGGAGCTGCCAGGCAAGAGGATCATTAAGAGGAAGGCCAAAGAGGAGGTGCAGTGAGAGAGGACATGCAGGTGGCTGGAGTGACAGAGGAAGACACAGAGGAACATGAAGCAGATGGAAACAGATGATCCGCTGTGGTGACCCCGATGGGAAATAGCCAAAAGAAGAAGAAGAATAGTATCATACATACGTGAGGAGGAAATTCAACTCACTATAATCCTAATATACTGTCCTACTATACAAAACTGTCCTCATCCATTCTCCATTTTTCTTCTCAGTGGGTCGACCAAGCAGATTTTCTCAGGCAGGTACTGGGACTGACAGAGATGTTTTTAAAAGAATATTCTGTCCCCAATTTATGATCTCTGTCCATCCTCATCAATTTTCTCCTCGGTGGATTGGAGTCAATCTTATTGGACAGTGTTCAACTTTTCCTGAATATCTGTTGTCACGGTGTGCGTTTGCGTTTGAATGTGTGTGTGTGTGTGTGTGTGTGTGTGTGTGTGTGTGTGTGTGTGTGTGTGTGTGTGTGTGTGTGTGTGTGTGTGTGTGTGTGTGTGTGTCTGTCCAGGTGTGTGAGAGTCATTTGCACAATAGCACCCCCAGATATCAGCATTATTCCCTAGCAGCCAAAGCCTCTGCCAAATGCTTCAGCCACGAGCCTCACCTGAAGCCAATTGACTTCTTTAGGCCAGGGCTCACTTGCAGTCATAGTTATTATGGCCACAGAACTGAAAAGAGGAAAAAGATACCCTCAGTTTGGTCACTTGTCTCCAGGCACAAGAAGCTGCTGTATGCCTTCCCTATTGGTAACATGGATCAGTAAGTGTCTAATCTCTCAAGACAGATTCTGCTCTATCAGCAGCACCACTGCCTTAAACATGTAGCGTTGTTGTTGGTAGGAATAAACACAGAAGCACTCGGGAGGAAGTGGACTGAGGAAGGGGAGGATCCAAACCCAGTTGCTGTTTCTACACAAAAAAAAGGAGGCGGTGCCCGGAGAGGCAAAAACAAAAGAAAAATAATCTTGTTCTCCCTTTTTTTTTTTACCAAATGGGTTCACAGATTGGTAAGTGTCAGATGTTGAGTTTAACACCATGACAATAGTTACTTCTCATCTCAACCTGATTTTAAGACCACATTCAGTAAGATCCGATGTTAACTTAACAGTAGCCTGGGATCAATACCACTTTCGGGTTTCTGATCCGGTCAGGCGGCCTGAACCCGCACAAGCCGGAACCAGGGGGGCCTGTGTATCACCCCAAAACAATTCCTGGCGATCAAGGGCATTTTAATTTTAGGGCCTACCCAATAAAACCCTTGATGCGGCGTAGTTTAGCTTGTAGAAATAGTTTGTTTGGTATATCCATCCTTTATTCCAAGGATGGAATCGTAGCGACTGGAGAGACTAAACTATAGTAGTTATACTCCATTTAGCATTTAAATGCTAACAGGGGGAACCAAAACAAAGCGGCACCGAAAAAACGGAACCCACACACCCGGAACCAGAGGATTTCCCCCCCTTTTTTTCTCAGTAGGCGTGGCCTAGACCGGATCACACGGGCCATTTAATAACGAATACCAGGCTTTCCTCCGAGGTGGAAAGTCTGGTGACGTGACACGAGGTTACCATAACAGTGGTATGGAGTTATATGCAACTGTAAGGAGATCTAATACTTCTCTCATTGTGAGATGTTGTACTTAACCAGTGTGCTAAAGCATTAGTGCACTGTTGGTAAACTCTGCTCTTTCTTCTCCTTGTGGTCCCTGTGGCTGCCACCACCCCCCCCCATGGATGGCCTGGGGAGGGGGTAGACTACCATGGTTCTACTCCGATACGCATGAAGTCGCCAGCGGGTCTAATGCATACAGAGGTTAACTAACTCTCCCAGGTCCCCTCCCCGAACAACCAGCAGGGGTTGCTAGTGCAGCGACAAGGACACAATCTCCTGCTGACTTGCCACACAAAACCAGTGGTGTAAAGTAACTAAGTACATTTACTCAAGTACTGTACTTAAGTACAATCTTGAGGCACTTTTACTTTACTGGAGTATTTCCAATGGTCTATACTTTTACTCAACTACATCTCAGAGGCAAATATTGCACTTTTATTCCACTACAAATATTTGAAAACTTTAGTTACTAGTTACTTTGCAGATATAAATCATTATATTATAACATACATTAACCACTTCAGAAAATAGCCGATCTACAAGAGCTTGTAGATCTGCTATTATACTTTGAGAACCACTATACTAGACTAGAGCACCCAGCCAAGCTGGCTGCAGTGCTGCAATAGGAATGGAACACATGCAGATCACGCTGGTGGCAGACGAATATAGTTTTGACCTCTCTGTCACCCAAATGCCCCCCGATGACATTTTTTTCTTCAAATACGGAGGTAAAATTGATGTCAATTGTCTCATGACAATAGCAGATTGATCACACCAGCTGATTTGCCAAACTGATCCTGTAATGATACGCATGATGCACAATCTCAATGGTATTGTGCTTCGCACAATGGATGCATTTATTCCATCAGTCCCTTCACACGTTTTAGTTCACCCCGGCCGACACCACGACCGTCACATCCATATCCACTGGACAGCTTTTAAACCATTCAATCAGGGAACGCATCTCTATCTGTCATTTTAGATTTATTTTTGGGCTATTCAAAAATAGCAGATATACAAGCAACATCTGTGCAAATCTTTTTAAAAGCAAAATTTGTTTAAAGCGAACATTTGTCAAATATCTTTGTTCCAGGGACCCCCAGAAGCAAAGATTTGAGAACACATCGTGATTGTCCAAAAATAGCAGATCTACAAGCTCGTAGCGGCCAAATACATATCATTTTGGGGGTCCTTGACATGAAACCACTGATATTATAGCAAAAAATATATATCACACCCAGTGTGAGTAAGCGGTGCCTACTCTGTTTGATGAGTGTGTGCTGTCATTCAGGCGGTACAAATTTATTTGATGTGTGGGCGCTGGCATTCAGACGGTACTACTCTATTTGATGTGTGGGTGCTGGTATTGAGGCGGTACTAAAATAGTATTTGTACAGTTTTTATCAACTTTTAAGTATTTTTACTCATTTTAACTATGTTTAAGTATCTAGAATCCCCCAGAAGCTAAGATTTGAGTTACAAATGTAGAAAAAAATGTAGCAAAAATAGCAGATCTACAAGCTCGTAGCGCGGCACTCGGTGCCGCGATATGAGCTTGTATATCTGATATTTTTGAATGGCCAAAGAAATCTAAAAATGACAGAGATGCGTCCCCGGATTGAAGGGGTTAAAAGACATCCCTATTTGAAAAAAGAAGACAAAATGGAAAGTCTGGAGGTGAATGCATTTTTTAGATTTTTTTTCTTTGTTGCATTTTATCCGTTATTATTTCGATAGTTAGTGTAGAAAGTCAGGAAATCTAGGGCAGAGAGAGAGGGGAGAGACATGTGAGGCATGAAAGGAGTTGGATTCAAACTCGGGTCCTCACAACTCACAAGAGCATAATTATGGTTTAACTGGCTGAGCCACCAGGCACCCTGACAGAACATTTATAAAAGCCTGGACATCCCTAAATTATTCCAACGGCTAAACAGCCAAATAAACGTTAGGGAATGAAAAGGCAGGGATATAGTGGAACACACACAGGTTGCAGCATTAATGCAGGAACGTGGTGCTCCAAGCCCCAAAAGTCTGCTGCGCCTCTGCCCTCCAGCAGGAGGCAGGTATAAAGACATCATTAGAAAAGACTTGAGCTAGTCAGTTATAGCAGAGAGAGAGAGAGAGAGAGAGAGAGAGAGAGAGAGAGAGAGAGAGAGAGAGAGAGAGAGAGAGAGAGAGAGAGAGAGGGAGGGAAATAAACAGATAAATAAGGTTTCAACTGTACTCCCTGCTCTCACGGATTCTCCTTGAACTCCTTGAACTGTGCCGATTTCTGCACAGACCTGAGCCTCCGAGTCGAATGCTTCCGACATCTAACCCCCACCCCCCCACGCTCAGACTCTGAAGCAGACTCCCACTCAAAGCCTCAACTGCCTCCCTTGGAACCAGGGAGAGGAGATGAAGGAGAGGAGCTGACACACCCCGTTCCTCGAGTAATAACCTGTGGCATACACTTCTTTTTCTATAATGCCTCCTCTGAGGACCGGCTTCGGGCCAAATAACTGGAACAAAGCATTCATTCTACAGAAGAATTTGATGAGGAGCAAGCAAGGATGGGATAGGATGCGGTAGGATAGGGTGGGTGGGCTTGGGTGGGGGTGTGGGTTTGTGGGTTTTTGTGGTGACCCAATGGCCAGTCCTCTAGCGCCAGCCTTAAAGAGATATTTCACTTTCAAACATGTTTGGGGTCATTTTTGAGCTTCACCCCAGACAGTTTTTAAGTTGCTTGATTCAGGATGTTGATATTTGATATCCATTTGATCAGACACGCCCCCTTCCTATATAAACTCATTGTAACTTCAAACTCTATTTTATAGACCCTCCAGAAAAACGCGGGCAAAAATCCTTGATTATGCGGGCTAAAACTCTTGATTATGTGGGCAAAAATTCTTGATTTTGCGATGCAATATGCAGGCTTTTTTGCAATTTTATGCAGTGAAATTGCGGGAAGTTATATGCGCAATATTGAAATATGCGAAAAGTTGCGAAAAATGCGAAATATGTCAAAAGTTGCGAAATATGGGGAAATATGCGCTGCGAAGCGCATATTATGCGAAGCGCATATTATGCGATGCAGACTTTTTGAAAAAAAATTACCCCCGCATAATTATGTACCATTTTGCTGATTATGCGGTAAATTATGCCATCGCATAATCACATTTTTCGTGAGTGTCTAATTTTAACCATGTTAGATTCATCGAAAACGCCCCTCCTTGGTTCTGGTGACTGATATGTCCTTCTAATACGTGATATAAAATATAAAAAATAAATGATAAAAGTAATTGAAAAAACACGGCCCCCTCACGTATTAGGAGGGCAGTATGAGTCACCACTCACCAGAACCAAGGACGGGTGTTTTCAATGTTTCCAACATGGTTAAAATGGAGTTTGAAGTTACAATGGACTTGAATGGGTATCCTCTAATAAAATGAATATCAATGTCTAACTACTGAATCAAGCAACTTAAAAACTGTCCGGGGTGAAACACCCCAATCACGTTTGAAAGTGAAATATCCCTTTAAGCCTAATTTATACCTCATCATTGTACAACCCGACTTGAAGATACTTTGGGCTTTTAGGCTCACATTTACACTCGCACGAAAGACATCTTAAAACTTAATGGGAGGATTACCTTGAAACTTGTTCTGCTCTAAGGATGGAAATATCAGTTGGGCGGGCGGTTCAAACAGGTTTGGTCTTAACGAGAGCACAGGGATAATAAAACTAAGGAGGGCAATGTCGGTCACTCGGACACTCAGTCCAACCACTTTGATCCAGTCGGGTGTAATAGGCAGCACATCCTCTATAGTGACTGTTAGAGGGGCTTTACCCCTTCAAGACCTGATTGTACAAAATGTCTTCTAAATCCTAAACTGTTGCTAAATCAGTGGTGCTCAAACCTTTTCATGCCAAAATGATATGTATTTGGCCGTGGACCCCCATCTCAAAATATTTGGTTCCAGGGACCTCCAGAGTCAAAGATTTGAATAAAGAATTTTCACATAAAAAATATATATATTCAAAGATTCTCACGATTAAAAAAAAATAACAGATCTACAAGCTCATAGCACGGCACGAAGTGAAGCGCTATGAGCTTGAATATCTGCTATTTTTGAAAAATGAAAATGGCACAGATGCTTTCCCGGTTTGAATGGGTTAAGACTCCATGGTTTTCATGCCTCAGAAGGCTAAAGAACTTCAGCGAGAGCCCCCCCCCCCCCCCCGCATCCTCAGGACATTCTACACACAACAACAAGAGCATCCTGACGAGCCGCCGCATCACCATCTGATAAGGGAGTCGCACCGCCCTTGACCACAAAGTGCTACAGAGAGTGGTGCGTATGGCCCAGTGCCAGACACATCAGGTGAGCAGAGGTGAGTTTCCCTCCCTCCATGATATAAGAAGCGGGGGTTGTAGCCAAGGCTGAATGGATCATCAAGGACACTCACCACCCCAGCCATCATCTGTTCACGCTACTGACGCCAGGCAGGTGATGATGCAAGCAACACCCAGATTACCTACTGTACCTAAAGGCCACATGAATTTTCAAGTTTCCACCTGTCAACCATCAAGCGCTAAGCACCGTCACCATGTCAGTCTTTGCGATCTTAGACCGGTCCATCATACAAGCATTATCACCATATGACTATGAATACACTCCATTGCTGTTGCACTGCCTCTGTCACTACTGTAAACACACGTTTGCTAGTGTTCTCTTACTTGCAGGAAGAGACTATATTGTAAACTCTGATCTTTAGTCCTGCAACGCAAAGTTCTTTTAAATGTCTCCAATGAGCATAGTTTCCAAAATGTAATCCAAAAGTAATCCAACAAAATGTTTTGAAAATCCAGTAATCCGCAAAGTCAACAAACAAAAAGGCAATGCATTGCACAAAAGGGGAAACAAATATTCCTCACCCAACCTTCAAGTCAGGAGGCCACAGCGGGTTCCTTTGTCCAAAAGCTCTGAATTGATTCACATATAAACCCTCAGATATTTGACCAAACTTCTCTTCTTCCAGGTCCCAAAGTTCTCCGGCCCCACTACTCAGTGGTTTATCAATTCCTGATTTTGGTTTAGTATAGGCTTACAAGAGTCTCCTTCTCAAACACCACCAAACACTCTTTTACCTAAATGGACCCCCCCGCCGCCTCACTTCCTGTACTTTTATAGCTGTTCCTGGTACCTCACTTCCTGTGGAACTTTTGTGATTAGCAAAAAAAAATCTTGATTTAAAAAAAATGGCAGATCTACAAGGTCGTAGCGCGGCACGAAGTGACGTGCTATGTGCTTATATATCTACTATTTTTTTAATAGCCAAAGTATAAAATAATGCCTTTTAGCTAAAACATTTCACAGATGCTTTCCCTGTCTTAATAAAGGAAAATTATACACTTTGTTAATATTTAAATATTTTATTCTTCAAAAAATAATCTTCCTAAAATTCTTCAACTATGTTGTCATGCCAATTAATTCCTCCCCACACACACACATGTCTGTGTGTTGTCACTGCTGTTGTAGGCTTTCCTCTGACTCACCTGCCAGTGAGGAGCCCCGTGAATATGATTTTTAACAAACCATTCTGAGGCACATGGCTTATGCATACCTCAATGACTGTGACGGGATTTGAATTCCTTTTATCTCATTAGTGTTTGCTTTTGCTATCACCCCTTAGAGGCAACTATGAGCTGTCAAACACCTCAAGAAACAGAAATATAATGAACTAGACTGTTTGCTGAGATCTATTTTCCGATGTTGGATCGTGACAGTATAACAATACGGACTTGGATATCGGGTGTCTCCTAGAACGTACACTTGATTTGTAAATATTCCCTATAACCGCCGTCACTGCATATTTTCTTCTGACCCTTTTGCTTAAAGTTTGCAGACTACATTTGCTATTTATTCTACCGTGTTCCTTTTTTATTACTCCCTAATGATTGTAATATCCATTTTGGGGCTTCTAATATTTCTTAATGGTGTCTGCAGTGTGAAATGCATCTCAAATAAATTGGATCTGAAGTTTATTAGAAACTTGAGCCCAATTCATTACTTGCGGAAAAGAAATATGGTAGAAGATTGTCAGTTGAAGGGCGTGCATCATGTTGGTGACAGACAGTGCTAGCCAAATGCTCCCGCTATTGATTGCAAAGTGAGTGGGTGGCAATTAAAAACAAAGAATGAAATATGGTTTGAGCCAAACAGAATGTATGACCATACTTTGGTGCAAGGTACTGACAGCACGAGCTGTTCAGTAGGATCACTCACTGCTAATCTGTTTTAGAGACTATACAGCATGTCCCAGATGTGGGTTTTCTTTTTGTTTGTATTATTATCCTACAGCTGCTCTGGAAATAAACCCAGTAGTGAAAGATCCTGACCTGCAGTAGTCGGGAGATGTTATGCTCCAGATTGCAAGATGAGAGCAAATCATATAATAGTGTAATCCTTTAATTATTTTTATGGGGAGGAAGCAAGATTCACCATTTTCCCTTTAAGAGACGCGCTTTAGCAGATTTCAGGTTGCTAAAGCGACAGCATTACTGCAACTGGCACACCTCCGCTCATGACTCAGTCAGTTTAAACTCCAATCCTCGTACCTGCATATGGAGTTTACTCACACCACTTAAAGAATAACTTTGCAGAAATCATAAATCGATGCTGTAAATTTGCAGAGCGTAATGCAAAGCAAATGCCGGCCACACTGCACCGGTGTTAAATGAGAAACGAGAGAGGTGATTTATACACGTATAAAACACTCCACCTCAATAAGATTTAATAGAAATTGCAGAACCCTTGAACCATTAGGAATAATTTTGAGGACTGAGTGCTGTGTTTGAGGACTTAGAGAGGGGATCTTTGTTTACGCAGTGATAAAACAAGACACTTACTCAACCTTCCTGTGAAGAATTACAGACCACAGGAGCCATCCCATAAGCTATACGGTGTTAGTGTTAAGTGTTAGCATAAGGAGAGCAAAAGGGCAACAGTGTCCAATGTCCATTCTTAATGTGTGACAATGAACGACGTTTAACATGAATGGAAAGTGACAAAAAAATACCAGCCCTTGTCAAAATGGCCTTTGCTGAACTGATATGCCATAAAGTTAGCTACATGTTCGCCATACAGTAATCTCAATTTTGTATAGGTTCAAATAACTATGATACCTGGCACTTTACAATTGAACACATTTTTGGCTGAAAATATGCCATCATATGACAAGAGAATTCAGCCTTACAGGTGCATAAGAAACAATATAACATACTGTAATAGAGCACCAAAGTCTGACATCACTGGCACTAGAGGGCGCTATCCCCCTGGGTCCCATAGGGGAATCTTAGATTGCTTCATATAAGAACTGTGTTCCAGAAATAAACAAATCACCCAGGATAATTTACTCATATGGATATGAAGCATCAACTGACGGTGAAAAAAAAAGTACCAATTTATCCAAAGACAAACACAGACGTTATCAAATGTAACTCAATATCATAAACGACACAGAGTCACATACCCGTCATAATCACCGGGTGGTTTTGTTTTTTTATATGACGTGATCTAAGATTCCCCTATGGGAAATCCAATAGAAAAAATAACGACGTCACCCAGCGGTAGTGACGTCAGCGCTTCGGTACTCTATGCTACTTGGAATCAATCCTTGGTAACTTGGTAATGCCTTCCTTGCTTTCTTTCTCTGTGTTTCTCTACTCTCGGTAAAAGCCCCGAAAGACACTCGACTATCTATCCCAATCTCTTTCCAAAGAACCAATGAAGTCAGTCAGTCAGAGTCTCTCTCTCTCTCTCTCTCTCTCTCTCTCTCTCTCTCTCTCTCTCTCTCTCTCTCTCTCTCTCTCTCTCTATCTCTCTCTCTCTCTCTCTCTCTCTCTCTCTCTCTCTCTCTCTCTCTCTCTCTCTCTCTCTCAGCTTGTAGATCTGCTATTTTTGAATAGCCAAAGCTAAGTGGTTAAAATGACTGTGACGCTATGTTAACTAATTTCGCTGGGGACCCCCTGGTACCCCCCCGAGGACCACTGGTGGTCCCCGGACCACTGGTTGAAAACCACTGCTCTATTTTAACTCGCCCCAATGATCTGCAGTAGGGGATGAATGTAGATCAGCCTTAACTTGAGAATGTTTTGATACATCCTGAGAAAAAGAAAAGTCCTGAAAGTTGCAATGTTACATAGATATATTTTCTTGTGTCTTGGGAGATTGTTTTATATGAAGAAAAAAAAAGAAGAAGAAAAAAACCATAATACTGTGAGTGTGAAGTGTTACATAGCAATATATTTTGATAGTAAAAATTGCTATTGAGTGTTTGTTCACTAACAGGGGTCTCCCTGTCTCTGCAGTGCTTTATTAAAAAGAAAATACATTTTCAAGTCAGAATATCAATCCAATCCAATGAAGTAGCCTTGGATCAAGACTATCATAGATGTATTTTATCGATTTGGATATTTGCATATGCAAATGTCAAAATCGATAAAATACATCTATGATAGTCTTGATCCAAGGCTACCAATCAAGAGAGATAACTCATAGAGGATGCAGGATAAGCCAGCGAAACTGTAAGTGATGACACAGACAGAATTGAAATTGGAGCTCTATAAACATTGAAGCTGATAAATGGGCACTCTCTCTCACGCATTGAATGAAATTGGTGATCCACCTGAACATTTATTTTCTGTTTATTAAAATGCTGGAGAGACGGGGAGACAAACATTCCATAGCATTGATTACTATCACAATGTAGAGCTTCTTTCAAAAATGATTATGGATTCCCTGAGATTCTGGGGCCAATTCCGCCGCAGAGACGAACAGAGGAGATCAGACTTCATTGTCGGGCAAGATTAACCCTCTAAGACCGGGAACGCATCTGTGTCATTTTAAGATTTCTTTGGGCTATTCAAAAAATAGCAGATCTACAAGCTCATAGCGCGGCACCGAGTGCCGCGCTATGAGCTTGTAGATCTGCTATTTTTTTTTTGTTGAAACATTTTGAAAATGTGTGCAAATCTTTGAATATATATTTTTCTAAAGCAAACATTTTTAACTCTGTTCTTAGGGGTCCCTGGAACAATATATTTTGTGATGGGGGTCCGCGGCCAAAATTCATATCATTTTGGGTGGTCCTTGACATGAAAAAGTTTGAGAACCACTGATATTAAAGCAACATAATTGTTTTTCAAAAAACTGTTAGGATTTAGAAGACATTTGTAGAATCCCCCAAAAGCAAAGATTTGAGTTAAACATTTTCACTTAAAAAATATATATATTTAAAGATTTGCACAAATGTTCACGATTTTTCAAAAATAGCAGACAAGCTCTACAAGCTCTACAAGCTTGTAGCGCGGCACTTTGTGCCACGCTACGAGCTTGTAGATCTGCTATTTTTGAATAGCCCAAAGAAATCTAAAAAATGACACGGATTCTTTCCCGGTCTTGATGGCTTAAGCCGACTCAAAAAAGCTGGTGGATATTCTGTGTGGCGAGGCGAGAAGTGGTTGCACAGGTGGCTGTTCAGAGGTGTAAACAGAGCCCCGGCATTGATGGGGACACTTCATCTCACCTCTGCCGGGCCAGACAGCCACCTTGTGAAGAGGAGGAGGTGCACTGACCATGAAATCCTTATCAGACTCACCTCAGCATTCAGCAGCACTCTGGGATGTTGTCCGCCACTCAGTGGCGGACAGGCTTTTTGGGGTTTTTCTTTTTTTTGTGTGTGAATCCATCAGCAAACTTTTGATACAACCGGCTCTCTGATTTGTTTACTGCCAGTGGTGGAAAAAGTACTCAAATGTTTTACTTAAGTAAAAGTATCAATACTGCAATGTTACAAGTAAAAGTCTGGAATTCAAAATGTACTTGAATAAAAGTACAACAGTATTGGTATCAAAATGTACTTATAAAGTACCAAAAGTAAAAGTACTATAATGTTTGAAAATAGCAGATCTACAAGTTCACAACGCAACGCGTTGTGAGCTTGTAGATCGGCTATTTTCAAATAGCCTAGGTATAAAATAGGGCTAAAGTGGTTAATGTATGTTTCATAACGTAATAATGTATACCTGCAAAGTAACTAGTAGCTAAAGTTTTCAAATAATTGTAGTGAGTAAAAGAACAATATTTGCCTCTGAGATGTAGTGGAGTAGAAGTAAAAGTATAGACAATTGGAAATACTCCAGTAAAGTAAAAATAATACCTCAAAATTGTACAGTACTTGAGTAAATGTACTTAGCTACTTCACACCACTATTTACTGCTATAGTAAGCATCAGCTTTAAACTCATTATTCTTGGAGAGCCATACGTGAGGGTTTGTCGACGAACACTCCCCGCCCCCCACTTATGTGGCAGAGCTCTGCTGCTCTGTTAATAACTGTCACCTGGTAATGAATGTGGTTATTAAAGTAACAGCTGTACAGAATGGTACAAGTACAAATCGGAAGTTCCGCCAGAGTAGACTCCACATCCATATCACAGCAATAACAGACAAATATGTCTCATTCGGAAATGCCCCGCCCCCCCGACGCCCCGCCCCGACTTATGTAAGCCCGCTCCCCGCGCCCATTCCCCCACCACACCACACCACAGTCTCCTCCCTCTCAGTTTTTATGTGTGGTCAACCTATGACCAGCCATGCTGGTTGATTATAACATCGGGGAGGGAGTCATCTGCTCGCCTCGGCAGTCACACGTGTTCTGCAGCCCCCCCGCTACTGTATAACGGCCATGGATCTTCCTTTGTCGACGGTTTCATCTCCTATGCAAATACAGACCCAATGGAGCCAGTGATCGTTCATCAGGAAACTGTCTAGCGCCCTGTCCTGTCCATTCATTATTCATCACCACGACCAGGTTGTAGGAGCACAACACTCCGCTAGTACCCCCCCCCCCCCCACACACACACACACACACACACACGTCCCACTGTTTATCTCTCCTGGTCTGTGTATTGAAATAAGGCAAGAAGTTTGATTTCATGTGCATTTCCTTGGCCCTCTGCGACACACGAAAGGTAAGGCCTTGTGTGGCTTGGTTCACGCCGGCGCCGCTGGGATTGATAAAGCACCTTGCCTGTGCTGATATTCCTTGTTCATTACCGTGTTTAATGAGAAACTTCCTCGTACGTTGCACAAGAGACGCGGCGAGCAATGCACCTCAGAAACAGGGGCAATGCATTTAGGAGAAGCAAGAGGCAAGAGTTTGTTTCATAATAAAAAAAAAGGAAAAAAGTGACAGGATGGGTAAAAAGCACCATCGTAAAATAGGCCAATAGACATTACACACACACACACCCATGGAAACTAATTCATATGGGCAGCCGCGCTCTCTCCAGCTATCATATACAGTGCTTAATTCAAATTACACAGAGGCAGCGAGAGCATCAAACCAACATGTTAACCCAGCAGAGGGAGGGAGAAAAATGAGCTTCCTCGGATGCAGCTGCACCGCGCCACTGTATCTTTCTAGTGTCTCGTTTTGATCCCTGCAGGAATTTTTCTGTCTGTGTATTAATAACCACTTCAAAGCGAATGGGCTCCCCCCCTGCATGCCTTGTGCACAGCATTCGGAGGTGGTCTACCCTCTCTGCCATTGTGATCCCTGGAGCAGACGACATGTAAACACCGCAAAGGCAAACGCATTCCAAAACCTGTCGACTTTAGTCTAGCTAGCTGCAACATGAGGCAGTCTGGGTTTGTCTCTATGCTTTTTGCTTAAATTTGATTTGTTTCAGAAGCAGTGTTCACACTGGTGATTAATAATTTCTCTGCACACTATTCATCAGGACTGTTGAATGGATTCCTTGTCATCATTTGTGCGAGAGAGAGAGAGCGCAAGAGAGAGAAAGATAGTCCTCTAAAGGATCTGAGTGGCGCGATTTAAAATGTCTTCCGAATTCAGAAACTACTCGCTAATAAAAACACACGAAAATGTTATGCGCCGTACGTAGTAGCGCTTCAAGTCGGCTGATGTGTGGAATTCATACTTTAGAGCTTGACTTTTTAGCCTGTGGGGACAACTTCATCTGGAGATGCCAGGAGTTTTAGTTTTTTAGCTATGAGGGCTTTGTGAAAGCTTATAGAGAGGACCTGTACATCCCCTCTAGTCTGTCATCATACTTAAGTGGAGCGCATTGTCTAGACCCTCCAGCATCCCCAGATAAAACTGCCAGTGGTGCAATTTCCCCGAGACCCCTCAAGGCCCATAATTCTCTTTGTAGGTTGTCTGACAATTTACTAAGAAGTTGAATATGGTTGAGTCAGGGACACATAGGAAGACGGTGAATTACTGAGGCTCGGCTCGACCGGCGTTCAGTGAACGTAAGGTTCTGCTGACAATTACATTCGAGGCTATGAAACACTTGCCTTTCGCATTTCCTTATAGGCTGTAGATATTAAAACTGACACACACACGCACACGCACACACACACACACACACACACACACACACACACACAAGTGCAAAATGAGCAAGTCAAGGTTTCAGATTCAAATAATCGATCTTTCTATCTATCAGTGAATGAGTATACAGTACAGTATTCATCTTATGACGCTTACCGTATGTGAGAATGAAGACGTGCAGACATAGTCTACAGTTTTTCTTACAAACAAAAAACAGGGACACGTTTCCTCTCATACAGTAGCAGCACTCTAAACTAGCCCTATTGCTTTCTGGGCAACCCAGATTTAATGCATCACATGCGTTAATCACCCTGCCAAGTGTACAAATCGCACCAAAGGAGGGCGTTGTCTCGCTGAAGCAGAATGACACACATTCCCCAGGCACAAGACACTCTGGTTGATGCACACAGATGGAGCCCAGTCTTACACCGATGCACCCCCCCCCCCACCCCCTCCCACTACTTGTCAAACCGTAGATATGTTTTCTCTATTTTTTTAAGCTTCTTTTTTTTTTCAAGGCATCTGTAATAGAGCAAAGCTATCACTACGGTCAGTGGTGGGAAAAGTACTCAAATGTAAATACTGCAATGTAGAAGTACTCCGTTACAAGTAAAAGTCCGGAATTAAAAATTTACTTGAGTAAAAGTACAAAAGTATTGGCATCAAAATGTACTTAAAGTACCAAAAGTAAAAGTACTAAAATGTTTGAAAATAGAAGATCTACAAGCTCACAACGCGTCGCGATGCGACGCGTTGTGCGCTTGTAGATCGGCTATTTTCAAATAGCCTAGGTATAAAATAGGGCTAAAGTGGTTAATGTATGTTTTATAATGTAATAATTTATATCTGCAAAGTAACTACGGTAGTAACTAAAGTTTTCAAATAATTGTAGTGGAGCAAAAGTACAATATTTGCCTCTGAGATGTACTGGAGTAGAAGTAAAAGTATAGACAATTGGAAATACTCCAGTAAGTAAAAGTACCTCAAAATTGTACTTAAGTACAGTACTTGAGTAAATGTACTTAGTTACGTTACACCACTGACTACGGTGCTCACACATAGCACACACAGTCGATGTAAACTGAGTTAGGAAAGTTTGAATGAGGCAAAATGTGTTGTACTGACTGGAAGCTAATTTACTTTCGCGCAAATTTGGTGAATGAGTGTATGAGCGCAGAGAGAGAGAGAGAGAGAGAGAGAGAGAGAGAGACTAGACTGCCCTAGCGTGTCTGATTGGGCGGGTTCAAAATCTCTGGAGAAAAATTCTGTGAGATCCCATTGGTTCACCGATCTGTCCGTCAGCCCCCGCCCCGCCCCATGCCCCTGCTCCTCCCCCAATGTGTAGCATTGAGAGCCCTGACGTCACAACATTTGGAGCGACGCCCACTGCACTCTGGTTGGTTGGGGAAATGAAACACTTCCTATTCCAGGAACGTCAACAGGCTGGTCCAGGCTCTTATTTTTGAGCAAAAATAAAAAATAAAAGCCTGGAGATCGAGGCTAGACAGAGACAGACAGACAGAGAACTCCAGAGATAACTCCTAAGTGAGAATGTTGTTTATAGTTTACCGCTCAGCATTCAACACCATACTCCGTCCCGTCCACACTCAATACCAAGTTCAGCAAGACGTACAGCTGGATATTGGACTTTCTGCCGGAGCGATGCCAGGAGGTGAGACCCATGGCCCCCCTGTCCCTCAACACAACAGGAGCCCCCCCAGGGCTGCATTCTGACTGAGCCCCTTCTCTACTCCTTGTACACCCACGACCAGTCTGGCCACGCACAGCTCCAACTTAGCCCTGTAAAGCCCGCCATAAGAAATAATTGACAGACAATTCTAATTCTAATTTGAAATTTGGTTGCTTATTAGGCCTTTTGACAAGATGTACAAAGAATTTGGCCAAAAATGTTTGCATTTATGATATATATATATATATTTAATGTATTTTTGATACATCGGGTATTGGCAATATACTGATACTGAGTAAATATCACAAGTTACAACATGTATATATATTCTTTAAACAAAATCACACCCTTTTCATATCATTTGGAACATTTAGGGCTTTTCAATTGGTTTGGTTCATTTTCTTTTCCAAACAGAAACTGTTTTAGTCATTATGGTATGCAACAATACAGTTTCTGTCCTTGTTCAGGCATCGGTACTTTACAATATATATTTTCCACCGTTCCACCCTTTACTTTTCATTTAGATACTTCACAGACAGATCAGGTTTCATATAGGCTAATAACAAATGCATGTACTTTTCTCAATATCGACTCTAAATATTTGCTCTGAATATTACATTTCAATCTTTAATTCGTTTATTTAAATAATAAAAACTGTGTATTCTGAATTGTGGTGGGTATAATGCATATTGCATCGAGAAAAAAATATAATAATGACAACTTTGAGGGATTTATCTACGTAGTTTGAGTCTCTCACAAACAACAGAAAATGTGACAATTCACATGAGTATAATAAATAAATATACTAATACAACATTACTACCACTTATTATAACACTACTACCTAATTCCCACTGGATTGACAGGATCAGAAATGACTACATTAGAGGATCAGCCCAGGTTAGAAGGTTTTGGGGATAAAACAAGAGAGGCGAGGTTGAGTTTGGTTTGGACATGTGACAGATAGAGCTGCCAGGCAAGAGGAAGGCCAAAGAGCAGGCTTATGGATTCCGTGAGAGAGGACATGCAGGTGGCTGGAGTGGCCGCGGAGAACAGAGGAAGACGCAGAGAACACAAGCAGATGGAAACACATGATCCGCTGTGGCGACCCCGATGGGAATTTGGCAAAAGGAGACGACCTAATTCACATTGAAACAGCAAGTTACTCTATAAATGGGTTGTGTGTTGATCAAATACTAAAGTCCTTTTAGGTTGACAACTGTTACAGGTATAACATTTCCCAAATAGAGAAGCTGAAGTTGGCAGATGAAGGGTTAGGGCCAATGACCCCATTGTAAGCTTGGCTTATATAGCCCTATAGATTCAAATATGTTTGACCAGAAGATTATCAACATGCAAATGTGATTAGCAGGGGATTGTTTGCACCGAATGCAGGCATCACTGACGCAAAGTGATGGAGGATATTTTGGCCTTTCTGGCGTCGATATAATGGATTCTGTGGAGGATTGGGCATTAAAATTGTCCATGGCCAGCACTTATGGAAGGGGATTGCATCAGATCTAAACTACTTTACAGTCCCACTGTTCATCAAATATGTCAGCTCCCAAGTCCTGTTCCCAGGCAGGAATTTTTGGTTTGAGGAGGTGCTTGGATTGGTTGAACCCAAGGAGGGGTGGAACAGTGGACTAGCATTTTTAAGACACTTCTGCATTGGCTTAATTTTTCAGGGCAGAACCTCCCCTGTCAGGACCGACACTACTATGATGACTTAATTGACTGCATAAGTTGAGAGTTAGTCACAACTGGAATGGCGTTAACAAATATGGACGGAAGCGTAAACTGGGCGTGTATCGCCGACTGCAGCAGAATTCATGAGGCTGGCTTCTCCAAACGAAACCAAGCAGGACGTGTTTTCTCATCGTCTTCTGAAGTAGAACATTTGTTTAGCTGTCTTACAACTTTCTCATACCTAGTCACTTGCTTTAGAAACAGCGTGCATGAAACATATATGCAAGCATGAGAGAGCATGAGGTGGGAAGCAGGTGTGCATTTTCATAAGTACAAGAACTGTCACGAAGAGAACAACGGCCATAGTGTTAATAGATAACTATAGGGTCTAACCACAAGCTTCGGCAGATTACAGTAGCTCAAACAAGGCCTGAACAGAGAGAGCACAAATAAAGGCAAAAGTCAGCAGAAATGTGATTATGCTAGTATCTGTATGAAGATGAAAAAGAGATGCAAAATACTTAGTTGAGGGGTTATGGCATGGTATTTGACTGCCACGTCAATATTACAGCCCAGCCAGTCAATGACATCTGTCTGCTGTAAGAACAAGGCCAACCTAACCAGGGCAAGTGAAGAAAAATGAAATGTCCGCACGCGATAGGTTGCTCTCCCGTCTTTTCTTCATTATTATAAACCAAACAACAACGTTTCGCCCATGCAGGGCTTCATCAATTTGATGAAGCCCTGGATGGGCGAAACGGGAGAGCAACCTATCGTGTGTGCGGACATTTCCTTTTTCTTCACTTGATAATTTTTTGGGTCCAGCACCGTGTTTAAAGAAACTGTGGGGATGTGCATATCCTACTCCTTTTTTTTTCCACTTGTGGTACACACACATAACATACCGGAATATATATCAAAAAATTGAAAAAGTGCTCCTCGGAGCACAGGTCTCTGCCAGGTCAGGTAGGTTATTGTGGCCTCCTGGTGGCGCTATAATAGGCCAATGTGAAAAGGGTGCCATTTGTTCTTAGACCTTTCAATCGGACACTGCATTCATGATTTGAGGCATTTTGTTCCAAAAAATTGTTTTGCTAAATTAGACCTGCTGGTGGCGGTATAACAGGCCAATGTGAAAAGGGTGGCATGTCTTCCTCGGCCTAGTGGGAATGTGCGTGTGAAATCGCAAGCTGCGTTCATGATTTTAGGCATTTTTAGGCATTTTGTTCAAAACGAACTAATTCTGCAAACTTTGGAAGCCAACCTTAGGCAATGAGGATGGAATATGGGAAATCGCACAGATCCGTGTTGATCACATGACTATAGAGATACTGTGTACCAATTTGCATGACATTTGGATAAAATCTGTAGGAGTAATATCAAAAAACGGGTTTTGCACGCACGCATAGAGGCCTTTCCTCTAGACTTTGTAGCAGAGGCATTTTCATACTCTACACTTGCATTGTGCGCTCTCTGGACTAATTATAACTGTATGAGAACACATAAGAGAGCTCCAAGGTGACATGAAGTGGGAGTCAATTCTTCATCTGATGATGGAAGTAATTAATTAGGATGTCAAATTTCAGAGAGCGTCCTTGCCTTAATTCCTCGCCTTAATTGGGGAATAATTCGGCTTTTGGAGCGACAGCAGATCACAGGTAATGAAGATTGACACCTGTTATTTCTCTCCGCACCTCCTCTGACGCCCACCTCAAGAGTTCCTGTTTATTGATGGCTGTGCCCTTCTGTAAGGTTACACACACACGCACGCACGCACGCACGCACGCACGCACGCACGCACGCACACACACACACACACACACACACACACACACACACACACACACACACACACACACACACACACACACACACACACACACACACACACACACACACACACACGCACACACACACACGCACACACACACTCGCACACACACGCGCACACACACGCGCACACACGCCCTCCTTGTACACTGCTGGCTGTGAGGTCGCAGGGCTCACGTCCCCAGAGAGAGCAGGGGATTGGTGGGTTGCCAGACACCATACCTTCCGGGGCCGAACTAGATGACAGAACCTCTGACAGTGTCCTCTGTGGCTTGACTGGTCACTTCCCATGAAACAACTATCTCCTCCAGAGAGAGAGAGAGAGACGACTTCACTTGCGTGACAGCTCTCTCTCTCCCCTCCCTCCCACAAGGCTCGACCCACTGGAATGCCAAAACTAATACCGGCGTACACACTAAAGAGTAAAGGTCCTCCACCTGTGACCTGGCACACACTGCTTGCGATCAGATCACCCTGGTATTAAAGCTGCTGCCTGGATGTTGAGGTTAGATTGGTTGCCCTCTACATTCTGCATTAACCCATTGAGACCGGGAACGCATGTGTGTAACCACTTTATCCATATTTTATACTTTTTCTATTCAAAAATAGCAGACCTACACGCTCCGAGTGCCACGATATGAGCTTGTATATCTGCTATTTTTGAGAAATCCTGATTGTTTTTGCAAATCTTTGAATATATATATATTTTTAAGCGAACATTTGTAACTCAAATCTTTGCTTCTGGGGGGGCCCTGGAACAACATATTTTGAGATGGTGGTCCTTGGCCATATACATATCATTTTGGGGGTCCTTGACGAGAAACGGTTTGAGCACCACTGATATAGAAACATATGTTTTTCAGAAAAACTGTGGGATTTAGAAGACATTTATAGATTCCCAGAAGCAAAGATTGAAGTTACAAATGTTTGCACAAATGTTCACGATTTTTCAAAAATAGCAGATCTACAAGCTCATAGCGCGGCACTCGGTGCCGCGCTATGAGCTTGTAGATCTGCTATTTTTGAATAGCCAAAGAAATCTAAAAATGACACAGATTCTATCCCGGTCTAAATGCATTAAGCAGCTGCTTGGTATACTCACAGCTCACAGGTAGTGTGTGTGTGTGTGTGTATGTGTAAATACAAAGCGCACACGTGTGGAACAGACCCCCACACAAAGCCACATGGGAGATGATCCACACATGCATGCACACACACAGTATGCATGCATGCACCTTTGCCCAAACAAATTCATATACAGTATAATATGCATGCGAGGCACAACATCACATCGCATCACAGCAAATAGTAGCAGATCTACAAGCTCACAGCACACCGGCGTTGTGAGCTTGTGTGCTGCTATAGGACACTAGTGTATGATTGAGCAAAGAAATTGTGCGGAAGCGTGTGAGCTCCAAAACTAACGCTGTCGTTAGTAATATTGAGGGGACTACTGTAAGCAATCAGTTTATAATGGGACCATTTGAAATGATAAACATGGTAGCATAAAGCTGTCAGCAAAATTGGCCCATAGATGAACCTTCCTTTGCATATCATAAAGAAAATCGGCCAATCAAATACTTATATTGAATGTTGATAATCTCATAATTTCATGAGGCAGTAAAAGTATTGGTAAGTGAGGGGGGGTACATGTTTTTCTGTACCAACAGTGTGCTGTGGATCACATTTGTATACTATAATTCACTAATGTTCACTGATGTTCCTAAATATGAGATGTACGGTAAATCTTATTATGTAAACCGCAACGCTAGATAGCCACAACTTCCCATTCAGAAATATAGGAGTCGTCTTATTAGTTAGACCTTGCTGCAGCGGACATTACCACGATAGCGCCCGAGAGAACGGAATTAAAGACTTTTGTAAGACTTTAGTGTGATCTGTGAAAATGTTTGGCCTCAGTACCCCCTTCCCTTGATTTCTGAATCCATGTCAATACATTTAAAAAAATATGTGCAATTACGTATTGCTTTCTATTCAACAACAGCTGTGCGAGTCAAGTTTTAGGTTTTTGGTTTAACACTTTACAGACCAGCAGGTTCACACCAAGCCCCCAGAGTTGCTGAGAAACATTGAAGCTGCCACCCCAGTGGCCAAAGCTGGAACTGCAGGCGGGGAGAAATACATGCACGCGCAAAACATGCTGAGAGATATTTATATATATAGATATAAATATGTAAACATATTATACATAAACACATATGCATTTAGTTATACATAGGCATCTCGAGTGTATTTAATAAATATAACGCGTTCAATCCTTGACACACGGGCTGCCGTAGAACGCAAAAAGGACACTAGTGCGCATGCTCATAACTCTATGGATGTACAAAATCAAACCAATAATTCTACTTCCGGCAGGTTTCCGGGTGCTTCAAAACGCCACTGAGCACATTCATTGAAATGATAGCTGGGGGCGGGGCAATCCGCCCTCTAGTTATATTATACCTCTATGGTTCACACACAGTTTGTCAATGTTATATCATTAAACAGAGGGATGAAAGGACACAAGGAGAAGGGGGCATCTTGTACAAAGTGGTCAATGAAGACGAGATAAAAATGGAGCTATCATTTGCATGTGACAGATTGGGGCAGCTTGAAAGGGTTAAGCGAGAGTGGATTAAAGTGCCGCCACACATCCGTTTCCATGCTCTAATCCTCTTAGTGCCCACTCCTAATACGTTTTCATATCTGTTCCTATCTCTCGCCGAGGTGAAATATCAGATTTAGTTGCCAAGCTTTGACTATATCTTATTACACCCTTATCTGGCACTGAGGGGTTGGCAGAGGGGCGCAGGGTGGAGTGCTGAGTGCAAAGGGTGGAGGGCGGGGCGGGGTAGAAGCGGTTGGTGTTGGTCAAAACCGTGGCACCAGCGGTCAGTGATGGAAGAAGTGCTCACATGTTTTTACTTACGTAAAAGTAATGTCGAAATACTCTGTTAGAAGTAAAAAGTCCTGTATTCAAAATGTACTTAAGTAAAAGTACAAAAGTATTGGCAAAATCAATACAATACAAAATCTATAAAGTAAATATTAACTTTTCAAATTATTGTAGTCAAGTAAAAGTACAATATTTGCCTAAGGGATCTAGTGGAGTAGAAGTAAAATGATTGGAAATTGGAAATACTCCAGTAAAGTGAAAAATACCTCAAAATTGTACCTGTAATTTGTTATTTTCCACCACTGCCAGCAGCGGCCTTTATTTAGAAATAATAAAACACCCGCCTGGATTTGGGGTTCCTGGCATGGTGGTTATTGTGATTAAATTCTAAAATAGATGATTTATTTATCATCATCATTTCACTGGTGGAATTATGCTTTCATGCTCCCTTGTTTACAAAGCACTGACAGAAATCTGCCACCGGTACCGCCGGTGAGTTGGCAGTTTGGTATGAATCACTCTGGCTACGTGTGTTGGCAGATGTCTTTTTGGGATGGTGGTGTGTGGCAGAGAGGCAGCTGAAGGCAAACACAGAGCTTCTACCTCACCTCTAGCTTGCCGTTGTGAAGAGAAAACACAGTGACTTTACAGAAAAGGTGTCTGTTTGTCTATGAACTGCATGACCCCCACAAGTGCAATGTACCTACCTAATACCAACACACTTTGCTAGTTAGTTTGGGATGGCTCAGGGTAGAAGACAGGATTAAAGCAAAGATCACTGGGATTGGTGTTTAATCCATTAAAGACCGGGAACGCATCTGTGTGTCATTTTTAGATTTCTTTGGCTATTCAAAAATAGCAGATTTACAAGCTCATAGCGCGGCACCGAGTGCCGCGCTATGAGCTTGAAGATCTGCTATTTATTTTTTTTATCTTGAAATTTCGTGCAAATCTTGGAATATATATATACGTTTTAAAGCAAACATTTTTAACTCCGATCTGTGCTTCTGGGGGTCCCTGGAATAACATATTTTGAGATGGGGGTCCGCGGGCCAAATACATATCATTTTGGGGCAGTGGCGCAGCCAGAACGCTAGTATAGGCTGGGCCTAGGCAGGAGCGGGTGGGCACGCATGCACGCGCCAATAACTATATAATAAAATAATACATTTTTGCCCAATAACCGAACATTTTCGGTTATTGGGCGGATATTGGGCGTTTTTGGGCGTTTATTTGTTACTTTATTTCGGTTTTAGGGTTAGGGTTATGTTATTTAATTCTTATTTTTGCCTGATTTTACAGATCTTTTATAAAAAATATATATTATAATTTGACATGGAAAAGCATTCAGGAGCACCACTGATTATAGCAATTTTTCAAAAAACTGTTTGTAGAATATATATTCAAAGGATTTACACAAATGTTGAACTTGTATATCTGCTATTTTTGAATAGCCAAATAAATCTTAAATGTTCCCGGTCTTAATGGATTAAGATGGTCAAAGAGACATTGCCCTCAGTGCCCTCATACATACACCCACAGCCACAACACTATAGGGAGCAACCATGATCTGGTACCACCCAAATTTAGAACAAACATGGGAAATGTCTCATTGTACTGCTCTGCCACCAAAATGTGAAATGCCTTGACGCCATTAAAAGGTGTGTAACACTGGTTTCTTTCAAAATGTGCCTGAAAAAACACCTATCAGGAGACCAAAAGGGGAGATAAATGTAATTTCCCATCTCTTTTGTACATAATAGTGTTTGTATTTGTTGATGATATGCATTTTTGTGTTAATTTTGTATGCTTTGTTGATTAATTGAATACATAGGACCACAATGGAAACAAGTCCCCAGGACTTTTTTGTGTTATCCTTTCAGCTTTAATGTCTTACTGTACCTAAGCAAAACCAGTGAAAAAATAAACCTATACATTACGGCAAACAGACACTCACCGTTTCTCAATTCACACCTATTGTTCATGTTATATGAATCATCAATTTGCTCATGCTCATGCTGCACTTCTAAATCGATGATTTTCTTGCAACTCTGGAAAAACGGCACAGAGGTCACTGGATGGTGAACTTGATGGTGCCTAGGGCCAGACATATTGTTTCCACATTTGCACTTTCTTTTTGTGTGAGAAAAACTTTTATTTTGTATTCTTGAATTGAGCACAGAAGACAAGTCAATACATGTGTGCTCCCGGAAGGCTATCGTGGAACATGTAGCAGAGAACGACTGTCTCATCTAGCTCATTTGGGATCTGTGCACTATTTCTAACTGCTGCATTGTTAGTTAGGCTAATTGCTGGCACTAATTACATGTAGCGAAGGCTATGTTACATACCATCAACACCTAACAAGTCAACTACGAAAATGCCACACATTTTCTTGGTGGGCCATTCTAATTAATAAAATACCAAAGCAATACGACCATAGCTGAGGCACCCATAAATCCACAGGTGTAACAGTGAAAGGCCTACTTTATCCGCTTCAAGATGATTCCTGTTCTCGCAGTGCATGTGCAGTCTAGTTATTCCTGCTCCCACAGTCCAGCGCAGACTAGATATTCCTGCTCTCGCAGTCCTATGCAGTCTAGATACAGTATTTTCAAGGGCTGAGCAGGAAAACATTAATTAGTATTTGGAGAAACTACAGCTTGAGATCACCAAAGGGTCATGACGCAGTATGGCCCAGTTTGGAGCCATGACAACAGTATAAACACATATTGATGGGTGAGTAAGAGTGCAGAGGAGACTCTTATTTTTTCTCCTTCTTTAAAAAAAACTTTTTTAGAAAGACTTGTTAGAATTCTAAACACAGGATAACTTGTCTAGTGGTCTGACTAAAGGTTATAATAACTTTTAATTAATAAGAAAAGCATGTGCCTTAACAACATATGCACTGACACTTGCTTCATGTCAAATCTCTAACAGCATAATCCCTGCTGCCAATATTCAGGCCTGAGTGAGAGCTAACACCAGCCATGCCTTCCTGAGCAGTTCTGCAGTGCATTGATCCCTGAGCTATATTTTTTGGAAAAGAGCCAAAGCTGAACAAGAATAAACAAACAAACTGTTGAGCAGAGATTCTATGAGATATCATGTCACCCGTGGCAGTCCTGGTGAAACTGAACCCCCCCCATAAATTCCTAATAATCATAATGTCCTGCTGTTCCTGCATGCACGACTGGATTTTGAGTGCATAGTATTCAACCCTGGCTGGGACTATGGGGAGTGTGATTCGAGCATGCTGTGTGTGTGCCATGGGGATGCCACAGTGACTTAAGCTTAGTCGCCTGAGATGCACTCAGTCGACGTTAACGTCACGTGCAACTCGAGCAATTGGCTCTGGGGTTCACTGTACTGCAGGTGGGTCACCGACAGCCATTGGGAGATTTCACAGAGATTTAGGAGTAGGAGACAGATTAGAGAAAGCTACAGCGGACGGTGAGTACTGGAAGACGTGTTTGTGAAATACTGGAGAGAGTTCTCTCTCTCAAAGGCACAGTAAAAAACTCTGCGATCCTACGGCACGTATACTGTAAAATGACATACATTCTGTAGGCTGGGAGGAATGCGATCATAATCACATTCTGCAACACTGCAAAACCACCAGAACAATGCTTTTGGCATAGTTTTTCTTGAGTAATGTACACTTTATTTTATCTAACAATTTATACCGGATGACTTTATGTCTCTTTTGTCACCGAGGACCGCCACTGGATGTCACCGCCTTAACCCGTCAAGACCGGGAACGCATCTGTGTGTCATTTTTAGATTTCTTTGGGCTATTCAAAAATAGCAGATATACAAGCTCATAGCGCGGCACCGAGTGCTTGTAGATCTGCTATTTTTGAAAAATCGTGAACATTCGTCGCAAAATCTTGAATTACATATTTTTTAAAGCGAACATTTGGAAAAATATTTCGTTCCAGGAACCCCCAGAAGCAAAGATTTGAGTTACAAATGTCCACCAAAAAAAAGAAAATAATTCAAATATTTGCACAACTTTTCATGATTTTTCAAAAAATAGCAGATCTACAAGCTCATAGCGCGACACTCGGTGCCGCGCTATGAGCTTGTAGATCTGCTATTTTTGAATAGCCCAACAAAATCTAAAAATTACACACAGATGCGTTCCCGGTCTTAAAGAGTTAGAGGAATGCTGACAATGGGAGAATTTCCTGACGTCTGGCTGAAATCCGCAAATGGCGGTTTAGTGAAGACACGTTAATGAGAGTGGGGAATGCAGGTGAAATAAAAATAACAAGCCTTTATAGGCAAATCCCTAAAAGTGTTTCCAGGGAGAGCAGAGCTCCGGGGTGGGAACTCTCATGCTCGCTCTCTTTTTTCTCTCATTCTCTTCTTCCTCGTTCCGTCTCTTTCACCTATACGTGTGACTCCCAAGCATGTGGCTAGCTGAGCAGAAAGTCAGCATGAAAAACAAACTGGCATTGAGAACTGAGAATACTTTTTTCGTTTCTTTTTTTTTTGCCCTTGCACAATGGCACAGGTACGGGGGTTTCATCATGGTGCAAGGGCAAAAGAAAACAACAGAAAAACCTTCTCATCCCCGGGGCCTTAGGTAAACATTAACTGACACATGGGGTAAAAGGAATCCCCATAGCCGTAGGGCCAGATCGCCTTCTGTCCAAATAAGCAGCCAGTACCTACTACCGAGTAAGACAGATAATGAAGCAAGGTGGTGCAGGGAACAGCAATTACGTGAAATCCTGGGAGGTGGGTATTATGGACTTCAGCATGCCTTGAGGTTGTACATCAGGCTGAAAAAACGTGGCTCAGGAGGAGAAAAAGACAGGAATGAAGGAATGGTAGGAGAGAGTTCTGTCCTAGGAGATTCTCTCGACTTTGTTACATTGTAACCAGTGGACACCCTGAGGTAACTTAATGTACTTACTTACTGTAGCCAATCAAAAAGTCTTCCGACCAAAGTTTCAGAGATCAAGTTACTTAACCACTTAAGCCCATTATAGTACTAGAAGTTCGGGCCGCTACGCGGCCCTCACATTTAGAATTCGGGTCATGTTCTGAGTCATGGTGACATGAGCATGACGACGTGGTCCGCAGTCCTCCCTTAAGCTAATTTTAATATAGGATACTTTGTTGTAACGACGAATAGTGAAAATAACCAATCTAAACTCGCAAAGCCTTGCATTGTGATGCGTTGTGAGCTTGTAGGTTTGCTATCTTCACAACTTTTCCCCCCCACAATACTGATGATCTGGAATGTTAAGTCCATTGTTTTGTTAGAATTTAGAGGAAGCCTCTGTATCACCTCTGCCAATCAGTTTGCAGAGACTTGAAACTAGCTCGAGATAGGTAATGCAAAACCTATTTACCTATATACAATTTGTTGTCAAAATTACATTGTCATTGAATTTTAAAGCAGTCAAGCTGAAAGGTCTCGCTGAAAATGTACCCGGGAGAAAATATTGATTTAGAAACAAAATGTGACTTATTACCCACAAAACTATGTTTAGTCAACACTGACTAAATTATTCAGTTAACCCAAAGTATAAAATAATGGTTAAAGTGGTTAAAAGATTGTGATGTAATTATGTAAAATGACACAGATGCTTTTCCGGTTTTAATGGGTTGAGTAAGAGTAAAGCAGGCAATTTCACTGAGTTCAGTTCATTTTCAAGTGTGTTTATTTTAACCACTTGAACCCTAGCATCCCTATGCTGTGGTGAACATTTGCAAAAAATTGCAGATCTACAAGCTCATAACATGAGAATATATTTAGTATAGCCCATGGGAATACGGTCAACTAAGTATAGGGCCCATGGGAATACGGTCAATAAAGTATAGAGTTTAAGTGGTTAATTGTGCTGATCTGAAACAGTGATTGGTTCCATGTAGATCCTCATATCCACTCACACACTATGCTACATCCTTTTTTTTGGGGCATTTCATTGTTCCCACAATTTATAAAGAAGTCAGACGCAGGTCATTCCAATACAAATCTCCATCTGACTGGAATAACCATCCTCCTTCTCTGAGATCCATTACCTCCTTCCGCTGCTCCAGGACGTCCTTTATTTTCACAAGGAAGTCAACCTGTTTATGCTTCTGTCTGCACTTACAAGACAAACACATGTAACTGATCTATTATCTTAGATCTATAATCCAGGTCGTTGTATTGCATCACATTTTTCTTCCATAACAGCTGAGGACTGGGGGTGGGAGAATACATATTCTTTTAAATATATATTCAAAGATTTGCACACATTTTCTAGATTCTTAAAAAATAGCAGATCTACAAGCTCATAGCGCGGCACTCGGTGCCGCGCTATGAGCTTGTATATCTGCTATTTTTGAATAGCCAAAGTGTAAAATAATGCTTTTTTTTTTAGCTCAAATCAAGCAAGGTATCCATCTGTATTTGTGTATTTTCTAGTGTATGTAATGATGTTTTTGTTGTACAGTATGTATCTATGTCTACAGGATCCCCTTGAAAATAATAATACATCTCAAGGGGCTTTCCTTTTCGAGACATTTAGAAATTCTCTAAATCTATTAAAAGGAAAATAGTCTGCATTCGAAATGCGGCTGAAGCCGGATAGACAATGACACGTATTGACGCCGGTATAGTCTTTTAACGCTCAACAGCCCCAGTGGAGCTACTCAGTGACCACCACACAGTGTGGTTATCGTGAGCAGCTCCCATATGTGAATGTAAGACGTACTTGTATGAATTTGCATCGCAGTGATCATGAAGGAAAGCAGACTCATCAAAACCCTTAGCTGAATACAAAAATCTTTTTTTAAATTCAAGCATGCAACAACTCATTGAGTAAAAACTGGTCGGGCTACGAATTAAAGCACAAGCACACACACAGATTTTTTTGCAATAATGAGGACCTCCAACTCTCCATGGAGTTAAACGCAGTACTGATGTTAGAATACAAACTGCCCCCCAGTATCCAGACCACTCCGAACCGGATGTGCAATTAGTGTACACTGAACAGCATGCCATGCTATGCCTTTCATATGCTATTTACTTAATCCTCCACTGCATGCACATAGGGATATGTGGGTCTCCCAAGGAAAGCAATCTGCCTGTATCCCTACATTTTCTCCAACTCAGATATCTGCAAAGGGAACTGCCACCTCCCCGTCGCTCTATATACGCCACCTTTAATCGCCAGAGGCTTTGAAGACAGCTAATTTCCATACTGATTTCTTTCTTTTCTCCCTCCTCTCACCGTAATTCCAGACCAGGCACAAGGTGAGCGGACGTGTGTCGCTTGATCTAATGGTGGAGGACTAATTGCATTCCGGGATACACGCCTGGAATTCAGAATGTTCGGAGTAAAAAAAAGAGAAGGAAAGAAGAAGAAGAAAAAAAAAAAGAGTGTTGTGCAAGCAGACCACATACAACATAGGGACAATTAATAACCCTCCTTCAGGGGAGAGAAAATTGGACTGTCCAGCTCTCCCAAAAGGCTGTATTGCTGCCTTTATTGATATCTGGGGCCAGATAAAGACAGGGCCTGCCATCCCCAGGCAGTGTGACTCCACTGGGGCTCCACTGTGACTGGACTGTTACGAGGCCCAGGTTAGCCAGCCTGCACCAATCATAGGAGCACAAACAAGCCCCCATACCACACTGAATGCTAAGCCTAGATCAGTCTCTGGGGTGGTTTGTCAGGTTTTTGCAGGGGATAAAAAAAGCGCTAGATTATTTCTCTCTCTCTCTCTCTCTCTCTCACACACCACACACACACACACACACACACACACACACACACACACACACACACACACACACACACACACACACACACACACACACACACGCGCACGCACACAGTGGTGGAAAAAGTACTCAAATTCTTTACTTAAGTAAAAGTACCAATACTGCAATATAAAAATACTCTATTACAAGTAAAAGTCCAGAATTCAAAATGTACTTGAGTAAAAGTACAGAAGTATTGGCATCAAAATGTACTTAAAGTACCAAAGTAAAAGTACTAAAATGTTTGAAAATAGCCGATAGAAATAGCTCACAACGCGTCGCGATGCGACGCGTTGTGAGCTTGTAGAGCTGCTATTTTCAAATAGCCTAGGTATAAAATAGGGCTAAAGTGGTTAATGTATGTTCTATAACATCATAATTTACATCTGCAAAGTAACTAGTAACTAAAGTTTTCAAATAATTGTAGTGGAGTAAAAGTACAATATTTTCCTCTGAGATGTAGTGGAGTAGAAGTAAAAGTATTGGAAATTGGAAATACTCAAGTAAAGTACAAATATCTCAAAATTACAGTACTTAAGTACAGTACTTAAGTAAATGTACTTAGTTACTTTACACCACTGCGCGCACGCACGCACGCACGCACGCACGCACGCACACACACACACACACGCACACGCACACGCACACGCACACACGCACACACACACACACACACACACACACACACACCTAGGGGTACCTGCACCCCTGCCATCTCTCTCACGACTGCAACCGCCCACAGAATGCAAGGTCTCTATATACTCCCGTGGTTCGTACTCAGTGGGAAAGGTGAACGTCGGGTGTTGATAGGCTGATGTTCAAAGCAGCAGAGCTACTAATTACATCTGCCGTATGGAGCTGGTCACTAACGCCTCTGAAACACTGCCGGAGCCCCAGTATTATTGAGGTGATGAAGTGTAACATTTAAAGCTGGCACAATCATAGGGCAAAGTCCCCATTACCACGAAGGCACCGGTGGCACATTATGAAAAGCAATGAACACGCGGCCCTCCGTGCTACGGCATCGATCAACAGACCAACATATGGGTGCCCACAGGGGGGGTAAGGGGTGCTTACCCTCCTGGCGTTTGCTAACTACAGTGCCACGGACGGTGTAAGAGGAAGTGTCATATCCTTTCAAATATTACATTTTTCATTGGCCGTTCGTGGAAAAAAAAAAATTGTCAACAACAGCAAGACCTTCTTTAATAGCGCCACTCAGGTTTCAATGACAATGCACAGTTTCCCTGAGAGACAGAGAGCAAGAGAGACATCGGGAAAGAGGAGGGGAGGGAGAGAGGCAGATAGGAAGAGAAAAACAAGCAGATCAACATGCAGGTAACAGTACAGTAATATAGAAAATCTAAGCGCAGACATGCTTGCACACACACACACACACACACACACACACACACACACACACACACACACACACACACACACACACACACACACACACACACACACACACACACACACACACACACAAATGGTGTGTGTGTGCGTGCGTGCGTGCATGCATGTCTGGCGCTATCCTCGTCATTATAACCTCTTTCTCATGATGGAGCACACAGTACTAGCCTGGTGAGAGGGACGGTTCTTATAGTATTACCTCAGCTAAATCAGTAACAGAAGCAGAGAGATGTTATATTTAGATGTCAGATTTGATAAGGAATATAAAAACAAATATGTGACAACAGGTAAAAAAAAAAACTTTAAAATTGTGCATGTGTCGGCCTGGACTGCTGGCGTAGCGGTTCAGGCACCTATAGGCTCAGTGTAGCCTGACAGCGCGTCGCGGGTTCGAGTCCCGAATCCCGACAGTGGTGGAAAAAGTACTCAAATGTTTTACTTGAGTAAAAGTATCAATACTGCAATGTAGATGTACTCTGTTACAAGTAAAAGTCCGAAATTAAAATTTACTTGAGTAAAAGTACAAAAGTATTTGTATCAAAATGTAGTTAGAAAAGTACTAAATGTTTGAAAATAGCAGATCTACAAACTCACAACGCGTCGCGATGCTACGTGTTGTGAGCTTGTAGATCGGCTATTTTCAAATAGCCTAGTTATAAAATAGGGCTGAAGTGGTTAATGTATGTTTTTTTTATGTAATAACTTATATCTGCAAAGTAACTAGTAACTAAAGTTTTCAAATAATTGTAGTGGAGTAAAAATACAATATTGAGATGTCTCTGAGATGTAGTGGAGTAGAAGTAAAAATACAGACAATTAGAAATACTCCAGTAAAGTAAAAGTACCTCAAAATTGTACTTAAGTACAGTACTTGAGTAAATGTACTTAGTTACTTTACACCACTGGATCCCGATGGCCTTTGCTCTCTCTCCCCCTCTTTCCTGTCAATAAAGGCATAAAAGCCCAAAAATAAATCTAAAAACCCCCCCAAAAACTGGCATGTGTCATTGTGTTGCTTCATGTGAGCTGCTGCTCGGTGCCGCAAGGCAACGCAGCAGATGCACATTTTTACCAATATTCGCCACTCCTCATTGCTTAAATCTGAGGGGGCAAAAAAAAACGGTACACAGCAGCGCTAATTTGTCTTGACTAGAAAACAGCTGTAAACACCCCCAAGGGGGCTGAGGAGATAAGCGCTGTGTTATGGAGATGGTATCTAGATGATGCCCCACCCAGGCCCCCGTTGTACATTTTCAGGTGTTCCCTCCCTTCCATGTTGCGACTATTAATCAAGGCTGACATTGAATAAACACGGCACCCACAAAGCTAATTGACCATACAACCAGGTGAACAGCAATCTCTATGTTCACAGACCTTGTCCATTGTCTGTTCGGGGGTGTTGCGTTTGTGTGGATTTCTTTTACCAAAAAGAAAGAAAGAAAAAGAAAGAGAGAATGAAAGAAATGTTCCAGGCCTTCCCAACAAAGGGAACTGATTTTGCACATTGGGGTAATCAAATCAAAATGAAACCTCTGGCGCGCCATTGTGTCAGTGATTGCACCTATTGTGCTACGTGCTAGAAATTGGAGACGGAATGCTAAATATCAGGGCTCAAATGGTTAGGCATGCAAAAACACGGAGGTCTTTTCGAAACCGTAATCAATTGCCAGACCAAATCCAAATTCCCCAGACTTGAAGAATATATGTTTTTTTCTCCCCTCCCCCCCCCCCCCCCCACCCTCAGTTTCCAAGAACATTTGTAGCTTCTGCTGACTTTTCGATCTACAAAAATTTGCGAAGGTGTAAAAGTATGCTGCCAGGTGGTATTTCAACTATTCAGTTGAAAATAAATGGAATTTGTAAAGTGAGTTTGTTGATTTAGGAAGAGAAACTGCTGTGAGTTGAGAACACAGACAAACTATGTGAGGATACAAACACAGAAGCCAGAAAAAAGAAGACAAAATGTTCTCCTCACATCTGTTATTTTAATAAAAAAGATATCCTTACAGGGAATGTGAAATCAATAGTGAGAATGTCTGCATTTGTTACAATCTGTCAGACATTCATCTAACATTATAAGTTATATCTATTTGTTTCATTATTTCTCCACCCTGTTGCATAGCATGCCTAATGTACCATGTACTAGAAGGGGATTTTATTTGTTGTTGCTGGGAATTGACGTTTTTAATAATATCTTACAACAGTGTGAAATCGTAACCTTCAAATAGTAATCGTATCAATTGCGTTAGCCTGACAATGTGCTAAGTGCAATGTGGAATGTGCTAAGGTTGGCCTCAGACTGAATGCAAAGAAGACTGAGGTAATCACCTATAACATCAACATGGACCATCCGCCGATTACAACATCAGATGGAAAAGCTCTGCGAGAGGTCAATGACTTCAAATACCTGGGTTCCTGGGTGAACTCCACAGAACAGGACGTTAAGGTCAGGAAGGCACTAGCGTGGAGGGCCCTGAACGGTATGTCAAGAGTATGGTGCTCGAATCTCCCTCGACACATAAAGCTAAGCCTATTCCACGCCACTGTGGAGTCTGTCCTCCTGTATGGCTGCGAAAGCTGGACCCTGACACCCACCCTGCAGAAGTCCCTGGATGGGTGCTACACCAGAATGCTACGAACTGTTCTGAATGTGGACCAGAACATCCACATTACCAACAAGGACCTGTACGGGCAACTGCCGAGGCTCAGCAAGAAGGTAGCAGTCAGGAGGATGAGACTGGCCGGCCACTGCCACAGACATCGGGAGCTCCCGGCCAGCAGGCTGGTCCTGTGGGAACCAACGAGCGGGCATCGATCGCGAGGACGTTCCGCGCTAACGTATGTGGACGTCCTGAAGAAGGATGTGGGAGCTGAAAGCTCTTCGGAGCTGGCCGGGTGTATGGAGAATCGGAAGGATTGGAGACTCCGATGGAAGCTCGTCTGATTAGGAGGATCCATTCAATAATTGATTATCATAAAGGCAAAATATTCAAAGTTTAACAGAGGGGGCACATTTGGCTGTAGACATGAGAGTACTTTATACAAAGTATGTTAATTATCATCTAACAGCATAAATAGTTGAATTAATTATGCACAAATAGAACAACCTCCCCTTAAACATGTTTCATTTCAGAAGCAAATGGATCATCGGGTTACTAATTATTTATTGTTTTAATATCAACAAACTGCATTTTAAATGGCTGCGGCTTTTGATGAACGGCACCGCTACGAACCAATCGCTCCAACATCAAACAGACGTCAGACGCAACAATCCTATCATTCATTTGCGTCGCATTCTCCCATCTAACGAAGGCCACCATCATGCATTCAAACGCAATAACATCTGCATCCGTTCTCTCTCTGGTCATTTGCCAGGAAAAAGCTAACAGCAAAATTGTCAGTGATAATTTAACTCTGAGAGTTAAGAACTTTCATCCTGCGGTCCCTATGTTGGGCATATGTCATTAAAGGTAAAAATGTTTCAAAGATTTTCAAAAATAGCTAAAATAGCAAAACGCATCACGGTGCGACACGTCGTAAGCCTGTTGATCTGCTATTTTTGAAGAGGGGCTTAAGTGGCTAACTCTCAAGAGTTAAATGAACACTGCGGATTTTGCTGTGCAGGGGAGAACAGTTGTTTCATTAGACCTGGGAGAGAGCAGGTCCAGAAAAACCCCCATGACACATAGTATGACAGGGGAAACATCCAAATCAAACTCGGGGGGAACTCGCAAAATGCAAATGCAAGTGCAGATTTTGGTGCCGGTGGTGCCAGGTGCCACCCCGTCGTCGTACAGCCACCCCAGTGTGTCAACAGCAGTCATGAGGAGAAAGTCAAAAAATGTTTGGCCCAGCTAAAACTCAGGAGGATAACAGAGGATAGTCCACATCTCAGGACGTATACAGGCCACCCTACAAATACTGTTGAATGCGAGAGTAACATGACACGCCAAGCACAAATATATATCCACTCACACAGATTCACGGAAATGAGGAGGAGGTGGAGGAGGAGGAGGAAGGTGGAGATGAGATGAGATGTGGGAGGAGAGCAGCACGGTATTAACCCATGAAGACCTGAAGCCGATTCTAAAAATGTCTTCTAAATCCCAACAGTATTCTGAAATAAACGTATGTTTCTATATCAGTGGTGCTCAAACTTTTCCATGTCAAGGACCCCAAAATGTATATGTATTTGGCCAAGGACCCCCATCTCAAAATATTTTGTTCCAGGGACCCCCAGAAGCAAATATTTGAGTTACAAATGTTCGCTTGAAAAAATATATATTCAAGATTTGCACAAATGTTCACAATTTCTCAAAAATAGCTGATCTACAAGCTCATAGCGCGGCACTCGGTGCCGCGCTATGAGCTTGTATATCTGCTATTTTTGAATAGCCAAAGAAATCTAAAACGACACAGATGCGTTCCCGGTCTAAATCGGTTAACACTGACTGAATGACACCCACTGCGCGCTTCCTTCCTCTATTCAACCGGCATAGGTTTTCTGGGCCCGTGCTTTTTGGGACATTAGGATTAGAAAACAGGATTAAATTAAAAGTGGCACAACAACAACAACAACAACCACTGGCACGGCAATACAAAATAGTTGGTAGGGAGTGAGAGAGAGTAGAATTGTAACTCACGGTGGTGTGTGTTGGTTGGTGTGCCAGAAGGTGCTGTCTGAGCCCCTAAGATGGACAGTGTGTGTTGATATACTAATTGATGTCTCATGGCCAGGCTCGGTGTGGAAGGGCGTGTCATCATCGACGACTGGCTCATACATTAAGGCTGTCAGTTCACTTCCCCTTCCTTCTGGTTTATGCTTTGTCGTATACGACCACGTCGCCCCGTCGAAAGGCAGCGGGGGTTGGGGAGTTATTTTGGGGGCTTTTTTCTGTCTTTATTGATAGTCCACAGTCAAGAGAAGACAGGAAACAGGGAGAGAGTCGGAGTGACATGCAAGCAAGGCTCTGGAATCGCACCTGTGACTCACTGTCAGGCATCAGAGCCTATACTGTATGTGATCCGTGCCTTAACCACTCAGCTATCGGCACCCGGCCCAAAAGCACTGATTCTTAACTAAAAGAACGTGCCGTATTGCATTTGTCTCCGGCAAGGGACGCTTAGGTGAAATCAATTGTTTAGGACGCCGTCTGGATGAAGACCATAGTAATAAGTTCATCTTCAGCCACGGCCAAAATAAGCGTGGCAATCTTGCCTGTTGGAAATCAATGCACCCGCTGGCTGTCTCTGGGTGTCTCCTGCTAGCTCCTGTAAATCCTGATTTATACTTGGCTTGCACGTCGTGTCTCTCGCTCTAGAATAGCCGATCTACAAGCTCACAACGCATCGGCGAGCGCAACGCGTTGTGAGCTTGTAGATCGGCTTTTTTTCAGCGCAAGAGACCGGTGCGTGACAAAGTATAAATCTCAGTCCTGCGCCTGGGCCAAGTTCCAATGTCGAGCAGGGCACAGGGTGATAACGCCATCGGTCGGAGGAGCTTAGATATTCCTTTCCAAGTGAGCAGCGGGGACAGACTACAGAAGTGTGCCTTTCCTTGGCAGCAGAGGGAGGAAAAAAAGACATGAAATGAAATCAGCTATTCTCTGTGTACTTTCAACAGTACTGGTTCAAGCCTTATACACCACAAACGCTTCAAATACAGTATGCCGAGAAAAAAAAGAGAAGAAAAACCCTAGTGAGGGTCGTGAAACTCGCATAACCTTAAATTGGCCAGCTTTTCTCTTGTCTTAAAGTTGAAGAACAATCCCACAACTCTTCTTCAAAGCACAAACAGTGCTGTATGCACAGAACAATGGAGACAAAATCTAATGTTATAGACAGGACATGATATCATGTGAACACGCACGCACACACGCAGTACAAACAGTGGTGTAAAGTAACTAAGTACATTTACTTGAGTACTGTACTTAAGTACAATTTTGAGGTAATTGTACTTTACTTGAGTATTTTCAATTTCCAATACTTTTACTTCTACTCCACTACATCTCAGAGGCAAATATTGTACTTTTACTCCACTACAATTATTTGAAAACTTTAGTTACTAGTTACTTTTCAGATATAAATTATGATATTATGAAACATACATTAACCACTTTAGCACTATTTTATACCTAGGCTTGAAAATAGCCGATCTACAAGCTCACAATGCGACGCGTTGTGAGCTTGAGTACTTTTTCCACCACGCACGCACCCACCCACCCACCCACCCACCCACCCACCCACCCACACACACACACACACACACACACACACACACACACACACACACACACACACACACACACACACACACACACACACACACACACACACACACACACACACACACACACTTTGGACAAAGTCATCTTGTGACTCTCCTTCATGGTCAATAAATGCAGCCAAGCAGGGCAGCACTGAAAATCTCCATGCGCTTGCAAAGTCCACACTGAAATTTGGCCAATCAGCTAGAGCAAACATACATTATGTAAGTAGGCTTGTAGTGTGTCCCTATTTGCTCTGTGACTTTTATTCATTCTTAATAATTTAAATGAGTTACACTGAGGGTAATGCCAATATGACAATGGCAAAACTTTCCTTTGGGCAAGACGGCGCCGTCTTCCCTTTCAGACTGGCTCAACACGGCGTACAATGGCTTTATATTTCTGATATACACAAAGAGGCTTGCAGAACCATATTTTTCAGCGGTTAACCATCATCAATAAACAAACTGAGGAGAATAGATGTGAATCCAGCATGCAGAGTGATAACACACAATAAGAGGGCCGATTCCTCTGCGCTCGGGATGACTGACACTTTAATAGATCGGATCAGATCAGATGGAGCGTCTCCAATCAATTTCTCTCTTTCTTTCTCTTTCTTAACCCTGACCAAATGACGGTGATGAAAACAAAAAACGGATGTATATATACCAGCAGATACCCATCTTTACAACTACTCACAACTCAACACTCCGTGTTCTGACAAGGTGGCAAAATCAATAGAGCAACACACAAGCATCAACGGCAAGAAGTAGTTGTTGTAAAAGTCTTAAGATTTATACTCCGTCTCCTGCAGCGCCCTCATAAGATGGAGTATAAATGATTTAGGCTGTTGTTCCTGCAGTGTATGCAATGGTGCCACCATTCTCAGCTAGACGGAGACATACAGTGTAGCAACAGCATTATGACTGTTTACATTTACAACACTCAAAATAATAATAATAGTAATAATAATGTCTACCTGCTTTATTTGAATAGGAAAGCTATACTACAACTTCACCCAAAATACAAGCAACAGGCACTTTGTTGTACGTACACTACAGCCATAAAAGAAACTGCCACTCCATTAGTGAGTAATGTTGTTCATGCCATTAGTGTATCACTATATGAAATTTAAACACCATTCTAACAGCCTCCCATTGCAACACATAGCCTGGCATGTGTAGTCAACACAAAGAAGATAGTTATGTTGATAACCCCCCCCCCCCCCCCCCAGGATGCACATGATTGGCGTAGCCTGCGTTGCCAGGTCTGCCTTTTGTATAATCGATTTTGGTCTTATTTGGGCGCGCATTTGGGCTCGTTTGCATAGACCACGGCAGCGCTTGTTTCTTTCCCGTTGACTGATGTGGCAAAGGTGCTCAGTTTGGTGAAACGAACCATCCGGAAGTAAATTGCGAGCTGGCGAAGTGATTTGCATAAGTATTGGGGCATAATGCGTTTCATATAATTGTACATCCTGCAAGTACAGTAACGGTATGGGAAGCAGGTATGCTGGGAGGCAGAATATTTACGATTTTTTGTGAAAAGTTTGGAGTTAGTTGGGCCATGGGTCTGCTTGGATACCCTCCACATGCAATCATTTCATCTCCATGAGTTTGCTTGTCAATTATAGTGGGAGGATAAGAGATAAGATATAACTGTATTATTGTTCTGGACTTTTGCCACAGGAGCCTGTAGGGGTAGGACATGCGATGACTAATATCACCCTCCCCGCCCGGCTTCCCTCCCCTGCACACGGGCCAATTGTGTTCGCATAAATGACCGACAAAGCCGGATGCACCACACGGTGGATTTGAACCCACAACCTCCGTGGTGGTGGGCAGAGACTTCACCACTGCTCCACCCGAGCGCATGTTCTAAACTAACTTCTGGAGAAGAAACTCATTAGCATAGCCTAATCATTTTGAACGTGATACATTGGAAGTGTTGGAACAGTTCAAACACTGACAAGTCTCAACCCTGAGAACAGCATTACAGTACATGAAAGCAGGTGGTTCAACACACACACACACACACACACACACACACACACACACACACACACACACACACACACACGCACACGCACACGCACACGCACTTAACATGAATGTAAAATCACATGCAGCATTTATTTTCCAAGCATTAAAAATACTGTAACAACCTGATTGTTGTATTCATTGTGGCACTTAATTGATTAATTAATTTCAGTGATAAAGGACAATTACAAACATCACCATAAGGTTGAGCATGACTGCAGTATGCATTCACTGTTGTTCCACCACTGACTTGGTTTACAATAAAAGATACAGTGCATTATACTGTCTTCATGTAGCCTAGTTCAAGCTCTAATGCATTGCATGGACCGAATAATCACCAATGAGCAATTGTGGTGCACAATTGTGTTTGAAGGTAAAGACATATAGCTTTAGTATATAGTATAACATTAGTTCTTGAGGCAACATTTGTACGGGGGCAGTGGTGAAAAGTAACTAAGTACATTTACTTAATTACTGTACTTATAAGTACAATTTTGAGGTACTTTTGCTTTACTGGAGTATTTCCATTTTTTTTTACTTTTACTCCACTACATCTCAGAGGAAAATAATACTTTTTACTCCACTACAATTATTAGAAAACTTTAGTTACTAGTTACTTTGTAGATTTGGATTAGCCGATCTACAAGCTCACTAGATTTTCTATTCTATTTTCAAAAGATTTTTATATATTTTATACATTCGAAACCTGTGAAATGGGGACATTCTGCATAATGAGTACTTTTACTTTTGGGTGCTTTAAGTAATTTTTATGCCAATGCTTTTGTACTTTTACTCAAGTAAATTTTGAATTCCGGACTTTTACTTGAAACAGAGTATTTCTACATTGCAGTATTGATACTTTTATTTAAGCAAACAATGTGAGTACTTTTACCACCCACTGTACGGGGGTAAAAAAAAACAGCAGCTGGGGTCTGCCGGGCAACTTTTGTAAATAATAAAGCCAAGCGGTAACAGGCCGCTAGGTGTCACCCTTGTGACTTTAAAACGGGGTTGAGCTTCGAAGGCAATCATGATGGTGAAAGAGACGGGCTGAGCGGGGAGGGCAGTTGGCTGAGAGAGACACACAGTGGTGTAAAGTAACCAAGTACATTTACTTAAGTACTGTACAATTTTGAGGTATTTTTGATTTCCGGAGTATTTCCAATTTTTACTTTTACTTCTACTCCACACATCTCAGAGGGAAATATTGTACTTTTACTCCACTAAAATTATTTGAAAAGTTTAGTTACTAGTTACTTTGTAGATTTGGATTATTATTACAAAACATACCTTACCCACTTCAGTCCGCATACAATTCGGCCATTTGAAAATAGCCGATCTACAAGCTCACAATTCTCACATTTTATACATTTGAAAACTTGTGAAATGGGACATTCTGCCCAATGAGTACTTTTATTTTTGGTACTTTAAGTAAATTCTGATACCAATACTTTTGTACTTTTACTCAAGTAAATTTAGAATTCTGGACTTTAACTTGTACCAGAGTATTTCTACATTTCAGTATTGATACTTTTACTTAAGTAGGCCTACAAAACATGAGTACTTTTTCCACCACTGGAGAGAGACATGAAAGTCTGTGATGTTGCGTAGAGTGTACAAGTAAAATGAGTCTGACTACAAGCCAGAGTGGGCCTAATGCGTTGCAATAGCTATTTATCCGTTTGCCCTTTTATTAATAATAGGCCACTATATGACAAAAACAATTCAATTAACCAAAATATGCCATTTTGAGTTTATTTAAATAATTCCTACACATTAGAAACTGACAAATGCAATTTGATGGGGTCTATTGTGATTGTTATGTGAAAGATGAGTCGCCTAATTAATTTGACAGATTAATATCATCATTGATATTGACTGATGATGACAATATGGAATTGAAATCTACACTTGAATATACAGTAGCCTATGTTGAAACTTGTTAGGCATAAAAAGGTATATCAGGCTCTATGAATTGCATAGGATCACAATGGAAATAAGCCCTCAGGGCTTTTTGTGTTATCCTTTTAGCACCATTGTATTCATTAATACAGGCTACTATTTTCAAACTGTTAATAAAGTATTCAATCAATCAATAAATCAAAGGACTAACTGCTGTGACACCAAATCAATACGAATAGCATCCCTTGATGAGTCAGCCAAAACGAAATGTGTGTGTGTAATCTGTGTGTGTGTGTGTGTGTGTGTGTGTGTGTGTGTGTGTGTGTGTGTGTGTGTGTGTGTGTGTGTGTGTGTGTGTGTGTGTGTGTGTGTGTGTGTGTTTACGTAGGTGCGTGGCGTGCGTATGTTGTTGCATCCTCCAACACCTTTTTTTTTTATTCTTTATATGGGACATCAAACTTCCTCTAGTGTCAGGTCTGTTCCACGGGATGTGAATAATAACAACATGATCCTACACTGCTGTGTGCTGTCCCACCGTGACGTGATATGTTGGAGGTGTTATGTCTACAGGGTCCACTACACGGTCAAGTAGGCAACACTCCGGAAAATACACTCTGGAACCAAAAAAAAAAAAAGCAAACATGGGTGGAGCAGCCAGCCAGGCGGAGGGAGGGAGGGGGGGGAGAAAGAAAATCGAACCATAAAAAATAGCCTACATGAGATATGAGCAATAACAGCCATGTCAGGCTGAAATAATATAGCGCACGGTCATAATTGCAAATATTGATCAGACAGACTTTAAACGTTGTCCAATCGAAGAAACTGGCAAACCGCGACGCAAAAGTATAAAAGGCAGTTTCGGGGTAAAAACCCCCTTTAACAGTTGTATGCTCTTCTATCTTTCCCCTCGCGGACATCTGACTTTGCTACATGTTAAATATTGCACATTATAATTGCCCATTCACTGGTCCGTCTGCACACAAGGCAGCAGCCACAGAAAAGCACAGGTAGTTGGCCGGGTTATAGTTTTCATTGCTGTGTGTGTGTGTGTGTGTGTGTGTGTGTGTGTGTGTGCTCCTCCGCCCCGCCCACCAGCAAACCCAGCCCTCCTGTGCGCGCTCCCATTGGCTGCGGAGGATTGCGGGTCCTGAGACTGAGCGCTCGTCGGCGCTGAGACCGTGCGTTCACTTCATATCAGCGCGTTCACTTCAGCCAGTGTGGAGCACCGTGACGCACCGTGAGGAGCGCGTATTACTGGACCCACTAACACTATAGCAGCTTGGACTGGGCAGCGAGCAAGAGAGCCTCAACCACCAACCACCACCACACTGGATATTATTCTGTGCTTATAGTTTTTTTTGGCTGCAATCAGACCCTTCTTTTGACACCTCCCACCGTCTGCTGGAGCTGCGTTTATCTGTGGATTCTTTACATGGACTAACTAACTAACGGGATATCTATGTGTTGCCTTTTTTCTTATATTTTCTTTTTTTCTCATATCAGAATATATGAAATAGGAGGAAATTCACAAGCAAGTGAAAGCTGCATCAGGACTTGTGGAGAGCTATTACTATAGGGGAGACAGACAGAAGGTTAAATCTGCGTGCCTGGAATTAAAAATAAAGGTAACCGTTGGACTCCCAGTGTTACAAGGAGACATTCCTGCAATAGCATCGTTTGTCTTGCAGCCTGAGATAAACCGGACTTATAATCTGTTGAATCCTCTTTTTTTTTTTTGCGACTGCAGATCCTTTTTTTTTCCCAATGAGATGTGCGGTTTGATCGCCTTTGATCGCCCGAGGAAGACAATCTACAACTTGTAATAGGACGAACGTTTCGTTTCTTTTTCTTTTCTTTCTCCAATCTAAAATGCGGCTTAAATGTTGTCTGGCATCGACACATTGGGGGGAAATTTAACAGAGACTTTTGAGCCCCATTATTTCATCTACAAGGAAAATATTTTTTTTGGGTGGATCTTTTCATTGGATTTTTTAAATAATTTTTTTACCTACGATTTTACCTTAATTTCTTTTTGTCCCACTTGAAAATGGACAGTTTATCATTTGAGTCGTGCTGCAACATCAGTTTGCTGTCTGATAAGAAGCGCAGCGCCGATTTCCCTGTCTAAATCACTGCTCTGAGAGCATTCAGAATGTTTTCACATATCTGTCCTCTCTCCAATACCTCGCACGCTGCAGTGGACCAGATGATGTGCTTTGCAGGAGAAGAGCAGCACAATAAAGGACTTATTTAGAATTGCACTCGCCATGCTATAATTTGCGTAAAGAACAGCCATTCTCATTAAAAACATCTTCCCGAGCAAGCCAGCTCCATGAGATGAATAATTGGGAACATTTTTGCCCGTTATCTCTGACATGCATTCGTGTGCGTAATCGGTTTTTTTTTTTAGCCAATTTTTTTAGGCTATAGACAGAGGGAAAACTCAACAGGTAATAATGCAACCCAAGGAGATGGAATTAATACAATTTGTTTTTGGGGCAGTTTTACTTTGGGGCATCGGGGCCGACGCTGTTATCAACCTGAAATATGGAATAAACGAGGAGATGAAGCCGGGCTCGGTGATCGGGAACGTGACAAAGGACGCACAGAAGCAGGGCTTCCAGATCGCGCCGCAGCCGCCGTACCTGCGGGTTATCTCCAACTCGGAGCCGCGGTGGGTCGAACTGAGCCCGGCCGGGATCCTCACCACCCAGATGAAAATAGACCGCGACGTGGTCTGTCGACAGAACCCCAAGTGCATCATTTCCCTGGAAGTGATGTCAAACTCCATGGAGATCTGTGTCATTAAAGTGGAAATCGAGGATCTGAACGACAACGCGCCGCGGTTCCCCACGAGTCACATCGACATTGAGATCTCGGAGAACGCCTCTCCGGGGACCCGCTTTCCCCTGGAGGGAGCGAGCGACCCGGATTCGGGGGTCTTTGGGGTGCAGTCTTACTCCATCACCCCGAACGAGCTTTTCGGTCTAGAAATAAAGACGAGGGGGGACGGCTCCAAAATCGCCGAGCTCGTGGTGCAAAAATCACTGGACAGAGAGACCCAGTCTCACTACTCGTACGAGATAAGCGCAGAGGACGGTGGAGACCCACCAAAGATAGGCGCGGTCCAGTTGAATATCAAAGTGATGGACTCGAACGATAACAACCCCGTGTTCGACGAGCCGGTGTACACCGTGAACGTGATGGAGAACTCGCCCATTAACACGCTGGTCATAGACCTGAACGCCACGGACCCGGACGAGGGCACGAACGGCGAGATCGTGTACTCGTTCAACAGCTACGTCACCGAGAAGACGCGGGACGCGTTCAAAATTGACTCCAGGACGGGCATCATCACCGTCAACGGCGTGTTGGATTACGAAACGGCGCAGATCTACGAGATCGACGTGCAGGCCAAAGACCTGGGTCCCAACTCCATCCCCGCGCACTGCAAAGTGACGGTGAACGTGATGGACGCGAACGACAACCCGCCCGTCATCATGCTGCTGTCACTGAACACGGAGATGGTGGAGGTGACCGAGAACGCGCAGCGCGGGTATGTCATCGCGCTGGTGAGGGTCTCGGATAAAGACTCGGGCTCCAATGGCAAAGTGCAGTGCCGCCTCCAGGGCAACGTGCCGTTCAGATTACAAGAGTACGAGAGCTTTTCCACCATACTGGTGGACGGCAGGCTGGACAGGGAGCAGAGGGACACGTACAATCTGACCATCCAGGCCGAGGACAGCGGCACCCCTCCCCTGCGCGCCACCAAGTCCCTAGTGGTCAAAGTCACGGACGAGAACGACAACCCCCCCCACTTCCTAAAGCCCCACTACCAGGAGATGGTCATGGAGAACAACCTGCCCGGGTCGTGTCTGCTGGCCGTGTCCGCGGAGGACCCGGACCTGGGCATGAATGGCACCGTCTCCTACTCCATAGTGCCCAGCGAGATTAAGCATATGGATGTCAACACGTACGTCAGCATCAACCCGTCAGGCCGCATTTACTCCATGAGATCGTTCGACCACGAGTACACCAGGACGTTTGATTTCAAGGTCCTGGCGAGAGACAACGGAAACCCCTCGCTGTCGAGTAACGCCACGGTGCGGATAGTCGTGTTGGACGTGAACGACAACACACCTGTGATGACAAACCCGCCGCTGGTCAACGGCACGGCGGAGGTGTCCATCCCCAGGAACGCCGGGGTGGGCTACATGGTGACCCAGGTCAAGGCGGACGACTACGACGAGGGGGAGAACGGGAGGCTGACCTACACGATCTCCGAGGGGGACAGGACCTTCTTCGAGATCGACCAGGTGAACGGAGAGGTCAGGTCCACCCGGATGTTCGGCGAGAACGCCAAGTCCACCTACGAGATCACCGTGGTGGCCCGCGACCACGGGAAGCCCTCCCTGTCGGCCTCGGCGTACATCGTGGTCTACCTGTCCCCCGACCTGAACACACAGGAGTCTATTGGGCCCGTCAACCTGTCGCTCATCTTCATCATCGCCCTGGGCTCTATAGCCGCGATTCTGTTTGTCACGATGATCTTTGTTGCAGTGAAGTGCAAAAGGGACAACAAGGAGATCCGAACGTACAACTGCAGGTACTGATGGCGACGTCTTGTGTGTAAATTGATGTTTTTCTGTCGTTTTTAATTGGCCGTACATCACTTCACATGTTCAGACAGTGTTGCTGTTGTGTAAGTGTGTGTGCAGTGTGTGTCTGTGTGGCCGTACATCTCTTCACATGTTCAGGCAGTGTTGTTGTTGTTGTTGTGTAAGTGTGTGTACTGTGTGTGTCTGTGTGCATGTGTGTTTGCGAGCTAGAGAGGAGGAGAGAGGATCCAGAAAGTGTGAGTGTTTAATGTCATACTGCCTGTATAGAGGCCTGGGTGTGAGGCTGATGATGAGGACTGCAGCAGGTTTTCACAAATGAAATGCAGCTAATGACAACATGCCTTTAAATTAGGCTCTTTCTTTCTGTAGACCCCACTCTCCATGTTATGTGGATTTGATTGATTGATTGAATCTTTTTGATTTGTAACCAATTGGGTCATAAATATGACCGTCCCACTGTCATGCTCAATGTGTGGGTGTGTTACCAGGCAATTAACGTCCTAGCCACCCCATCATTCCTACAGATTTATTATTTGAGCGCCCAACATGGCTGATTGAGAGATTGCAGCTTTAATCTATAGTCTGATTATCAAATGTATAGCATTATTCACAATTGCCTCATTATTGTTTGCTATAATAGTACAAATAAATAGGTACTCCTCTAGTCAACGTTTTACTTGTATAAAGACTTGAACAGTGCCATGGTCATGGCACCTTTGACTTAACTAGGCACTTTATAACCTTTATTCTGGATCTGGCATATTGAAAACTCTGTTTTGTTCATCAATCTGCACATCAGCTCTGGCTTTGATTTCCCCATGCTACATTACCACTGTAAATTTACATATAGATTGGATTTGTGAATTTAACCTGAAGCCATAATCATATTTTGCTCTAAACCTAATTTTGTTGACATGAAAGTTGAACCAGCCATTTCAAAATACAAGAACCTCCCTAGGCTTACAGAAAGAGTAAAAAATGGCCAATATAGGAATTATAGGCATATTTATCATTATTGATTAGAAATCAAATGTGGTGTGTACCTCCATTCGCGTGTCATGGTCGGCTAGAGACGAGCACCACTTTTCTATGTTTTCAAGGTTTCCCCCTACAGCACTCTGGCTGAGATGAATGTACGTTATCATCAGTGGTGGAAAAAGTACTCAAATGTTTTACTTAAGTAAAAGCAGCAATACCATCATTATAAAAATACTCTGTTACAAGTAAAAGGCCTGTGTTCAAAATGTTACTTGAGTAAAAGTACAAGAGTATTAGCATCAAAATATACTTAAAGTACCAAAAGTAAAAGTACTAAAATGTTTGAAAATAGCAGATCTACAAGCTCACAACGCGTGGCGATGCGACGTGTTGTGAGCTTGTAGATCTAAAATAGGTATAAAATAGGGCTAAAGTGGTTAATGTATATTTTATAATGTAATAATTTATATCTGTAAAGTAACTAGTAACTTACGTTTTCAAATAATTGTAGTGGAGTAAAAGTGCAATATTTGCCTCTGAGATGTAGTGGAGTAGAAGTAAAAGTATTGAAAATTGTACTCAAGTACAGTAATTGAGTAAATGTACTTAGTTACTTTACACCACTGCTGAGATGAACGTACGTTATCATTCATTTGAAATGCTCTCAGGAATGAGCTGTCATGTCATCATGCAATATAACTAATAACTGCTTCATAAAGTGACATTACCTTTAGCTTGTTGCTACAAGCAACATGTCATTTCCCCGCTAAACACCTTCAAAAGCACTGTGGGTCTTGGTATCGTTATATGGGGTACAATGCCATAATGGTAATATAGCTTTATGCTTTGTTCAATACAAAACGTGTTTCATTCATTCAACAGCATGCACGCACTGCTCCAACATAACAAATTCAGTCTCAGTGATATATGGTAGCATGATGAGAATAAATAAATAAATAACGAGGAAAACAATGAATGTGAAATTCACAACCACCCACGAATAGTTCACCCTCTTAGCAGAGGAGCTTCTTTCCCTGCTGGGTGCTTTAATCAGCACCGACATGTTCAGGTAGCCACCTCCAAACTGTGGAGCACTTATTTGCAATTTATTGCCTGTCTTCTGTCAGGTCTGTCTGACACAAAATAATCTTTTCTCCCTCCTCAGATTTTTCGATTTGAGCCTGGAGAGTAGAGAGAGAACAATGACACAAAAAAAAGATAGACAACGGCAGACCTCCCATTACCCTCTGCAAAATCACTGGAGAAACGGTTTTCAGAATCACTGAAAAAGGAAACAGAAATAAGGGGCGAGGGGGGGGAAGGGGGGGGACGACAAACTACTAGAGCATGGTTTCTGAGCCAGGGTTATGTTAGGAAGAGACAAGCAGCCTCAGACCTGCATCGTTGTGAGTCACTGGGAGTAGGGGCCTGCATGCTAAGTCTTTAGGCTGCCTTTCCAGACGTTGAACGATGTAGTTCTGCTATAGAGCGATTGTATAGCTAAATTAAATTAAGAATAGATTTTATGCTCCAAATAATAGTAATAAATGAATGAGACTTTGTCAGATCTACAGGATATACGTGGTACAGATTGCATTTAATGGTGAAAAACACGTGCTGGCTAAAATTGAGCTTCTCTGTGCTTCTCAGGACATGCGAGGTGATGATCGCATATTTCCTCTCAGTGGGAGCGTCTCTTGATAAAGTTTGACTGTGTAATGTTCCTCATTTGGTCTGATTATAGAGTCAAAATGCTCGGCTCAAGTTAGCAAACAGAGACTAGATGAACACATTTTAATCTACAGTTCTCCTGCACTCCATATTGCCAGTGGAAAAGAAAAAAAAAGTACATGGACTTAACCGTGTGGCCTGTGTGCTTTGAATATGTTTGTGTATGCTGGTGTCGCTGCTCAGTCATTTTATATTCTGCTTTGCTTCCGTGGTTCTGGCATGTTTGCATTGTGTGTCTGTTTGTGACATGTTGACCGTCGAGCATGCAAATGTAAACGAATGAGGGGTGTTGCCCGGCGGCTCTATTGCGCACCAGGTGCGGAACGGCTCTTTCGTGCCGTTCCGGGCCTGGATACAGCCCCATTGGCTGCGTTGAGTCGGCAGCCATTTTGCTCTTGGACAACGCCCGGTGGGTGGGGAGACCGCACCCAGTCTCCCCGCCCCGAGCGTGCCGTAAAAGCAAAATGGCCGTCTTGTCAATATGTCTGACCCCTGTGTATGAGCCTGCCCACCGTCGAATGGCACCCACCTGGCCGGCATGGGCATGGGCTTGAGGGGTGAGGGGTGGGGGGTACGGGGGTCGGGGGGCGAACACTTTGGCCGTGTGGACCGGGGAGAGTGAGACGGAGCACTGCTTTATTGAGTCTGTTCAGTTTCTTCTACTTGCGCAGGGTGGCGGAGTACTCGTATGGCAACCAGAAGAAGTCCAGCAAGAAGAAGAAGCTGAACAAGAACGACATCCGCCTGGTGCCGCGCGACGTCGAGGAGACGGACAAGATGAACGTGGTGAGTTGCTCGTCTCTCACCTCCTCGCTCAACTACTTCGACTACCACCAGCAGAGCCTGCCGCTGGGCTGCAGGCGCTCCGAGAGCACCTTCCTCAACGTGGAGAACCAGAACTCACGCAATTCCGCCCCCAACCACGGCTATCAGCACCCCTTCACCGGGCAGAGCCACCAGCAGCCTGACCTCATCATCAACGGCATGCCACTGCCAGAGGTGAGACCCACTCCACTCTCTGCTCTGTCCTAAAGACTTGCCCTGGCTGCCTGCTGGGGAGGTGGGTGATAGGAGGCGAAGGGAGTGAAAGGAGACTATCGTCGTCATGACCGGACCGCTTGGGCTCCGTTAACAAAATCCGGAGGCAGCGGTCAGCGTTGATGCAGTGTTTTGTTATCGTGGGGTGAACGGGTGGTGTGGGCGGGTTGGTGGGGTTTGAGGTGTGGTAGGAATGCTGTGCAGATGTTTTCCTTTTTCTTTTCCCAATGCATTCAAAGGTCATGTTATGCAGGGTTTCCAGAGAGCCTGTGCTATAGTACGAGTGTCACTCACTGTGCATCCCTATTCAGGGGCAGTGGAACCGTTGCAAACGGCAGATGTGACCTTAAGTCGGGTCTGTTTGAGTGGAATCCTTTAAGGCATTTCTGAGGACCCATGACACAGGGGCTGACCTATGACTGAGAGAGCCGTGCCAAGCAGAATTTGGAGGGCTGACAGAATGTATTATGTGACTTCCCTTGTTTTTGTGTGTGTGTGTGTGTGTGTGTGTGTGCGTGTGTGTGTGTGTGTGTGCGTGTGTGCGTGCGTGCGTGCGTGCGTGCGTGCATTCGTCCATGTGTGTATGCGCTGAACAACTGCAACGGAGCAGGCTTGGAACACCTGCCAGATGCATTGACCCAGCTAATCAGCCTCACCACATGTCATTTCAGGTGCAAGAAGATAGAATAATCACTGCTTAAATGCTCTATCTCCGCGCTTGCCTATTCGACTCCCGATATCGCCGCGAGGCCAAGGCAGTTCTGCACTGTCGGCCGTTGAATTGCCCTGCACACGGTTTATTCTAGTGACACGCCATGCATGGCTGCAGCAGCAGAGCAGTGACTGGGTCTGACTTGGACGGCTATTCAACCTGGCATTGTGAATGCAGACCAGCTGATCTTTAGTTTATAGATTTTCGCCTGTATGAACTGGTTTATTGGATTCTTTGGACAACCTTTCTCCCTGACCCACTTCTCATGTCCCTCTGGGAGGAAGGGGTGTTGTGTTGCTGTGTGTGTGTGTGTGTTGCGTGTGTGTGTTGCTGTGTGTGTGTGTGTGTGTGTGTGTGTGTGTGTGCGTGTGTGTCGCCCTACCTTGTTCACTCCCATAGTCGGCAACAATTGAGCTCCTGCTCCACTCACTTATAATTGATGAGTCCAATCTTCATTTGACATTCAGCGTGAGGCTCTGCTGGCAGGGCTGGTGGGGGCATGTGCCTTAAAACAAAACAAGAAACAGGAGATGGTTATCGATCCATTGATCGGATCCAGAGAGATCTGGGCACGGATTGGAATCCCGAGAGGTCAATGAGACCCACTTACAGTCATGCTGATTTACTGGGGACTGTCTGAGGCATGTGTGTGTGTGTGAGTATGTGTGCGTGTGCCATGCATGTCTGTCTGTTTGTGTGTGTGTGCATAATTGCACATGCATGTGTACGTATATGTCTGTCTGTAACGTTCACAGAGAATGAGGAATAGTGGTGATAGTCTATCAGCTGTGAAGACAGTATGTGAGGGGGGTTCAGCAGAGGATCATATTCCCTTCTGGGTATAGTGGCACGTTGGTCACCACCCTCCTCTCTGTGACAGAAAACAACAACAAACAAAACGGAGTACAAAACCCCAGCGATAGCCTGTGTCTGCGGCTTAAGCATCCAATAAAAGCATCATCGCCGCAGGATCAGGAGAGCCTTTTATTTGTTTCGGTTAATGGAAAATAGAGGAGAGGGAGACACAAATATGACTACGGATTGATTCCAATGATCTCATATGCAAAGCATGGAGGTGTTTTTGATGGGTCTATATTAGGGGCAGAAATTGAGATGAGGAGGGAAGGTAGGAGTGAGCGAGGGAGGGAGGGAGTGAACGAGGGAGGGATAAATGTGCATTAGTGCCAGGTGTCTGAGCCCCACACCGCATTTTCTCATTTTCTCAGAAGGCTGTTGATTGGCCTGATAAAGGCCGGAGCTGCTTAACATGCAAGTGCCATCGCGCTCCCGCCTTGCACATGACGTTGACAAACATCTCTTTGACCCGGCCGGGCATATTTCCCCTCGACAGAGAGAGAGAGAGAGAGAGAGAGAGAGAGGGAGAGAGGGAGAGAGTGCGAACACGCAAGGGAAAGACGTGTGTGGGTGTTGGGAAAGAAGTGTGTGGGTGTTGCAGTGTGTATGTTTATGTGTGGGCATGTATATATGAGAGAGACAGTGTTTGTGAGTGCTACTGTGTCTTTGTGTGTATATATGAGAGAGAGAGAGAGAGAGAGAGAGAGAGAGAGAGAGAGAAACAGAGATAAAAGGAAGAGAGATATGGTGAAAGAGGCATATCACACCCTCCATCAGAGCGAAGCAGGTTCAAAGATTGCGACCACAGCTTTCTCCCTCTCCATTGTGAACATTCATAAAAGACAGTGGCTCTGTAATATCCAAACGTGGCTGCCGAGTAAAAAAACAGTCAGCCTAATTGTGACACCATTCACGGAGCACAAACAGAACTGCTGTGAAATGACTGATAATAGGTTTGTCACGATGTGCAAGTCTGGGCTTGAAAAACCATTTGACTACACAAGTCCACAGTGCATGTCCCCTCAGTCTGGCTAGAAACACTTGTGTGGCTGCACTGATGTGATTAGCAAGGCAGTTGTCCCCCCCCACCCAATTTTTTTAATTGTTCATCCGAAGGGCAACCTGGTAATTATCCATGATTCATGCATCCTCTTCTGAAGAGCTTTGCTTTTAACACGAGGGTGCAGTGCCTACTGCATGTATTTATTTTTGTCCACTCGAATCATTATTTGATGCCGAATTTTCATCAAGAGATACAATCTGTGCTGGAAGTAAAGACGAGAAGCAGTGAATTGTTTTTTTCGTGCATTTCTTGAGGTGTTTGCCAGATGTATTTTACAAGCAGTGTTTGTTATTTTATATGGTCCAATCAGAAATCGTGTGTCAGAGCTGCTGTAGACCCGCATCTCTAGTCTCATAGACAAATCCTGTGCACGCACGCTCTCACACACACGCACGCACACACACACACACACACACACACACACACACACACACACACACACACACACACACACACACACACACACACACACACACACACACACACACACACACACACACACACACACACACACACACACACACACACACACAGACGTTTGCCAAGATAACAGTGACAAGTCTTCCCACAGGTCTTAAGCGCTAGCTGTAGTTGCATTGTGTATATGTTGTATTCTCTCTCCCGAGACGGTGCATCTTGAACCCTCCCTGAAGATCCCCTGTCCATTGTTTTGAAGTGCATCAGCTGCAAGGTGTTTGTTTGACCTGCCTGTGGCAGCACTAAAACGAACGCTCACGGGAGAATAGAGCTGTCTTGCATGGCTTAATTATAGTGAATCACTTGGTGGGGGAGACAATTATACAGTAAAGGAATGGCCTTTGGCTAGAATGTGTTTTTGAATCCGTAATGTGTACTCAGGCTCCCCACACCTGTGATTTCACATAATGAATATAGCGGAAAAATATGTTCTCTTGGATTATTGATTTATTCTACATTAGCCTTTACACGGGGAAGAGATTGCCGATGTATTTGATCAGGCTGCTTTATGGTGCTAAATGAAATATTACAAAGGGGAGTTGGACTTTGTACTGCATTTGTAAATTGCCATATTAGCATAGTTTTGCCGGATCCATTTATCTCCGGGTCTTTTTTTTATTAGCGTTTTAATTTTTTTATGTAGTTCAATGCAGTCCAAAGCAATTCTCTTCCAGATGATCCATTGTGTTGGGGAAAAAGCTAGGTAAACACATCTTTCAGTTGCCATGCGGCATATTCCATTATACCGCTTATTCGCTTCCCAAAAAAGAACAGATCTACAACGCGCTGTGATGCGACGCGTTGTGTTAGTTTGTAGATCAGACAGAGTGTGAATTTGGCTTCAGTAATAAGGAAGACATTTTGGTGTTGGCTGGTGGTAGAAAACACAACGACGAGGGGGCTCCAAGACTGCATGTCCCCTGCAATCACGTCACATCAGGACAATATGTACAGAGTGCATTCAAACGTTTCATACTGAGCATGCAAAGCAGATGACACGCTGTCACCGCATACGGCACATCTGCAGGAACTGCCAATCAACCCCCCCCCCCACCCCACCCCCCCACACACACACAAACACACACACACACACACATACTGTCACATGCATGCGAGTGCGAGCGTGTGTGTGTACATGAGCACTCATAGTGCATCATTTCTTCTAATGGGATGTCACATTACTATGAGATGTGAACGGTGACGTCATTTGCAACTCATCTGCGCTCGGGTGGTGTAGTGGTAAAAAAGTCCCTGCCCGGCGGCGTGGTGTAATCGGCTTTTTTCGGGCGTCTACGTCAGTGGTTCTCAACCAGTGGTCCGGGGACCACCAGTGGTCCTTGAGGAGAGGATTCCAGGGGGTCCCCAGCCAAATTAATAGTTGGGAACCAAATTGACCCTTATGTGTCTGTAACTCTGAGAGTGTACAAATGGAACCAAATGGACCCTAACGGGTCCATTTGGTTCCATTTGTACACTCTCAGAGTTAAATGAACACTAATGATGATGATTACAGTGTAGATTGGGACCCCCAAGAAATCAAAATGATCGAGTCCCTGGCATATCTTTTCAAATGGGGGTCCGTGGGCTAATAGGTGTCAATTTGATGGGGGTCCTTGATGCAAAAAAAGGTTGAAAACCACTGGTCTACGTGAACACAATTGGCCCGTGTTCGGGGGGAGGGTGATATTGGTCATTGCACGTACTCCTACGGGCTGGGGGCGGCGCCTGTCAGCAGGGAGTGTTTGGGATGGGAGGAGTAGGACGAAGGCTCTATTTCCTCCCGGTGGGGGTTCCTCACCGGGAGGTGAGTCAGCAGTGGCAACACAGAAATGTGTGTGGGGAGGAATTAATTGGCATAATGACTAAATTGGGAAGAAATTTGAAGTATATTAGCTTTTTCAGTTTCTGTATTGTAATAAAGCACCGCATCACACCCTTTTAAACGTCTGCGAAAGGCAAGCTGTTCTCTAATATAATATCTACTTCTGCTTCTAAGCCGCGGGTACACAGAGAGAAGACGTTTTTTTGACTATTTAAACAAGGTCGTTTTGTATATTTCTGTAAGTTTCATCAGGCTAATCTGTTTAAGCATTCCGAAGCCGATACAAGATAAACTAAAAGGTCATAGACAGCTACCGTCTCGATGTGAAGTTTCGCGGCAAAGGACTCCGAGGCGGTCTAGGAGCTCTGATGAGGGCGCAACCGCCACTTAAAAACACTTTGAATAAGAGGCATCTCTTATCTCCAGGAAGTGGAAGGAGACTAATAAGGGTGGAGGAGAGCAAAGAAGACACAAAGATCACGTACAGAGGCAAAGGATCCGTGACTGACTGCATGAACTTGAGATTCAGTGTAGCCTTTTCTTTAATGTTATATCTGTTAAAAGAGTGGCGTACATATAGCATGCTTTAATGTCTTCTCGCCTCAGAAAAAGTGAGCTGGAGTGATAAGAGGGAGCTGTCTTATCTCCAACCCTTCAGATTTTGGCAGATGAACCTGGTAATTATTGAGAAGGGTTACGTATTTGTGAGTCAGAGACCGTAACCACTTTAAACCCTTTATTCTTAGTAAAACGGAACGGAGTTACAACTGTACTTGTACCACTGTTTACCATCTAAATCTCGTCACCAAAAACAGCCGATTTACAAGCTCACAAACAACGCGTCGCAACTCGGCTATTTTTTGGCTGAAGTTGGGATTCAAGTGGTTAAGACATGCTCCGTTTTTTAAAGTGTCAGTTTTTATAAGGCAACAGAAAGCACTTGTGTGTCAGAACTACAAGGACATTTTGGCAGTGTAGACGATACAGTTGGCGGCGTTTACATTGTTACATTTGTTACTGTGCGGTTACTCTTATAATGAATGAAGTGCATGGGGCATGAGTTGTGTTGTGTGAGTGACAAAGTGATAATTCAGCTATGTGACACGTGTACATTTGATTGACAACCAGAGGGAGTCTTATACCCTTGGTTGGGTTTATGTAACCTTGACCCTCAGCCCCAATCTCACAGTGCTTTTCACAGTGTGTGTGTGTGTGTGGGGGGGGGGGGGGGGTACAGTACACTACAAATACATAATGACCCGACCAGTGATGGAAAAAGTACTCAAATTTTTTACTTAAGTAAAAGTATCAATACTGCAATGTAGAAGTACTCCGTTACAAGACAAAAGTCTGGAATTAAATTTTTACTTGAGTAAAAGTACAAAAGTATTTGCATCAAAATGTACTTAAAGTACCAAAAGTAAAAGTACTAAAATGTTTGAAAATAGCAGATCTACAAGCTCACAACGCGTCGCGATGCGACGCGTTGTGAGCTTGTAGATCGGCTATTTTCAAATATCCTACGTATAAAATAGGGCTAAAGTGGTTAATGAATGTTTTATAATGTAATTATGTATATCTGTAAAGTAACTAGTAACTAGTTTTCAAATAATTGTAGTGGAGTAAAAGTACAATATTTGCCTCTGAGATGTAGCGGAGTAGAAGTAAAAGTATTAGAAATTGGAAATACTCAAGTAAAGTACAAAATTGTACTTGAGTACAGTACTTAAGTAAATGTACTTAGTTACTTTCCACCACTGGACCCAACCCACGAGGCAGCCAATCATATCGGCTTCCCCCCCTCAGGGATGCCACCCTCTTGTTGGGATCAAAGCATCTTTCCCACAGAACAGCTTAAGTGTCAAAACAACGCATGAGCGACAGGGTCTGACGTTTCGCGTGTCAGTGTAGTCACAGCCCTTAACTGCATGTGACCTATTAGCAGAATGCATGGCAAGGAGGTCTGTGGACAAAGAGCAAGGGCCTGGAGAGTGTAGAGCGAGAGGGAGAAATATGGAGACCTATTTATAGAGGTCCAATGATATTCCATAACCTGTACTGCTACTGCCTGGCTCAAATGCTGTTTTTTTTCCCTCTCTCTCTCTCTCGCTGTGAAATGGAGGATGCTCGGGTGAAGCAGAGATCCAGCTATACAGTAGAGAGCCTATTATTTGTTCAAAATTCTAACCATGTAAAAACTCCCAGGACGGAAAGAATATGATTTTTTTATTATTGTTGGCTTAGCTTTTCCTCCTCTGCTGGCTTGGCCTATTAAAGACAACATTCAGCTCTGTGCAGTGCACCTGAAAGACACGGAAATAGGATTAAAAAGCATCACCCATACTTGGATGTTATGGTTAGTTAGATCTATTCAGTTTTTGATCCAAATTGTCATTTATGGTAAGCGTTGATTTTTGCAAGCACCTTTCCAAATTGTCATTTATGGTAAGCGTTGATTTTGCAGAGCACCTTTCCAAATTGTCATTTATGGTAAGCGTTGATTTTGCAGAGCACCTTTTATTCTTATCTTCCAAGTCTCGGAAGCGCAACCTTCAGACATCAAACAGTCAAGATCACTTGAGAATATCAGCACTCATCTGCGTCATATTCTAAAATAGGATTAGCAGGAAGAGCACATGGAATTGCTTTGACTTTTGTTCTAAAAATGTTACAATACATACTTTGTAAGCGCTAAGCAGTTTCATGCGTTGCCACCTGACTGCTAATTGTGTTTGTGAATATTACTGTAGCTCCATCTCCCATGCATTTAGGCAGACAATGAAATTAAATAAGCTAAAATCGTTCTATTATTTGATCACCCATCCTAACTTCCCTCATCCGTTCGGAAGAATTTATCTCGGTTCTAAGACAACAGCACAGAAAGCTAACATTTTATTTGACTAAGAGAGCCATATGAAAAGCATTACCATTTATCTTTTTTTATCTCACTGAAAACATCAAAGAAAGAATGTTTTGTGGAACCAAAATTACTCACGTAATGGTTTAAGTGCATCAACTATTTACATTAGGCTCTGTTTATTGGACACGTAAATGCAATAAAGGGGGTAATGATGTTGGGTTTAGAGTGATGGGTCCAACCGTAAATGAGGAGAGAATGCAAGGCCAACAGGCTAAATGGAGTGAGGGAAACGGACGCAGTGATGATGTTTATCGCCGGAGAAGGGGACATCATTACGCACCTTGTTAACACATACAGTGCCAAGATCCCGTCTACACGTTCTTTCAAATCCATCGCTTGAGTGCCAGGATTCATAAGAGCCTGTTTACACGTTCTTTTGAATTTTCATTGTTTAATCTGTGATCGCACGGCTGTGTTTATTTCTCATCAACACTTTCGTTTTCCACTTACGTCACACTCACCCGGAGCCGGATGTAAAAAAAAATAATAATTTCCGGGTCACGTTGTTTTTCTCCGGTGATTTTCGGCCAGAATAAGGAAAAACACGGTTTTTCACACGGTAGAAAAGACAAACGGACAGCTCAACTTCTATTTTCTTTGGTCCGGGTGACTAACAGCCATCGTCGTAGTGTATCACGTCGTTTTCAGGCCGATCAGCGGGCCGGGAATTGTCGAAAACGTCACATCCTTTGAATGACCGGATATGACGTGGGCCTGTTTGGGAGGGGGTGAGCGAGGTGATCAATGTTTGGATGTGCTGCTCTCTACTGGTGGAACAATCGTAGGTGCTTGACAACACAATCAGAGAATGTATTTGAATGAAAAATTACAAAACAAAAAAATTAAAAAACACGCAAATTGCTGGCACAGGGGTGAGTACATTATGAATAAACTCTGGCAGTCAATGTGTTAAGCCCTGCAAGCAATGCAGCCTCGGACGTAATTATCCATTTAAATGAGTTTCCTGCAGCACTGTTTTTATTCCTCAAATTAAACGGCGTGACACAAATATGCCACATTCTGTTTTCTTCCACGGCAATCCTTGGACTCTTACATGTCCTGACCTATAGAGCACGTTGCCTTATGGAACGTTATACCTTCGAGCAAACTGATTTGGAGTATCTGCTGTTTGCAGCTTCCCTGCACACCGTCAGCCTCGAGAAAGTTACTTGGTTGACGGAGATACCAGCCGAGTACTATTACCATTACAAAGCTGGTATTTCGTGTGTTGTCGCCATGTTAAGGAGAAAATAAACAAAAACAGTGGGTTTCAGTGGTATTTCATAAACAAAATCATTAGGAATGAGTGTGATTATCTCATCATAATCGTTGGTAAGACTTGAACTGTAGTTATACAGTCTATCAGGTGGTTGTCTCCTGCTTTGTTAGAAATGCTCTTCATGGGTTTCACATGGGAAGCTTTTGTCATGTAAGACACACAAGCCATTTCATAGGTTTTCAGGCACAGCTGCGTGCGTGCGAGTTTCCTGGAGTGAAGCAAAAGGCCGTGTTTCTTACGCGTCTTAATGAAGGCAAACAGGTCTCAGTAAAGCTTACATCAACGGACAGCTCCAGGAGAGGCAGAAAATAAATTCATTAAACGATTTTTGTCTCTCTCTTAACCTCATTTCTCATTATCACAGATTTTTACTGCCAGGGTTTGAAAACGCCTGCAGTTAAATTAATGTTAGAGGAAAGGTCAGCCTGCATACTTAAAACACAAGCCCCCAGACGCGATGGCCGGGAGTAAAGGCTATTTGCTCTGGACACTGTATAAACCGAGATACTATTTTTCCCCCATTGTTTCTTTGCGTGCGCCAAGAATAACATGCCCATAAGCATTCATTACTGCTCTCTCCCTCTGGCTTAGGAATATTAAAGGAGAGTGGCTTTGTAGTGCATGTACAAGCATGCACCATAGGATTTGACAACACCCCTCCAATATATTTGTCCCACTCAGCTGATAAGACAAACAAGGGACTCCCAGTTCTCTCTATGGGGAAATTAACTTTTTCTCTTTTTTTCCTCCTTTTCTTATCCGAGCTGTTAAGAAAAACAAAACCTGAATGCCCCCCCATCCCATGAAAACGGCAGGAGAAATGAGAGAGGAGAAAACAAAACAAAAAAGAAAACAGTAATTACAACTTTATAATAATGACCATCATTGTTCGGGTGTAAGAAAAAAATTATAAAAATCACCCAACTGCGGAGAGTGAAAAGGTATTAATTAAAAATTCACGGATAACGGCAGGCTCCTTATTTCTTTTCTCCGCTCTGTCTCAGTGGAAAACGGCAGTTACTGCCAGACTTTGCTGCTTACATTGATGAGAGCGTTCCCACGGCCTTCTATGTGAGTGGTGATCCTGTGTTCTTTGAATGACAGGGGAGATGGGGGGAGGGATGCAAGCGGAACGTAACAATACTCATTGTGAGCTGCAGGGTCATTGAAAAGACTTATTTCTCTTTTTTGAGGCAGTCAACTCTAGCGCTAGGGAAGAGTGACCTTTGCAAGTATCCTGTCTTCTCCCTTGAAACAAAGAGGAAGCAGGAGGATGTTAGTTAGCTTTACCCCTCGCCCCCCTCGCCCCTATCAGATTAAATGTCAACTTCTGCATGCATAATTGTAGAATATGGAGGACAAAGACTAAAGTATGCCAATTTGCTGGTGGTTGGATGGATCTTTCAGTCTTGTTAGCCGCTGTGCAGTGCAGACAAGTCACGGCACTCATGGCACTTATAGCGTGGCCTGGTTACACGCCGTTGCCATTAATCTAATCATCAGGTATATTTGGCTCTGTTTCATGTCAGCGCTATCCCCCCTGCTTTTAATTTGGACTTTGAATTACCGCTAATTCAGCTTATAGGAGTGTAAGAGAATCACTGCGCTGTCACATGACAACTTGCTTTGATGTTGGGAGAGAGAAAATGGTAAGCAGGAAGATGGGAGCTAACAGCATTATAGTGCTAGACACAAACGCTGCATTATACTTTGTGTTTTTCCCTTTTTTCTCCCCCTGCGGTGAAGCAAAACCTCCCCCCACGCTGCTTTTTCAATTGAACAAATTTCATACAGCGCTTTTGTTCTTATAGGACTTACAAACCTGGGAGTTTGCATTGGGGAGAGTGCGGTGGGGATGCACTGGATGTTTGACGAGCGTGGAGAGGCTATTGGCAGGCCATCCACGGCGGCAGCGATATCGGCCGCCTCAGAGGCAGACAGTGGCATGGCTAGAGAAAACAGCGGGCTAGCAGGAATTGTAGCATTGTTCATCCACAGAACCAGAGGCAAAGCATGTAATGAGCTGTAGCGTTCTCTTCCAGCCAGCCTAATGGGCTATGACCAGGGTAACGGGGGCCTCCGGGAGCCCCCCTCGTATTCCCTCCGCCCCGTGTCGCCAGTGACTCGGGCCTCGGCTCTCTTTCAAAGTCCTCCGCTCCCCCTCTGTGCCATCATCTTCCATCCTCCATTCCTTCAACCTCTACGTCATTCATCTTCTCTTTTTGACCCCCTCCCGGAACCTTTGTCCCTCTGTTAGACACCCCCGTACCCCCCTACCCCCCTATTCTACCCCCCCCACCGTGTCTCAATGCATGGAATCCTTTTCTTCTACACGATGTGTGTAGTACTCTGAGCATTCATTCTCTTCTAGACTGACACCAACCAGAATAGCTCCTTGATGGAGGTGTGGGGGATGCGGGTTGACTGCATTAAAAAGCCAAACACACACACACAGCGTACTAAATAAAAGTTCAGGGGGAGAATTTGCTGATGTTAGGTGTAGGGGATTTGTTGTTGGAAGTCGGGCTCGTTTTTCTCTCAAAAGCCTGTTTTGCATTTTGATTATCTGGTTTTCCCTGAAAGCAATTCAGGTGGGCCTGTTTCGCTCAGATTTTGTTTTCCCGGGATTAGGGCTTTTCAGAAAACGGCCAAGGCACATTTATTCACGCCCATATATCTAGTTTCCTGGGAGGAGAGAACCCATCTCTTTTTGCTTGAGTCATACCAGGTCAAGTTTTTAGAAAGACAAGCGGTGCATGTGTGTGCCCTGGGAACAGATTAAATACCTACCCTGTGCCGGGGCACGTAGGGTGAAAACAGTACTAATGATAATAGCTATGATTGTCTTGCCAGGGGAGTGCAGAACGACTCCACCCGCTCTTTCTGAAGTCTCGCATGTCATTGGAAAAACAATACTTAGGGCTGAGTTGCTGTCTGGAGAGCCGAGCACAATGGGGGCTTCGGCATTGACATTCCCCTCACGTTCGCCGCTCGACATACCACGGCACAAGTGGCTGACTTAATGAATGAAAACGGCCACCGTCAGATGGCTCCGAGCGCACTCCTTTCACCGGCAGACCCACCAGCCACCACCCACCATCTACCCCCAGTCCCCCCCGAACCGTCCCCCCGCCCCTGCTCCCTGTTGCTCTCCTCTGCCTGTAGCAGCAGCTCCCAGCTCCCTACCTTCGGGGGGAGCTAATGAGCTTGGAAGGCAGTTGTGGTGGGTGTTGGTGATCGCAAATAAGGTCCGTGCCGTCTGTTCCTTCAGGGATGGAGAATGGAGATGATTCCCTACCTCAGGGGTCTTCAACAGGGGGTCCGGGACCCCTAGGGGGTCCTCAGAGTTACTACAGGGGGTCCGCCAAATCTTAAGCCAAAAATAGCAGATCTACAAGCTCACAGCTGCGAGGCGTTGTGAGCTTGTAGATCGGCTATTTTTGGCAAAGAGGTATAGGTGTAGAGGGAAAAAAGAGCAGACCAAGTTAAAAAAAAAAAAAATTCATCTGAAACACAATTTTACTCTCTCGGCTAGGGGGTCCTTGGCCTGTAAATGTTGAAGACCCCTGCCCTACCTGGAAGGCTCATACTGTACATTCTGATTCATGATACCCTTTTGGGAAGACGTTGAGAAAACCTTACAGTATATTTTTGACTTAGAGAGATTAAAAAAGAAGAAGATTTGTGGTATTCATTTGCTAGGAAAGATCAAATCGTCTGACATCATGCATCTAATTTAACCATTTCGATGCATCTCATTTAACCAATCCCCCCCCCAATCGATCCCCCCTCGGCCTATCGCAGTATACCTAGTGGTGTAAAGTAACTAAGTACATTTACTCAAGTAAACAGTTTTGAGGTACTTTTACTTTACTGGAGTATATCAAATTGTCTATACTTCTACTTCTACTCCACTACATCTCAGAGGCAAATATTGTACTTTTAGTCCACTACAATTATTTGAAAACTTTAGTTACTAGTTACTTTGCAGATATAAATTATTACATTATAAAACATACATTAACCACTTTAGCCCTATTTTATACCTAGGCTATTTGAAAATAGCCGATCTACAAGCTCACAACGACGCGTTGTGAGCTTGTAGATGCTATTTTCAAACATTTTAGTACTTTCACTTTTGGTGCTTTAAAGGGTTAGTTCAGATTTTTTGAGTATTTTCTGTAGGAAATACTTACCATTAATGTAGTGGTTGCAAAGGTATTAATTGATTGCCCGAGTCCCGTGGTCAGAGTTATGGTCCGGTTCTGATGAATATGAAGTAGTTCCGGTAGATTAGTAGATTTGGTGGGGGCCGCTCATTAAAAATAAATTAATTTAAAAAACTAGCATCATTTGTATTGTTAACCTATTTCTACCATATAGAGCAGGTTTCGTTCAATTTCGACCCCTCTGTCACATGGTACTATTTTTTGTGTCATATATTTTGTGCGTGAGTAGGCTGAATACAAACATTTATTGTGTTATTGCGTTTTCTCGCCATTTTCTGTTATTTATTCATTTAACTTTACAGCACGGTATAACAAATGTGAAATGGACTCTGAAGTAACAACAACAATTGTCTGGAAGGTGATGAAGCAAATGAAGTATTATTAAAAGAAATGTCCCTTCTGGGAGCATGGCAACAACAGGGTCACTATGGAGCTGTGCTCGGGGCGTTCTTGATCGCACCAAAGTGCTGAGGGATCATTATGTTAAGGCAGGCTGACAGGGCTGTTAATATTACATACACGGCGGACAGGGCACGTGTACCGTAGTACACGCACACATGCCCTGCCTAGTCTTTACATTTGTTTATACACACACACACATAGAGTATATACTATGCACACGTTGATTTTCAGTTAGTGGGTTAATATAAATGGTATTTATATGCTTTGGTCCGTCATGACGATGCTGTTTTGAAGCTACTTCATTAAGCCCTATATACTTCGTCGTATGACGAATAGTGAAAGAAACAGATCTACAAGCTCAGAACGTGTCGCGGTGCGATGTGTGTTGAGCTTCTAGATCTGCTATTTTCAGTATTTGTGAACATTTTGGATTTTTTTTAAGGTTTTCTTCACCTATAATGACATAATATGCCAAAATAGGGACGCCAGGTTGAAAGTGGTTAATACTGGTCAATACTGGTTAATTTCCTGTCAGCCTACTGTCCTATCAATAAAGGTATAAAAAGCCAAAAAATACATCTTAACCCATTAAGACATGAAACGCATCTGTGTCATTTTAGATTTGAACCACTTTAACCATCATTTCACACTTTGGCTATTCAAAAATAGCAGATCTACAAGCTCTGAGTGCCGCGCTATGAGCTTGTAGATCTGCTATTTCTGAAAAATCTTGAAAATTGGGGGGGGGGGGGGGGGGGGGTCCCTGGAACAAAATATTTTGAGATGGGGGTCCACGGGCCAAATACATATAATTTTGGAGGGTCCTTGACATGAAAAAGCTTGAGCACCGCTCATATAGCATCACGCGTTTTTCAGAAACCTGCTAGGATTTTGAAGACATTTTGTAGAATCGGCCTCAGGTCTTAATGGGTTAAAAAAAATAAAAGAAAGTGGTTAATAAACTTGTATTAAGACTTCACAACACATTTTATGTTGCCTTGTTCTGATTAGTTTAGAAATACTTTCCCACAAATTCTATAGTGGGAGAGAGGAGTTCCAGAAACCTTCACTCCATCAGCCCCGGCACGTTCTCGTTATGCGAACCCCCCCCCCCCCCCCCCCCTTTTTGTTTAGGTGCGATAGGCACCCGGTCCAAAATTCCAAGGGTGCTGAGGGGATGGCAGCACATGCTTTGACTTTTCATCTGTGTCACTCGCCCACAGTAATGATTATTTTAGTGCCTATAAGCCTCAGATTTGGACCTTGTTTGGCTGTGGGAGGACGACGACGTCAACATGGGACAGAGAGAGAAGCCTAGCTCGCCCTGGCTGAGAGGCAGCTTGTCTGGAGCTATAAGCTGGTTGCCAGTGAGAGCCAGGTGCACAGCATGGAAGACAATGGGTGGGTAGGCATGGGACCCCCCGGCTGGGAGGCAGAGAGGGGAGAGAGAGAGAGAGAGATGGAGCGGATTTTTCAGTTTGGGGATGTGACTGCAAAGGATTGGCCAGGCCGGTTCACCCGGCGACCGAATAAAGAGACATTTTCTAATTATAGACGGCCTCCGCTTGTTGCGGTGAGCCACGCCGAGCACAGCACCAGCTTGCATGAGCAATTGCATAAAGCTGACTTTTGGTTTAATTTGGAGGACTAGCTATAATCCAGACTAAGTCCCTTAACCCTTTAAGACCTGAGGCGATTCTTTAAAAACATCTAAATCCTAACAGTTTTTGGAAAAAAATCTAAACTTTTTTTTTTCACGATTTTTCAAAAATAGCAGATCTACAAGTTCATAGCGCGGCACTCGGTGCCTCGCTATGAGCTTGTATATCTGCTATTTTTGAATAGCCAAAGACATCTAAAGTGACACAGATGCGTTCCAGGTATTAATGGGTTAAAGCTGAACCCCCACCCCTCCCACCCCCCCTCTCCTTCCCGCCACCATTGGATTATGGGGACGTCTTTAAAAGGATAAGGGTCTGCTTATCATCGCTTCCCTTAACACTTCTTAGGGGACTTCAAATGTTGGGGGGAGGGTGGCTCGCTCGCAAGTCACCCAATGTGGCCGGTTATTTGTGTATTTGTGTCACAGAGATTAGGCATCTGACAACCGAGATCAATGATAATCACGATTCACCATTTTCAAAGCCTTAAAGTCATAAAGCTCTATGGATCTTTGCATATGTCTCCTCCACTCTGGAGGATCTCTACAGTAAGGAAGATCTAAGTACAGCAATAAAAAAAAAGACTGTGTTATAATGCAGTACACACACACACACGCACGCACGCACGCACGCACACGCACACACACACACATCCCACGCACATATAGTATACACTTTGACAACATTGCCCTATGGCATCTATTATGGCAAATATGGAATATTAAAACCAAATTAACGAAAATACAAAGAAAGAAAAGATGTATGAAAACGTTTAAGCTCTAGTGTCTGAAATTTGCATTTCTTTGTTTCAATTATGACTAATACAAAATAAATAAATGCAGATGCTGTTTGTTACAGGAAACAACTTTCCTAGATATGGATACGCTCATACAGGAAATGTGGCTATACTAGGGGTGTGCCGATATATCGTCCCGCGATATATCGCGATACGTTTTCGTGACGATATGTATGGTTTTGGAAGAAAAAAAATATCGTTTTGAAAAAAATATATAATAATAATAATCAGGCATGCAAACAGCCCCGAGGTGAAAAGGGTGACAACATGTTGTTTTTTTTTCGGGTCAGGTGTCACACTATTGCCTTATTTGGATTCAAAACGGCTATTGTAGCTGAAAAGCTACAAGTTTGCATGTCTGAATAATGCAAAAACAGAATTAATTGTTTGCACATTTGCTTTTTTTCTCCCCCATATATTTTCATAATAGAAAAGTGCGTATCGTATCGAAATCGTATCGAAGTTGTGAGCCCAATATCGTATTGTATCGTTTCGTGAAATTAGTGTATCGGCACACCCCTAGGCTATACTCATTTCTCTGTGTGTGTGCGTGTGTGTGTGTGTGTGGAGGGTGTGGGGGAGTCGCGCACATGTGCACATGCTTAAATTAATGTTTTGAGCCTTGACTCTATGAACCGAACCATTAAACCATCTCCGAACTGTGCTGTGCCAGCACTGTTGCTACTCGGCTAATAATAATCACTGGAGTATACGTCTTTTTAAGCAGCTATAGCGCACACTTCCGCTGGTATCAGTATGGAAAGTCTCAATTATTTTTTCCTCGAGAGGTATTGGAGAAATAGTTGAGGTTTATCCTACCAATTTAGTCTTAGTGATCGTCTTCCTCGGTGCTAATGAAGTGTTGTTGCAGGGACGAGAAGAGAGAGAGAGAGAGAGAGAGAGAGAGAGAGAGAGAGAGAGAGAGAGAGAGAGAGGTTGTGTTGTCAGTGGTGCAACAGGGAATAGGAGCCGATGTAGCACACGTGAGTGTTGTGTATGTGTTGTTTGAGGTGCTATTTTTGTGTGAGTGTGAGGCTGCCGCTTGTCTCATCGGAGCATGATGGGGCGAGGTGAGGGAGAACAGAGGATCTCTCCTGGGCTCAGGCTAAGAACCTGGGGATGTGGGCCGGGGAGCTGCCGAGGGCTCTCAAGGCAGAGAAGGCCAAGCCACGTGGGGGGACGACAGGGTAGAAATAGAGGTTACCCGAGTGTGTGTGCTTGTTTACCAACTAGGTGTCAAACATTTTTGACTCAGCTCATTAACCTGTGCATGTGGTCTGGAAGGAGCGCACCCCCCACCCACCCACCCACCCAGCCCCCACATTCATATATAACCCATCTACAGGTTTTCAAAAATGTTGTGCCCAAGGCATACCAATGGGAAAGTCAAAATCTCAAATCTACAAGCTCTTGTAAATCGTCTATTTTCGCTATTTCTTAAAATCTGGGAATTTCACCACACCCCCCACGTAATGGCATTGGTTGAAAGTATATTACTATACATATACAGTGTGTATATACAGTATATATATATATGTAAATAAATAAATATGTAGTAGGCACACCTGGTCTTGTCTCATGGCACAACGGACACCGTTTGGGAACCAGTGCCACTGACATACAGTGTCTCGAATGATAACAGTGGGTAAACATAAATAACGACAACATGGCTTAAACTTAACGAATGCAGAAAACTGCAAGGTGATGGGGCGGTCATTACGCCACACAGTTAAGGGAATCAATTCCCGGCTGATATCAACTCACAGCCGGGCCGTGATCTGTCGGGAGCTCTTTCCTCAAATCTAATCATCGATCCATTCTAACCACGTTAGCGAGGAGTCTACTTGGCATTATAATGGCTTTTCAATTTCTATTATCCCATTAATACCTGGAACGCATCTGTGTCACTTTTAGATTTCTTTAGGCTATTCAAAAATAGCAGATATACAAGCTCATAGCGCGGCACCGAGTGCCGCGCTACGAGCTTGTAGATCTGCTATTTTTGAAAAATCGTGAAAAAATATTTTCTAGATTGTTTTTCAAAAAACTGTTAGGATTTAGAAAACATTTTTAAGAATCGCCTCAGGTCTTAATGGGTTATTTGGAGGACGCTGCTTGATACAAAAAGTGAACTGATCAGAGAGCAGTCAGAGAGCAGATATCAGAAAAACAGAAGAGGGGAGGGGAGTGTATACCTTCCTCTTCTTCTCGCACCCTTCCTCCTCTCATTACGCATGCAGTCGGCATCCTCGCTAAATTGTTTTGCCTGACCTTTGCTACAGTCGCACTAATTATTACCATCACATGGGCCCTGTAAGGCACACAGCTAATTACGCTGGATTTATCTGAAGGGACATGGGTGTCATTCTTCATGGGAATGTCTGGGGCCGCTGTCAATGCGGGTGATCTAAACCCGGAATAGGGTTAACCCTTTAAGACCTGAGGCGATTCTTAAAATGTTTTTTAAATCCTAACAGATTTTTGAAAAAAAATCCCACAATTTTTTTTTCACGATTTTCCAAAAATAGCAGATCTACAAGCTCGTAGCGCGGCACTCGGTGCCGCGCTATGAGCTTGTATATCTGCTATTTTTTAATAGCCAAAGACATCTAAAGTGACACAGATGCGTTCCAGGTCTTAGTGGGTTAATCTGGGTAATACAGTAATAATAATTAGAGTTACAATAATTACAAGCATAGTTGTAATAACAACGAGGAGTCGGGCTATTAGTAATAGGAGAGCCAAATGAGGCAGCCTATGCACTTATGCAATATCTTATGTAAATGAGAGGAACCACACTCTGCCAAAATAGAACGAGAGAGAGAGTGTGTGTGTGTGTTGTGCATTATGCATAATTACCTTATTACAGAACCAGATTGTTGTAGTTTCCTTTTCCACTGTTCGGAATGGAATGGATGTTTGACAGTGGTGCGGTTGAAAGACATATTTTCAAAGGCGTTTGGTGGAATTACCTATTAATGTAGGGCGCAGGACCTCAGGTGTCACATCCAGTCGTCGCGTCGCACAAAGATTGGTTCGTACAGGAAAGCAATATTCTTTCAAAGATCCAACATGAATGAGTAAGGGGGCAGTAGTCGCCGGAGCTGTCTTTTCAGCTGGCGGCGGGCAACTCGTGTAATGAGCCTAAGAGGGCTCCAATTATTCCACTTGCGATCAAAAAGGAGAGGGAGATTACTTCTCTTCCCTCTTTTTTTGCTTTGACATCCTACACTGTAACATCTTTTGATAGGGGCTGAGGGAGAGAGAGAGAGAGGCGGGAGGGGGGTTCAGAAGAGGATGGCTTGGGGAGCGCTTGATCGTTTTTGAACAGGCGTCAGTGGTAGTATTTCCTTTCTTTTCGTCCCGGACAGAGCCAGGACGTAATTCACCAGCTTACAACATTTTTCCCTTTTCTTCCTCTTTGTTGTCGCTTTTGTCGCTGTTGTTTGGATGTAATGAAACGACTTTTGCACAGCACGCGGTGCAGGTCTCTCTTGCACGAAGACAACAAAAGGAAGCTTTCATATGACCGCAAGGCTTTGGCTACGTCGAACTCGATGGCCACACGCTGCCATGTGTCATTCTCCTAGAGAGCTATTGTACAACGTGACAAAGTACGAGGTGTGTTCACTCACTGGAATAGCCTGTGTAACTACTTGTCAGGTGCTTTTTATTTCTGAGACCTTGGCCTTGTTGTTTGTTTCGTCTGCTTAACGGCACAAGTCGTGTTTCCGGCGGAATACAACAGGGTGGGTTTTATCATTCGATTGTGTGCAGACTTTTGTTTCTCTCTTGTTCCCTTTTCATTTACTAAACTCCCAGATTACAAGTAAAAAGCACATTAGGTGTCTGGGGTGGGTGAGTGGGTGGGGGGGGGCTAACTAAAAGGATTACTCTACACTTTAGAATATCAAACTACATCAGCCCAGAAGGAGTATGATTGCCTGTTAATCAGGAAGCCATGAATAAAGAAGAGACAAATAATATTATGTACCCGCTGCATGACAGAGCCAAAGAGGAAGTCACCAATCTGCATCAAACTAGATAAACATTCACCCCTAAGCAGTGGTGGAAAAAGTACTCAAATTCTTTACTTAAGTAAAAGTACCAATACTGCAATATAAAAATATGTAAAAGTAAAAAGTGAAAGTCCAGAATAAAAAAATTACTTGAGTAAAAGTACAAAAGTATTGGCATCAAAATGTACTTAAAGTACCAAAAGTAAAAGTACTAAATATTTGAAAATAGCAGATCTACAAGCTCACAACGCGTCACGATGCGACGCGTAGTGAGCTTGTAGATCAGCTATTTTCAAATAGCCTAGGTATACAATAGACTAGAGCTTAAGTGGTTAGTGTATGTTTCATTATATCATAGTTTATATCTGAAAAGTAACTAGTAACTAAAGTTTTCAAGTAAATGTAGTGGAGTAAAAGAACAATATTTGCCTCTGAGATGTAGTGGAGTAGAAGTAAAAGTATTGGAAATTGGAAATACTCAAGTAAAGTACGAATACCTCAAAATTGTACTTAAGTACAGTACTTGAGTAAATGTACTTAGTTACTCTCCACCACTGCACATTCATACCAATAGGAAACACACCCGACTTTAAAGATGTCTGTTTCATCACTTCTGCTTTATTTCTGATAGTGACAGTGTGTGAGGGAGAGAGAGAGAGAGAGAGAGACAGACACAGAGAGAGAGAGATAGAGAGAAATATAGAGACCGAGAGAGAGACAGATAGACAGACCCACAGACAGACACAGAGAGAGAGGGAAGATAGGGGGAAGACAGGCAGCAAAGCCTTGTGTCAGATTCGAACCCGGCTGCGGGGACAGACTATAGCCCCCCAAGTCCCATTCATGCTTCATTGTGCGACGGTGCTGTGTGTTGAAAATAGCCGACCTACAAGCTTACTGCGATGTGTCTGCATGCAGACACGTAGGTCTGCTATTTCCGATGCGCGGAACTGCTGTGCAGCGGAGCATAAATTAGGCTTTATTTACGTGATAATGCAGTCTTACCAGGTGAGCCAGGAAACACCTGACTTTAGAATGGAAATGTATCTAGGTCTAAACAAGACGTGTGTGTGTGCGTGTGCGTGTGCGTGTGTGTGTGTGTGTGCGCGTGTGCGTGCGTCCGTGCATGTGCATGTGCTCGTGCGTGCGTCCTTGTGGCCCCAGAGAGAGGGAACGACATCTACCGGCTGTTATTGTTTGACCCTGGATATCCTCCTACGCTCTGCCCGACAAAACAAAAGAAAGAAAAAAACCTGTTTGCCCCACAAAGCTTACAAATTAAATTAAATGAAGTCAGTGTGGCTAACCCCTGTGTGTGTGTGTTTGCTGCTGGAAATCCCCCCCCCCCCCCCACGCACGAGTGGGTCAAAGACCTGCTGCATCTGGACGCACCCCCCCCCCCCCCCTCCCCACACACACACACCCCACCGCCTCTGCTCTCAAGCTGCTATTGCTACGAGCTCCCACACTCGCAAAACACCCGGAGTTGATTTAACCACGAGTGTAGTAAAAAAAAAAAAAAACTGACCCATATTTCCAGTCTCTGAGTTAAATGAACACTCTGGGTTTTTACTCGTTGTGCTACGCTCTCTGACAGAGACGACAGCAGGCACCGCTCAGCCTTTATGCCCCTCTGAGAATGTGTGTGTGTGTGTGTGTGTGTGTGTGTGTGTCTGTGTCTGTGTGTGTGTGTGTGTGTCTGTGTGTGTGTTTTACTGTAAATGTCTGATGGGTGTTATCCCCTGCAGACTGTGAATGTACAATGTGCATTGCTGCATGTTTTCAATGTGTGTGTGTGTGTGTGTGTGTGTGTGTGTGTGTGTGTGTGTGTGTGTGTGTGTGTGTGTGTGTGTGCGTGCGTGCACGCGCTTTCTGCTTTCCCTCCCCGTCATACACTAAGGCTCTCGTATTTCTCAATTTTGCCTACATTGGTTTTGAAATCCTTTACGCACCAAGCAAAAGGTGAAGCGTGCCGGGATTTGCATATTCAAATATTCAAACATTCAAACAGACGGCTTAACACGATGCCATATTACAGGCAACAGTAGAGTCAGACTATACAGTATATACATACAGCATTTGGATGTTGTTTTGCCCTGTATGTCCTGACGGCAGCTTGTCCACAGTCCTGTTAACAAGCTGGATGTACAGATGTGAATACTATGCCGTCAATCCCGGCGCTGACAGCTGCCTAGATGGACCACCCCCAAATCGGTCGCTGTCGCCGGGCAGAAACCTTGTATCTCCATATTTCAAGCTTTTTATTTGATTTTTTTGTAAATAAATGCCCCTACTTTGTCGTACAGGAGTGTCGCACGAAAGTACGAGCTTGTAGATCTGCAATTTGCGCTATTTTGGAAGAATTTTGAAGGTGAAAGTGCTTAAGTGTGTAAGTGGTTTTTATACATATTTAACCGATGAAAAGTATTAACAAGAGTTTGTGAGTAAACAATAAGTACATTGGATCCACTGGAACGCCAGTTCCTTTTTTTCCATTTCCTGAAAAGTAACAGTTTTATTCTGGACATACAAGGTTTTCCACCCTGACGACGGCGCTGAAATATTAGTGCCAGATGTGTTTCATAGTGAAGCGCCGACAAACAGGATCAGAAAGCTAACAGGCTTCCATTACCAGATCACTGATTGGAGCGGCGTTGTTGTGGCGTGAGCCGCAGATCCGTAGTCTCCCATCTGTTTGGAACCAAAAAAAGCTCCTTTCTGTAATTCGCTGGCATCGAGCCCGATCATATCCCAAAAAACTGTTTGTGAGCCCCAGCTCTCTCGTTTGTAAGACAAAGCGCATCGACACCGGTTGGGCAGCTGGTGTATGCAGATAGTAGCGCGTGTTCAAGGGGGCGCGGGTTAGGTGGGGTGGATTCTGACGATCGTGTGTGTACGTGTATGTGTGTGTGTGTGTGGCTACCTGTGCACTTGGCTACGAGTTTGTGCCTTCCAATCTGTGTCTGCATATTTGTGTGCCATTAGTATGCATTGTTTGTGTGTGTGTGTGTGTGTGTGTGTGTGTGTGTGTGTGTGTGTGTGTGTGTGTGTGTGTGTGTGTGTGTGTGTGCGTGTGCGCGTGTGTGTGTGTGTGCGACGTGCGTGCGTGTGTGTGCATTCGCTTGTGCATGCACAGTGGTGAAAGTACTCCGATTTACGTAAGTAAAAGTAGTAATATCTTACTGAAGTCAAAGTACAAAAGTATTAGCAAAGCAAAAGTGAAAGTACTCATTATGCAGAGTGCCCATTTCAGAATCATATGCTGTGTATGCCATGTTATTGGACTATAATTATTGATCATTAACCACTTAAGCCCATTATACCTCAGCTATTCGAAAATAGCCAAACTACGAGCTCACAACGTGTCGCATTGTGATGCATTGTGAGCTTGTAGGACTGCCATTTTTAAAAAATGGATACGATTTTGTATTGATAATTTGATTAATTATTGATCATCTGCAGTGTGTAACTGTCAACTAAAGCTGTCAAATACATGTATAAAGTACAGTATAAAGTATGAAGAAATGGAAATACTCCAAAAGTACCATGAAACTGTACTTAGACACTTAAACCCTATAGCATCCGTATGGTGGGGGAAATAGCAGATCGACAAGCTCACAAGCTTGTCGATCTGCTATTTTCAGCAAAAAGCTTTCCCCACAATAACAGAAAACAGACAATACACTAGCATATAGAGCCCTGAAGGACTGCGCTCAACCAAATACACTATGGGGTTTAACCCTTTTAGACCGGGAACCATTATTTTATACTTTGCCTATTAAAAAATAGCAGATCTACAAGCTCATAGCGCGGCACCGAGTGCCGTGCTACGAGCTTGTAGATCTGCTATTTTTGAAAAATCGTGAAATTTTTTGTCTTATTTTTGTCTTATTTTTAAAGCGATTTTTTTTTACATCTTTGCTTCTGGGGGGGGGGGGGGGGTCCCAGGAACAACATATTTTGAGATGGGGGTCCGCGGCCAAATACATATCATTTTTGGGCGGTGAAACCGCCCCTATATGTGAGGTTTGGATATTTGCACACCAAATCCTGCGCTGTGATTGGCCACAAATGTACCCCCCTAACCCTGCACCGTGATTGGCCAATCACAGTCTATTCAGGACTGTGATTGGCTAGGGAAACATGACACATGTGCATAGCCCTATATAAGAAACCATAACTTTAAAAAAAACATAAATTAGTTTTTTTTAAGTTATGGTTTCTTCCATCACTTCTTCCATCACTTCTTCCATCACTTCTTCCATCACTTCTTCCATCACTGTGATGACCACTGTGACCACACCGCCCACTTCACACTGGGTGTGATTTTTTGATATGTAACAGTCCTTGACATGAAACAGTTTGAGAACCACTGATATATAGCAACGTAAGTTTTTTCAAAAAACTGTTAGGATTTAGAAGACATTTGTAGAATCCCCCAGAAGCAAAGATTTGAGTTAAAAATGTTCGCTTTGAAAAATATATATAGCGCGGCACTCGGTGCCGCGCTATGAGCTTGTAGATCTGCTATTTTTTTAATAGCCCAACGAAATCTAAAAATGACACACAGATGCGTTCCCGGTCTTAAAGAGTTAAGTGGTTAAGTACGGCACTTGAGTAAATGCACTTCGTTATGTTACACCCCTGTGCGTGCGTGCGTGCACGCCGTGCGCGCCGTGGTCCGAGCACCTGAGAGCACATGGCCTTTTTTTCGGAGCCGCCCCGCAGTGCCCGTCCATCCAACGCAAGCCAACACACACACAGTGTAAACAGTAGGTTTGTTTGAGCGAGTGGCCCGGGGGGCAGCAGGATTAATGAGCGCTGATGAAGTTCCACTCGAAAAATCCTGGGCGCTATACTCCTCCGCCTGCCGCCGCCGTCGCTGCCTCCGCCTCCTCCTCCTCCTCCTCCTCCTCCTCCTCTTCCCCTGTTTGCCAGAGAGAGGAGGCCAGCGGTGTGGCAGCGCAGGCAGCGGCGTCTGGAGGCGGTGACTCATTCCCTTTACCCAGTGTCAGATTAAGGCATGTCAATAAACAGACCCACTCAATCCATCTCAGAGTGAGTGCATCCGCTCACAAGAGCCTCCCAGTCTGTAATGAGCTGCCGCAAATCTCCATCCAACAAGAATGTCTCTGGAAAGATGCCTTGTCACAGTGAGGGGAACGAGAGAGAGAGAGAGAGGGAGAGAGAGAGATAGTGGGGTAAGTAAAGGGAGGGGAGGGGGGGAGGGGGGCGGTCAGAGAGAGAGAGAGAGAGAGAGAGAGCGTTATAAAAACGAACCTGCATGATACCGTATAGCAACAGAAAAGGAGCGAGTGACAGACAAGGAGTGGGAGAGAGAGGAGGGAGAGGAAGGTGGGTGTACGTATGGGTGGGTAGTGTGGGTGGGGGGGGGGGGTTCTATTGCAAAGCTAATGTGACTGGCTGCCTCCTACAACAGTATTCAGAGAATGTAGAGAAGGCACACACACACACACACACACCTCAGAGTGAAGCTTTTCTACAACACTGCAGAGTGGGTCCAATTTTAACATTCTCAGTGTTAAATAGACACCCAGGGTTTTTGCAGTGTGCCTCCACCACGTTAGTGGGGTCCATTTTTTTACCCTCTCTGTGTTAAATAGACACCCAGGATTTTTTGCGGTGTACTCCACCCATCACATTGTGGCATAACAAAACAATTTATTACGCGCCGCCCTTAACCCATTAAGACCGGGAACGCATCTGTGTGTCATTTTTAGATTTCTTTGGCTATTCAAAAATAGCAGATATACAAGCTCATAGCACGGCACCGAGTGCTATGAGCTTGTATATCTGCTATTTTAGAAAAAAATATGAAAATGTGTGCAAAAACAGTTTTTGGAAAAAACGTATGTTGCTATAATCAGTGGTTCTCAAACTTTTTGCATGTCAAGGACCCCCAAAATGTTATGTATTTGGCCGTGGACCCCGAACTCAAAATATGTTGTTCCAGGGACCCCCAGAAGCAAAGATTTTAGTTAAAAATGTTCGCTTTAACATATATATTTTCACGATTTTTCACGATTTAAAAAAAATAGCAGATCTACAAGCTCATAGCGCGGCACTCGGTGCCGCGCTATGAGCTTGTAGATCTGCTATTTTTGAATAGCCAAAGTATAAGATAATGGTTAAAGTGGTTACACAGATGCGTTCCCGGTCTTAATGGGTTAAGTTAATACTGAAACATCTGTCTATTTACGAAATTGACTTAAAGAAATATATTGTGCCGCCTGCACTGCATGTCTACACGCCTTCTTGGGCATACAGTATATGTGCTTGGTTATATAATATGGGGTTTTTCTGAGTGTTTATTTAAAACGCCCAGCCCGGCGGAGGTTGGCTAAAACCTGTGGGATTTACTAGTACACTAAATTGCTGTGTCCCCCTTCCTGTTCGACGCTGGTTAACAGATATAGGCCACAAAAGAGGAGAGACTTGAGAGGAGAAAAAAGGAAAAACACACGCAGGTGATTCTTTCAGGAAGCTAAAATGACTGGAATAAACTTCTGTTTGTCATGCCTATTCCCGGATGGACTCGGATCCCACTAAATCTACCTGGATTAAAGGTTTCCTTCTTGGGCCCTGACGTGGAGAATTCCACGCCTTGTTCAAAGGGATCACCCACCCACCTTTCTTACGTGGCGCCAAGCCCGACATTAACGGATTTGAGCATGAAGGGAGTGTGAAAACTTTTTGGCCTGACATCCAAATTAAGGAATATCCCCTCGGGGGACGTACTCGCCGAGGGGGGAAGTTCTTGCTATTTGAGTTTGATTAGGTTCCGCCGGGCTTAGAGAAAAAGTAAGCCGATTTCTCTTTTTTGGAAGCAGCATAAAAGATAGCCAAGTATTTCTTTTCCCCTCCCTTTTCCTTCTGTTTAGTATGTAAAACCTTGATCTCGGAGAAGCATTCCCCCCTTTTCTTGCTCAGCTGACAGACAGATAGAGTGTAGCTCCCCGAACAAAACACACACAGACGACAGACACGGACATGTATAGATTCGCCTCAGACAAAAGGAGTTTAAATCGAACCCCCCCCTCCCCCCCTCCCGACTTAAAGGGGGGGGCCGGCATGCAGCGATAGCACCTGCTGCTGTTATTCACTGATGCACTGCTAACCTGCAACTCGGAGCACTTCACGTGTCTCCGTTTGCATGATTTACGTGAAGCCACAGAGGCTGAACCTAAACGCCGCACCAGGTGCTGCTCAGATCAACATTTGACTGGCATATAATGCCTGATTTAGGCTATGATGTATGACGGCGTCACTGATGCGACTCCGTGGTGTAAAGTAACTAAGTATATGTACTCAAGTACTGTACTTAAGTACAATTTTGAGGTATTTTTTACTTTACTGGAGTATTTCCAATTTTCTGTACTTTTACTTCTACTCACCCACTTCAGCCCTATATGAATTTTGGCCATTTCAAAATAGCCGATGCGACGCATTGTGAGCTTGTAGATCTGCTATTTTCAAAAGATTTTTATGCATTTTATACATTTTGAAAACGTTGTGAAATGCATAATGAGTACTTTCTACTTTTGGTACTTTAAGTACATTTTGATGCCAATACTTTTGTACTTTTAATCAAGTACATTTTGAATTCCGGACTTTTACTTGTAACAGAGTATTTCTACATTGCAGTATTGATACTTTTACTTAGGTAAACACCCCCACTGTGACTGGCATATAATGCCTGATATATGCTATGATGTATCCGCGAGGTTACAGGTTATAGAGCGATTATTTTTTCCGTCCGCGATGCTGTCCTACGACAAAGTATAAATTCGAGCCTAAGGCTTGATGGGTTAGAACAAAGACTCCCTGGTAAGACAACGGGCGGGCCTGGCTTGAGATCTCGCAAAAGTGTCAGCAGACTACGTTGGTATGCAGACGTCTGTCGGGCGGAGAGACGCTGGGAGGGGGGGGGGGGAAGGGGGGGCTATTATTTAAAATCTTTTCATCACTCTGAAAGAGGGGGGAAATAGCTTTGACGTTGAGAAGCTCATGAATAATTAATGCCGTTGCTATTAATGTATGTATAATTAATCACATCCCTCCTGCCTACACTCGTATGGAGCCGATGGTCCTGAGTGGCATGGAGACCGGTGTACGCTATTGACTCTGCCTCACAATAAAAAAACAGGGGGGTGGGGGTGGGGGGGGGTTGTTGGGCAATTTCCTATATCCAGGCCCGGTGTGGAAGGGGAGTAAGACAATAGACTTGCTACCGTGCCTTTTTTCCCCCCCCTCCTCCTCTACTCGCTTCACAAGAGAAGGGAGCAATTGTTTTTAGACAGAATGGGTAAATATTTGCCCTGTTTCACACGGGAAGACAGAATAAATGAGAGGGAAGCACAAGCAGGAAGCGGCGGCGTGTTTACGTATCAGTTTCATTGTGTTTCTCGACAACCGGTTGCACAGTCAGCCCCCAAACAATACCACATGACCCCCCCCCCCTCCCCCCATACCACCATGTGTACAAGGTCACAACATGTGGCCCCACCACCGGCAGTAGCGTTTGATTAAGTGTGCCAATGTCATTTTATGCCCCCCCCTTCTTTTCTTTATCTTCATGAGAATAATGTTGTGGCACCTGAAGTCAAATAGAGTCAAACTGCAGCAAAGCAAAGGCAGCTTATAGAAAAGAAAGAAGGGAAGAAAAAAAATAGAAAAAACAGCTATTTCAACCCTCTCCAAAAAATCAGTCACTTTCATAAAAAGTGATTGATTCCCGAATGGGCAATTGGGTTCGGGCGGGGGGGGGGGGGGGGGGGGTGGTGAATTGATGAGTGATGAAGTGAAATGATGGCGAGAACGTGGCAGGTTGTTCATCACATGTGTGTGCCCCCCTTTTGTCACGATTGATTGTCTATAATTTGAAGTTTGCAGGGGAGCCAGTTGATATTAAATGGTAACAACTCCCTGTATTCATCATGTCTCCCCCCCTCCTCCTCCCCCCTACCCCGTCCCCGTCTCCCGTCCCCTCCCCTCTCCTTTAGCAAGAGGCAGAAAATAGAAAATGTAATCTCATCCACAACCATGGCTCTGCCTCGGGCGCTCTTTCAACCTTTTTTTTCCCCGCTGATCCTCCCCGAGGGGCGCATGCAGGCTCTACTAAAAGAAGAGGGAAATCTATAATCTTAGCAGATGGCAGAGGATCTATGGGAAATTCTATAATAGAGAAGACGGTGGTTTTGGGTGGCGTGCGCGCTGTGTGTGTGTGTGTGTGTACTATACTTGCGAGGACCAAGTATAGTAGAATTTGAAGAAATCTACATTGTGAGGACCTCACAAGACAAATGGCTGTTTTATATTTAAAAAAATCATTTTTAGAGATACGTTTACAATTAGAAAAACATTCAGGTTAGGATTAGACATTTAGAGGCTAGGTTTAGGGATTGGAATTAGAGTTAAACATGATTTATACTTAGTTGCGCGCCAGTGTCTTGCACCGAAAAATAGCCGATCTATAAGCTCACAACGCGTCGCAGTGCGACGCGTTGTGAGCTTATAGATCTGCCGTTTTTCGGCTTTAGGCTTACGGTTAAAAATGGCAAAATAATATATATATATTTTTAAATGACATTCATAAAATGGCTGTCCTAAAGCGTTGATGTCCTCACAAGTATAGTAATACAAACCTGTGTGTGTGTGTGTGTGTGTGCGAGTGAGTGTGTTTGTGTACATATACGTGCATGCGGATGTATGTGAGGGGGGGGGGATAGTTGCCGAGGGGACCTGGCAACGTCGCAAGCCAGGGCTGATATGCGTTTCCACCCTCTCACATTGGTAAACACAGGATAAAGCCCGCTCCCGGCAGGTGGCTGTGGCGGTGGTCCGTGTCGTTCTGTCGTGGGCGGTGCCACACAGAGCGAGCTCTGAGCTGCTACAGAGCAAGAGAGGTGCTGCTGGGTGCTGGGTGCTGGGTGCTGGGTGCAGGCTCTGGAGTGAAGTGGAGGAGAGTGGAGTGGAGGGGGGGGGTAGGGTGTGGGGGGGTGGGGTGGGGTGTACGCAGCCTGGCTGGCCCTAATTTGGGGACAGAGCAGTGGTGGAAAAAGTACTCAGATTCTTTACTTAAGTAAAAGTACCAATACTGCAATATAGAAACTCTCTGGTACAAGTAAAAGTCCAGAATTCAAAATTTACTTGAGTAAAAGTACAAAAGTATTGGTATTAAAATGTACTTAAAGTACCAAAAGTAAAAGTACTAAAACGTTTGATATAAGCAGATCTACAAGCTCACAACGCGTCGCGATGCGACGCGTTGTGAGCTTGTAGATCGGCTATTTTCAAATAGCCTATAGGTATAAAATAGGGCTAAAGTGGTTAATGTATGTTTTGTAATGTAATAATGTATATCTGCAAAGTAACTAGTAACTAAAGTTTTCCAATAATAGCAGTGGAGTAAAAGTACAATATTTGCCTCTGAGATGTAGTGGTGGAGTAGAAGTAAAAGTATTGGAAATTGGGAAATACTCAAGTAAAGTACAAAATACCTCAAAATTGTACTTAAGTACAGTACATAAGTAAATGTACTTAGTTACTTTCCACCACAGGTGTAGAGTGGAGTGGAGTGGAGTGGGGGTAGGGGAAGGGGGGGCTGTACGCAGCCCTAATTTGGGGACAGAGTAGCAATTTTCGTCTGGGGAGGGGAGGGGGGGAGGGGAATACAGAGAGTAAGAGGAGAGGGAGATGGCGTGGGCGTGCGAGCGCACATAGAAGGGAGAGAGCGCCGCGACGACAAGGATTGAGGTGAAGCCATTTGTTTTCGCCGTCGAGATGTTATGAGAAGCCGCCGAGGGAAACGACAGCTCGGCGGCTGCACTCTCAGGGCTCACTACACCATGCAGGCATACATTATTCTATGTATATATATATATAGGTGAAATCCAGGGTGTTAATTTAACTCTTAACTGAAAGGGGGGGAAAAACCCTCCATTTTTCCGGAGGGTTAAATGAACACCGGATACTGTAGGGAATAAATCACCCCAGGTACGTGAATAGCTACGCGTGTAGACATCAGCATATATAAATATGTGCACACGCACGCGCGCACACACACGCGCGCACACACACACACACACACACACAAGAGAGAAACCAACTGAATCTCCTCTGCAGCCTCACTGCAGCATTAATGCAGGGAGGAATATATGCATGTGTAAACAAGCAGTCAGACACTGACCTTTCCTCAGCCAACAGAGGATTTGGACTCATTTCCTCTCCTCTTCTTCTTCCTTCACCTTCCGTCATGACTTTTCACGCCACATCTAGCCTAACAACACGTTATTTCTAATTACAAATGGCTTGGCCCTGTTAACTCCCACTGGTTCTCTCTCTCACTCGCGAACCGCCGTCGTCTCGTCTTTTCCCCCCCCAAGAGGAGGATATCAACAACAAGGCTCATTATTGTGTACAATTCCCTCCTGGACCAACGGGAGTCCGTGAGTAGGATAAGCCTCAAACACAATGAGCAAAAGGCTAAGGCCCCGCACATTTACTATGCACAAAAACAAATCAGCCATTTGAGGGTTGTTACTGTACAGTAGATATTCTGTCTGTGATGTACTCTTGTATGGTGGGAAATGGAGATAACCAGGGGGATAGGGAGAGTTTTAAGTCATAAACAGCTGTAACGGGGAAGTTCTCGCAGCTAACTCGAGAGCTAATTAGAGCTGTGCTGACGCACTGACGCAAAGCACTAACTTCTCCTAAATCTGATTTATTTCACTTCCTTCAAATGCTCATTTTTCTGCATATACGATTTTATCTAACCCTTTGATTCATACTTAGGCTAAGGTTTAGTTCTATAAATGTCTGTCTTCTATTAAATTAACTAACCACCAGTACTTTTTTTTAAATAATTGATGCATATAAGGATATACAGCCTAATAATGGACTGTATGACAGTCTGTGTGTGTACTGTATAAAGATGAAACCATGCCTCTATTGGAATGAACCATACAGACTGAACGATGACAATCAGGAGACCGTCATCCTTTTGCAATCATTTCAATATTAATTTGCTGCTACGGCGTGTTACTTCAATTTGTCCATAATTACTTTTTCCCAGCTTGCTTCCATGTTCAAATTTGACTTTAATTGCATTGGTTGATGTATCAGCCTAGATAATACATATATTAAGACAGCTGTGTGACTCCCTCTCTCCCTCTCCCCCTCTCTCTCTCTCTCTCTCTCTCTCTCTCGTTGACATCTGTTGAACTGTCTGGTGCTTACTGGTGGTAACCACTGGTGTACTGCCGGTCTGCAACTCCCACCCAATCCACGTCCCCTGTCAGCGGCTACCCGTGCCCCCCCCCCCCCCCCCTCGCCCCCCCCCCCCCCCCCGCAAAATGAACACACATGCATCCAGACTCACGGAACCAATTGCCACGCTGTGGAAGGAAAGGCAAATCAAATCTCACGGCAGCAACTAGGCGAGGAGATTGTTTTTTTCCTCTCGCCGGGAAAGAGAACCTTTGAGCCCCCCCAGGCCCCCCCCCCCCCCCCCCATCACCCCACCCCATTTATTGGAGGGGAACAGGCAAAATGGTGAAGAGGGGGGAGAATCAATGGCTGGTGATGTAGCCAGGCTACAGAAATGTCTCTCAGGTCAAGCCTCGCCCCATCTCCCCCCCCCCTCCTTCTCTTTCCACCCTCCCTCCCCCCCCCGATGGCCCTGACACGGCTATCAGTCAGCCGGTGAAACGAGGGACTACGCTGCTCTCTCCCCTGGTCGTTCTAGATGAAACGGAACAATAATTAGGGGGATAGAGTGGCCCGTGCCGCCAAACTGGGGCCGCTTCGGATCACAACAACACATTGTCCAACCTGATTAAGTAGCCATTTGCGGCGTTCTCGCTGTTGTTAAGCGGCCCTCGTCCTCTCGCTTGGCCTGAAACTCGACCTCCCGGGCAAGATGTATTGACATGGCCTCTCCAATTTAAAAGTTTGGTCCCCGAGATGCGGGGGCGGACGTTGTGTGCATTTCTTTGCAGGAAGCCGCGGCTAATGCATCCGATTTGCCCCTCAGAATAGGCACTGCACAGTGACTGAGAAATGCCCAAGGTTAAGCCCTCGCGTGCGTCGTTTTGTTTACTTCCATTGACTATTTGATAATAGAGGAAATGTGGAGGATTTTATCTGTCCTGATGCCGCTGATTAATAGAGAGTCCGAGGAAGAAGCTATATTCTGCAGGCCATTTAACCACTTGAACCACGGCCTCCCTATTCTGATGGGGACGTTAGCGGAATATTGCAGAGCTATAAGATCACAACACATCACAATGCAACGCGTTGTTGTGAGCTTGTAGATCGGCTATTCTCGGCGAAGATGATTTGCTGTGGAAGGGGAACAAAGGGCGAAAAGTTCAGAGCAGACCCCGGCCATGAACTAAGTGTTAGTTTACTAAGTACGGTACTACAGAGGGTTCAAGTGGTTAAGATACATAGTACATAGTACATTTTTGGAGGACACAAAGACAAAAAACATGGAGTGGCTGAATGCAATGAAGGCTCTTCTTTAGTGAGTACCTTCTGTATTGTTTAAGAGGGCTCTACGAAAAGACCTTGGGTCACACGTGACGTAGGCACTGACACACCATGAAAACCGGGGCATATTGTGTTCCTCTTGAGGCTTACAGTACAGTACATGCACGGGCACGCACACACACGCACACACACACACACACACACACACACACACACACACACACACACACACACACACACACACACACACACTTCACCAACAGTACCATCCAAACCAATTATAGGTACGAGCCAGAGTGAAATTCACAAGGAAATTTGTATCCTGTCTCTTTAATGAAGTTTTTCGCCTTGTTACTCGCGCACCATGCGTGTTCATTAGTCTCTCACTGGATGCACAGCTAGGTGGAGAGGCAGTATAATGAGTACTTACTGGGACCCGAATGGGAGCACAGGTGGCATGCCCCACCCAACAGGACACATACTTTAAACATACGTACGTGTAGGTGTGTGTGTGTGTGTGTGTGTGTGTGTGTGTGTGTGTGTGTGTGTGTGTGTGTACGCGTGTACATTACAGTGCTATGAAAAGTATTGCTGTCATGTGTCCTTTGGTGAAACATGCCACTTAATAATATTTGATTAATTAATTAACTCGTCTGTATACTTTTGCTGATAAACTCCTGTCTCCTTCTCACACAACCCCCGTATAAGAGTAGCAAGCATAATTGCGGATGCCAATTACCTTGATATTAACCAGACAGAAACAAAGGAGAAGCTCGTCCACGGTGTGGAGTGCAAACACGATGTGCTTCAAATTAAGGGCCACTAATAAAATGCTAATTAAAATGGCTTTTTACAAATTATCTCCTTGGTAGCAATGAGTTAAAGTTTAATTAGGGGTGGACGGTAAAAAGAGAGAGAGAGAGAGAGACAGAGACAGAGACAGACAGAGCAGAATGACGTTAACCTTCGGTGCATACAGATTGCATCGCAGTCTAACAAATCTCAATCAGAGGCCTAGCCCTGCCACAGACACTAATTACTATATTATCTGTCGACAGAGGTAATTAGGAGGCATAGAGGTGAGACGGCAAACAATGCCTTATTTCCTCCTCCTAGTGACGGAAGGTATTTTGGCAGGGCCCGGTGGACACTGGAAATGGGATAGTGGGCGATAATTACCCCGCTGACATATTACATTGTTAAGGCTTCACGACTTTCCAGGAAAAAGACTGGGAAGAATATGAGTAGCAGAGCCTTTTATGATATCACTGCGTATACAGCATGCTCATGTTAGCTTTGAAGCTGTCAGAAAGTGGCATTGGATATCAAGTCTAAACAAACACGGACATGTGCTTGGTAGCATTTAACAAGCTCTTACATTTCTTCGTAGACTGCAGCTTGTGTGGGGGGGGGGGTTAGTGGGAGCTATTTGCCAGTTAAAACACTGGCACTTTTCTTTTTCTTTTTTTTCAGGACATATATACAGTACAGTACGACTCCACACAGACATTTTACAGGTTGCATACTGGAGGGAATCATTTTTTTAAAAAGAGCTCAACCCCATTAACATCTAATAAGGGAAGCGTGTGTGCATGAGTGCCATTTTTAATCCAAATGTGTTTGGTCAGCGTGCACGGCAACGGCAAAGCAGCGCATGCACGCCACGGCCGCCGGTCCCTCAACAGCAGGAGCTGTGTGTTGAGCAGCGCAGCTCACTTGATAATCAGCGCCTGTGCTCCGGCGCCTACATTAACCTTTCTTATCACAGGGGTGACTTTTTCATCACGGCTTTGGCTTTGATACTGGTACTGTGTGTAGAGTGAGACTTCCCGCGGAACTCAACCATTGACTTCCCGGCTTTTATCTGGATAGAGTATCAACATGGTTGGAATTTTAACCCTTTAAAGGTCTGTGTCACTTTTTCATTTGAGCTAAAAAGCATTATTTTTACACTTTGGCTATTCAAAAATAGCAGATATACTAGCTCATAGCGCGGCACCGAGTGCCGCGCTACGAGCTTGTAGATCTGCTATTTTTGAAAAATCGTGAAAATGTGTGCAACTCTTTGAATATATATTGGTTAAAGCGAACATTTTTAACTCTATTCTTGGCTTCTGGGGGGTCCCTGGAACAAAAAATGTTGAGATGGGGGTCGGCGGCCAAATACATATAATTTTGGGGGTCCTTGACATGAAAAAGTTTGAGAACCACTGATATAGAAACATAAGTATTTTTTTTTCCAGAATACTGTTGGGATTTAGAAGACATTTGTAGAATCGGCTTCAGGTCTCAATGGGTTAAAGTCAAATGGGACGTTATTTATTTCACATTTTTTTTGTCTCATTTCTTCTTTTTTTACTCACACCTGCATCTTATCAAAACTTTGCCGAAGGGTTGTAAATCCCGCGGGCGCTTGTGGCGAGACTGAAAAAAGTCTTGAGAGGCTTTGATACCCTCTGGCCCTGTGACATCTTATCTAGTGTGGAGTAGATGCTTGGCAGGCACAGGAGGGCTGTACCTGCTCAATGTACACACGCTCCTCTGTCAGCGCTCCTTCCGCCACTGCTCACTGTGATGAGACCGGGGGGGGGGGGGGGGGGGAGAAAAAGGAGGAGAAAAAAAAAGGAAAAAGCCTTGAATGCAGGACGCCTTTGAACTGTGTTCTCTAATGTGGGTCAGAGATCCATCGTATGCAGATTCCCCGGGAAGCCTTTTCATCTGCAATTGCCGAAGTTAAGATTCCCCCGGTGCACCCTTAATTTCATCTCCTTCTCTCCCATTTATTTATTTAATATTTATACATTAATGTCTCCTTAAAAAAAAAATGGGCGAAAAGGGAGAAAAAAGGTGAAGAAAAAAATGGAAACTTTCCCCTCTCTCTCCCTTTGCTCTCTGCGATGCGCTGTCCAGTCTAATGACTCCATTTTAAAGAGCGGGGTCTGACCAGCACTGGAGGAGCAGGGCTGCTGGAGGGAGAGAGAGAGAGGGAGGAGGAGGAGAGGAGAGGAGGAGGAGGAGAGAAGAGGGGAGAGGAGGCTGTGCACACTGCAGCACTCTCCTTAGCTCTCAACTCCCAGTCAGCCTCTCTCTCTCTGTGTGTGTGTGTGTGTGTGTGTGTGTGTGTGTGTGTGTGTGTGTGTGTGTGTGTGTGTGTGTGTGTGTGTGTGTGCTTTGAAAGAGAATAGGATTCAGCCCCTTTGAAAGCCGAGGCTGCTCACCGGGGCTTTTGTGTGTAAAGTAACATTTCTATTGAAAGCCAATTACTGCTAACATTATTTTGGTTCCTTCCATAATTAAATGCACCTCTCTGTTTTGTCCCCCCCTCCCTTCCCATCCCATCCCACCCCACCCCTGTTATACCCCTCTGTTGCAGACGGAGAATTATTCCATTGACTCCAGCTACGTGAACAGCAGAGCTCACCTCATTAAAAGGTATGTCTTGATTAGAGCTGTTATCAGCCGATGTTATCGGTAATTGTTTTGCCTAATGAAGACCTATGTTTGCGTGTACGCTTTTCGTGTACACGGATGTTGAGGGGGAGGGCCCTAATTGCGATGCAGGAATGTGCGTCACGTGACTCCGTAATGCAGTTATTTGACACTTATGATGTGTCACGTCTTCACGGTGCCATCGTCGCCAGTGAACACATTCTTTACACCTGTGGTTCTCATACTTTTTCATGTCAAGGACCCCCAAATTGACACTTATTAGCCCGCGGACACCCATTTGAAAAGATATGCCAGCTAAGAGAAGATTTTGACGGCTCTAGCAGTGATTCTCAACCATTTTAATTTCTAGGACCCCCAGTTTGACATGCATGTAGGCTACGGACCCACACTTAATGGCATTTCTATCTCTGGGACCCCAATTTATATTGTAAACTCAATGTTAATTTAACTCTGAGAGTGTACAAATGGAACCAAATGGACCCGGTCCATTTGGTTCCATTTGTAAACTCTTAGAGTTACAGACCCCTAAGGGTCCATTTGGTTCCTAACTATCTATCATTTAGCTGGGGACCCCCTGGAACTCCCTCAAGGACCCCTGGGGGTCCCCGGATCACACTTTGAGAACCAATGCTTTTACACAATGACTCATACTTTCATCACTTCTATTCATCCTGGGCAAAAAACGCAACGTTTTAAAACTTGTGATGAGTGGAGGAATAAAAACTATACCCCATGTAACATGGTTAGAAATAAGATTAAATTATATCAAAGACATCCCATTGTTTGAGAAACCTAGTATACAAGTCATGGCACACAGACAGACTTCCTTTCCCAAGACAGCAGCACCACGATAATCTATAATTAGGTTTAGTGTTGTTTCTTTTTTTTCCTTCTTCTTCTTCTTCTTTTGAGTGCAGGACAAACGTTTTCATTGTGAGGAAGATAAGGGTCTACTGGGAGAGCACCTGAAGCCGGATATTAGATAGGGGTTGTAGGAATGCAGGGGTCACACAATAATGCCCTGCAGGTCTGGACCGGTCTGTGACCGAGCCCAGTCTCAACGCTATAATTCCCCTCCTTTTCTTTTTTTTTTACCTGCAAGCTATGGAGCAGGAACACTGCCTTTTGTTTGAGTGCCAAATGCATGCGGGGCCCTTTTCTGAGAAGCCATTATTGCAATTTCCTTGTGAAAAGAGATTCCCAGTTAATGTAAACAAAGACCATTCAGGTGTGGGGGCCTCTGCGACACACTACAAAGGAATCCCCCCGGGAGCCAGTGAGCCTATAGGCCTGGGACAGGTGCAATTACAGTGATAACATCAGGGCCAGCATTACCCACATACACTGCAAGCCCGGCGCTCTCCCAGACTGTGCCCAAAGAGCAAGAACGTGGAGGGGCTTGTGAGCTGAGGAATGCTACCTTGCACTGTCCTTCAAATGTTCCAACTCTCTTTTTTTCTCCCTTCACAGCTTTGTGTCTTTTCTATACTCTCTCCTTCCCATATTCTCTCTCTATGCGAGGCCACATGTTCCTTTATTCAGCCCATCTTTAGTGTTGTTTGCAAAGTGATGCTTGTTCCAGTGGGGTGGAAATTAGATGAGGGGAAATCACGCTCATACTGTGCAGCTGTTGATTGTGTGCGCCCCCCCCCCTCTCCACACACACACCCACCCATCCACCCCACACCCTCTTTATTGACTATGAGACTCCAAACAAGACAGATGCTCAGTTTTGTATGCTTCCAGCATTTCCCTACATCCATCTTCATTCCAGGAATTCCTGATTACTGGCAGCATTTTGTTTGATTGTAAGTGAGCATCTTCTGTTTGTTCACTTGATGCCCTTGAAGTTCAGCGCTTCCATCCCCAAATGTCCCCGGTCTCAAACAGACCTGCAGCTGCCATGCTATTTCTTAAGTTTGAAAGAAAAGAAAGAAAAGGAGGAGAAAAAAAAAAGCCCTTGACACGTTCAATAACATGTCAAAAGCGTATTCTTATTTTACTGTTGTCACAAGTGGAGATGCAGAGGTCAGGGCGGCACTGTGTGTAGCTAATGCAGCGACATGAGTACGTGAGTGGAAAAACTGGGAGGATGGGAGAATAGAAAGAAACGACAAAAGTGGGCTCGTCAGAGTGTAGATCAGCGTTGCCATGTCTGCTTATTACAAGCGGCTTTGGGCTTGTTTTTCTGTAAAGTTGCTTGTAAATATTGTTAGTTGCGGTTTGCGTTTTCTTTTGGGGCTCGTTTCCAAAGTGTAGTTGCTTATTTGGGCTTGTTTCCTAATGTTGTCAAACCAGTGGTTCTTAAACATTTTCATGGCAAGGACCCCCAGAATAATATGTATTTTGTCCCCAGGGACCCCCCATACCAGATTTGTGTTGTTAAAATGTTTCAAAAGATATTTAAAAATTTTCACTCCCCAATATTTCTTTTGAAAATAGCAGATGTACAAGCTCAAGTTGTGAGCTTGTAGATCTGCTATTTTCAAATAGCCGATGTATACGGTATATAGGTTTAAAGTCGCTTAAAGTCGTTTAAAGTTGTTTTCCTATACCTGGTTCTCTCACAAAACACTGGTGTAGATCTCTGCCAGGCTGGGTTGGCTACCCAGGGCCTGCAAAATTTGGAAGTCAATCATAGCGAAAAAGAAAATCTGACAGATACATCTTGATCACATGAGATTTGGACAAAATCTGAAGGAGTAGTTGCAAAAAGTGTGCTTTGAAGCAAACGCGAAATGGCGGAAATGGGCGTGGCCTATATGGGGAGCCTGTTGAACATGAAGCAGCCTGTTGTAGCGCCACCATGAGGCCTATAACACACACAGTGTGCGCAAGAAATGTGGCGCTGATCAGTCCAGCGGTTTACAAGGTTAGCTCTGGAAACACACGCACACTTACACACACACACACACACACCAACCCGCTAGCCTCCTGCAGAGCAACATCGAAAACATTTAGTGGGAGATTCAAGATTCAAAGATTGAATTTATCACACGCTCATACAGTACATGTATGCCGTGCAGTGAAATGTTGGTGCAGCAGTGCTAGTAAAAACCAGCACTGGTCCAAAGTACTGTATACAAGTAAGACGCGCGAACGCGGTAAGCGAACGCCAAAAAATGTAAAAAAATAATGAAAATAAATATTTTAAAAAAAAGTAACCAATAAAAAAAAAAAATAATAATAAAAATAAAATCTGCGTTAAAAGGAGCATCTTAGAAAAATACAAATTCCCAAAAAAAAAACTTTGAATGTTTTTGAACAATTCAACAAAGTGTTTGAAGTGCCTGTTTCACCCACTTCCGGGGGGCGGAGCCAAAATCCGAGCCCGAAGTATTTGTTCGTAGACCCCCACTTAGGGGGGGTAGAAAAAGTTTCGGAGCGATTCGGGCACTTTTCATTTAACATGGGGTTTCAATGGGGAGTTTTTAAGAGCCTTCTCCGGGGCGTGGCTTCCGGGGGAAGGGGCGGGCTTAAACGCAACCTTGACAGGTGTGTTCAGTTTTCAAAGACCTTTCATTTGATGTATGGTACGTCTAAATTGGACATTTACTTATCTCAGAGGAGCTGCACACAGGCAGTGCACACGGAGACACAGACAGAGACACAACCCAAGCAGAGTTACATAGTAAGCTCCACTTGGTCGGAGGCGCGGCTTCGCCGCGCCTCCTTCCGCGCCTCCTTCCGCGTTCGCAATAACACAAGTAAGGTACTAAGTAAGTAGTAATAAGTACTAGCTCAAAACGGATTATTCATCATCTGCTGTCAATGCTGTGGAAACACGAAGCGGAGCCGCATGAAAAGGACAAGAACACGGGGAGAGAGAGAGAGAGAGGACGGGCAAACGGCTGACAGCTCGTGCCGCGCCTTCAGCGCCAGGGGCCGCCGCATGCAACCCGCCGCGGCGACGACCAAGTGCGAGCGAGAGAGAGAAAAGAAAAAAGGTGACGTGACAGTTAATCAAAATCTTGTCTCTCTTTCCCCCCTCCTGGCCCCCATGTAGCACGTCAACGTTCAAGGACCTGGAGGGGAACAGTCTGAAGGACAGCGGCCACGAGGAGAGCGACCAGACCGACAGCGAACACGACGTCCAGAGAGGCCACTATGTGGACACGGCTGTCAACGACGTGCTGAATATGACCGTGCCCCCTAACGTCTGCCAGCTGCCCGAACAAGGTAAGAAGACCTGTGTGTGTGTGTGTGTGTGTCCGTGCGTGTGCCTGTGTTTTTGTGGAACTGAAAGAGCCCGTGGATTAACCCATTGAGACCTGAAGCCGATTCTACATGTCTCCTAAATCTCAACAGTTTTCTGAAAAACGTATGTTTCTATATCAGTGGGGCTCAATCTTTTTCATGTCAAGGACCCCCAAAATTATATGTATTTGGCCGCGGACCCCCATCACAATATTTTGTTCCAGGGACCCCCAGAAGCACAGATTTGAGTTAAAAATGTTCGCTTTAAAAATATATTATGTTCAAAGATTTGCACACATTTTCATGATTTTTCAAAAATAGCAGATCTACAAGCTCATAGCGCGGCACTCGGTGCCGCGCTATGAGCTTGTATATCTGCTATTTTTGAATAGCCTAAAGTGTAAAATAATGCTTTTTAGCTCAAATCTAAAAATGACACAGTTCCAGGTATTAATGGGTTAAAGTTCATTGATTCATGGAAGCCCATGGATTAAAGCCACCACTGAGTTCAGTCATTATGGATGCCATAGAAGGCGAAGCCAGCGTGTCTTCTATGAAAGCATGTTGCGTAGCGAAAAACAGCCCACAGAGCATTTGATGTGGTCAAACTATAGCAATACGTTTAGAAGCATTTTTTCATAAAAACCCTAATGCTGTCGGATGATAATTCATAAAAGCTAAAGGTTAAAGCCTCAATCTGTGATTTCTTCACCTACAGTAGTTGGCAGTACGTAGAACAGCATTACCAAAAACATCATCATTTTACATTTTGTGTTAATTGTTTTGGAAACAGCGCTAGTGTGGGGGGCGGGGTGGGGAGGGGGGCTCCGTTCACACCGTTTCACAAATTGCAAAATAGGACTTGGCCATACAATTGTTTTCAGTCGTGAGGTTTTATTTTGCTTTAAAGGGGTATACCACTAAAAAAATATATATATATTTCCACACAACAGCTCTACAGCAGTATTAAAGACATAGTTCAATGTTGAAAATGAGTGGTATTCCCCTTTAATCCATGAGAGCCTTATTATGAGTCTAGTACCTCAATTTCAAGATATATCTGCTGTGTGTGTGTGTGTGTGTGTGTGTGTGTGTGCGCGCCGGTCTGCTGGACCACCTATCGATGTTCATACCACACGAGCATCCTTTTACGGTGCATTATCATAACCCATTGCCAAGATAAGACTTCAGACGTGCCGCTGTGTTCGGAACGCCATCGCGGCGTCTCCGTCTTTGATGTCCCCACCGCGGGTGGCTAATGTTGCGGGGGATCTCTTCTCCCGGCCAAACGCGGCTATAGCCTTTGATATGGTGGCTCGGCTATCAGCGCTGACAGTTATAGTGGCCCATGTCTGCTTCTTTGAGGGGTCGCCCTGCACTTCTAGGCACGCTTGAATGGCAGCAATTAGTCTGACAAAAGGTAGGAGATGGTGGACGTCATCTCTACATGTCTCCATGTGCCCGCTCATCCATTATTCAGTGGGATCATTTAGCGGAGAATTAACGTTGATGTTTCGTTTCTGACTCTGACGTTCAGGAAGACATCCTCGTCGTCTGCCAGGAGTTCCGTCGTGTAAAGGGTCATGTTCGTTCTTAACCCGTTAAGACCTGGAACGCATATGTGTCACTTTTTGATTTGAGCAAAAAAAAAGCATTATTTTACACTTTGGCTATTCAAAAATAGCAGATATACAAGCTCGTAGCGCGGCACCGAGTGCCGCGCTACGAGCTCGTAGATCTGCTATTTTTCGAAAAATCGTAAAAATGTGTCCAAAACTTTTAATATATATTGTTTAAAGCGAACATTTTAAAGTCTATTCTTTGCTTCTGGGGGGTCCCTGGAACAAAACATTTTTGAGATGGGGGTCCGCGGCCGAATACATGTACATTTTGGGGTTCTTGACATGAAAAAGTTTGAGAACCACTGACATAGCAACATGTAGAATCGATAGTAGAATCGGAACCTCGGGCCTTAATGGGTTAACTACTGCCAGTCAACGTTCCAGAGTAGGACGGAGGGGATAGTAGGTCAGAAAGAGAGTGAAAGAGGGAATCAGAGAGAGAGAGAGACAGAGAGATGAGAGCCCGAATTATGCTTTGTCGAATGAAGCACGTCACAAAAAGACTGATCTTCAAAAAAAAAAAGTGACGCTTCTTCGCTGCCATACAACAAGGTATTTGCCAATACACAGTAAAATCCTCAGTGCTATTGTATACATTTTTTTACTCTGAGACTGCAGTCTCGGAGTTAAATTAACAGTCAGGGTTTTACTGTGTAGACAGAGGGGAGAAAGGCATAAAGCGGTCTAGAACAGACTGGCATCATGGTACAGTATGCACCTGAGGATATTTACCCAGCTCAAAGGGAAGACTAAATACACAAAGTGCTCCGAGTGTGCAGTGGAGCACGAGAGTCAGTGTGTGGAAAACTACGAGCGTTTCATCACCGTTCACACCAGTCACTTCCACTCTACGGGAAGTGACAACAATAATTAAGCATTATACCTACTAAAAATATGAATTGCCCATTGAGGATAATTCTCCTCCCTCTCTTTCCCCGAGATAACCCATAATATTGTGCTTCTGTTTTTTCACCGTGTTCCGCTTTATGAAGGCAAGTTGTGTTTACATAGGCAAGTGTTCTATTTTCTCCACTCCTCTGAGAAAAAGAAAAGAGAAAAAAGAAAACCTTTACGGGTGCAAGACACGGAAAGGAAAAATAAATCACACTCGCTGTGAATGCACAATGAAATAATTCACATGGATGTTAGTTTTGATCGTATTATTATCTGGTCTGTTTTCATCAGCTCATTGTGAAGTGTGTGTGGGCTTAGCTGAAGGAGCTGTAAATGACACTTGTTAAGCTCCGGAATCATCTGACCCATGCAGTTGTTCTGGTACTACATTTAATCAACCTGCCATTTAACCCAAAGCCTTGTGGCCATTTGGCTTTTGTGTTGCGTGGTATTGAGTATTGAATTCACAGAACTTCCATTTTGTTCTCTATCAGTGTTGCCGTGTCTGCTTATTATAAGCGACTTTGGGCTTGTTTTTCGGTAAGGTTGCTTGTAAATATTGGTAGTTTGCGGGTTTTGTTATTCTTTTTTGGGCTTGTTTCTGAAGTGTAGTTTAAACCAGTGGTTCTCAAAATTTTTATGTCAAGGACCCCCAAATTAATATGTAGCCTAATTGTCCGCCTATCCCCATCTGAAAACATTTTGTGCCAGGGACCACCATACCAGACTTGTCGTTAAAATGTTCCAATTTTTATTTTATTTTTTTCACTTTTCCCCCCAAGATTAAAACATAATAATAGCACAACGTGTCGCAGTTGTGAGCTTGTAGATCGGCTATGTTCAAATAGCCGACGTACATAGGTTTAAAGTGCTAACGTCGCTTCTTTTTGGGCTTGTTTTCCTAGACTTGGTTGCTTATTTCTCCCGCACAATCTGGCAACACTGATCTCTATGAGGATTGAAAGCAAGTCTGATTGTATGAATGGACGTGCCTCTATGGTTGCTTTATTGATGACTGGGAATGGGAGATAAACACACACACACACACGGGTACAGTCTTCTGGAAATGGGTTACGGTTGGAATCTGCTCACAGAGGGGCTCTCCCCCCCAGTAGTGTCAGACGGTAATGAACAATGATAAGTGAGTTTGCTAACTATTGGTCGCCGCAATTATTTCACAAGCTCAAAATATTCCTGTGTCTCTTAAAAAAAACAATGCGTCCTGACAGAACCTCTCGTGTGCTACAATCTCATTATTGGAGACAATTAGACGAGATGTACACGAGCAATATTACAAGTGGAGCGAGCTCTCGGAGGCCGCTCTTTTTTCATTAACGCTGGGGATGATTATATCTGTTTCAGCCAAATGGATGTGCGCCTCCTGAATGCGTAACACAATGCAGTTGCTAGTAAACACAACACAAGAGAGGGCTATTTTCTCTCAGTGCTATACCCAGTCTTTTGACCAAGAGTGAATAGATAAGGGACAGAAATATCTGTTTGGAATTGCAATTGGATGGCTGGTATTTTTGTGGGGTTTTTATTTATTTTATTTATTGCAAGAAGTAGTTCTGTCTGGGCCACAAAAGAGGCTGTTTATCCCTCCATGTCAAAAAAAAAGGGGGCAGTGAGCGCTGAAGAAAATGGCTCCGCCTGGAACACATCTGTGTAATTGTATGATTTTTTTGGCTATTCAAAAATAGTAGATCTACAAGCTCATCGAGTGCCGCGCTATGAGCTTGTAGATCTGCTATATATTGAAAAATCGTGAAAATATTGTGCAAATCTTTGGATGTATGTATTTTTTAAAGCGAGCATTTGTAACTCAAATCTTTGCTTCTGGGGGGATTCTACAAATGTCTTCTAAATCCTAACAGTTTTTTGAAAAAAAACATATTTGCTATAATATCAGAGGTTCTCAAAAATGATATAGCCGTGGACCCCCCATCTCTAAATGTTTTGTTCCAGGGACCCTCAGAAGTTAGAAAGTCAAAAATGTTCGCTTTAAAAAAATAAATAGGCTATTCAAAGATTTGCACACATTTTCAAGATTTTTCAAAAACAGCAGATCTACAAGCTCATAGCGCGGCACTCGGTGCCGCGCTATGAGCTTGTATATCTGCTATTTTTGAATAGCCAAAGAAATCTAAAAATGACACTGGTCTAAATGGGTGAAAAGATGGCGAGTGGGCCGCATTGAGGGAGCAGTATGCGATGAGAGCTATGTTCATAATTATGAAATGAACTGACCAAAAAAGATCTGTGTACAAACGCAGCGACGTTAATGACATGGCAAATGGAATCGTCCCCCCATTACCATCTCAGCTGGTCTAATTACATACTTAAATTTGTATCGATGGTGTAGCCTTGGTTGGACAGATTTGGCGTGACACGGGATTGAGTCTGTCTCTTCCATTACCTACCCCCCCCCCCTCCACCCAAGTCCCCCCCCAGAGGACATTAGCTTCCTTATTCCTGTTACACATTCCACGGCGGGCTGATTGACCCGGGTACAGAGAGAGGCACACAAATGGAACAGTTGAGGTCGGTATATAATATGAGAACACCACGGCGGTTTACAGTGACGCGAAGGCGCGGTTTCACTCTGAGCTCGTCTGTCTTAATTGACATAAATGGACACCGGCCGGGCAGTTCTGTTGAGTGAGTGGAGGGAATTGTCAGAAAACAAATAGGGAGCGTTCACTAAACACACCCCGCTGCTTATAGCTGTCTGCTGGGAATAACTCCTTGGTGCACAGTTTGCCTCTCTTGGCAGCTAAAGCAGAAAACAAGTTCAGAGTCTGCAATTGCCAAAGGACAACAACAACAACAACAACAAACAAACACGAGACACGGATACAAAAGAAACGTGTTCTTTGTGTTTTTATTGTCCTGTTCTCTTGTGTTGATAAATGCTGAGGAGGATGCGGCGGAGGTGGGGTGGGGGAAGGGGGTTGATGAGGAAGGGTTAAACTCCAGGGCTTTTTTAAAAGCGCAGATGTTTACCTTTCTCAGCGCTGTGTTTAAAAGGTGCCGTTTACACAGGGGGGGGGGATACCCCGTTACCCCTACACAAAGACCAGCTATACCTCCCACCCGGCCTGCAGACGTCGAGTAGGGAATCTTTGTACGTACAGAAGCTCATCTCCTCACATGAATGTGTGGCTTCCACAGCACAATGAGCACGCTTTCCTCTCTCCTCGGCATCTCTTTGAGCACTTTATTACTGGCTTTTGTCCATTTCCTGTACTGTTGCGATATTCTCTCTCCTTCAGCGAGCAGCTTTGACAATGCATGGCCGTTACATCTGTACTATCTGCCAGCGTTGGAAACTCTCAAAGCCCTATGCTTTGGAACCAACAGTTTTTTTTTTTACAGACTATAGAAACGGTGGGTGAATGAATGGTCCGCTGTGCTGAAACCTGTCTGAAAGATGGGCTGGTGCTCGCTTTGAAAACCTGAACTCAAATGTCCCCCCCCCCCCCCCCCCACACAACCGATTAGATTAGGAACAGTGGGCTATCTGAAGAACAAATTATGATAAATCTCTTGGAATCTGTAAATTAAGGGCTATCTTTTAACATGTAATTGCTCCTTCGTATCTCAATACAGTGAATACGGATGATATCGCTGTGGCTATAGAGAAGAAGAGGCGCCCGCGCGAAATGAATTCTCATGCTTTTATCTTCACAGGCATGTCCGTGAAGTGGTGGATGGGGGATTTGGTTGAAAATGTACGACATGCTAGCTTTGGCTCCAGAAGTCCATTGTTATCAAGGGAGAAGGAAAAGGGAGCAGGCTTTGAGGAGGCCTGGTGACAAAAGAGAGCTAAATCTTGCTATTTTTCTCCAATGCCTTTGATTGTCGTAGCCCTCACACTTAATTCCTCGCGGATGTGGATGAGCCACGCTTTTCCAGGCTCAAGATTTTGTGCATTGTTATATCAATGAAGTTGCCTCCGCAGAGAAAGAGAGCATAGTACCGTATAGGTAGAATCTTGGTCATCTTTTCCTCACGGTGTCCATTTTGTGGGCTTGCTTCGCTGGTTCGGTGTCTCGTTTTATTAGGTAACATTTACGGTGGCAGCGCAAAAAGTGTTTTTTTTCTTATGTCGAAGAAAAAGGAAAGACAGATCTTCCCCGCGGCTTATTACACTCGGAGGGACACAAAGACTGCTCAATTAGCCAGAGCAAAAGGAACAAGCCTCTCTCATTCCTGACACATTCCATAACCTCCAACCCCGAGAGGATATCTCTCATCTATCTGGTCGCTCCCTGTGGGCGTGTTCCTGAAGCGCGAGTCCAGGAATGGAAGCCCCTCCGCGGGCAACATATCTCTCCCTTCCCTCCATTGCAGGGATCCACAGGGTCTCGCCGCTCCTAATTGATTTCAAGTCTCTCTCCGTCTTGCTGCTCTCTCCCCACTCCATCTTTCTCGTTCTTTTTTGTCTCCCACATCTACTGACTGCAAATATATTTCCAAGCCACATCTCTCCCCGACCTTGTGCCAGTCAAGCAGTTACCCCTCTTCTCCCCCCTCCCCCCCCCCCGGTTGAACAGCACCTCGTGTTTATACTGCAAACTCGCCCGAAATTTAACATGGAAACATCTCTAGTTTGCAGTTCTCTGATCTACTAATGAAAATGCTGACAGGTGTCAGAATCAGGACAGCAACAGGAACGGGGCCACGCTGACAACCAGAGATTGAGCGTGTGTGTGCGTGTGTGTGTGTGTGTGTGTGACAGAGAGAGAGAGAGAGAGAGAGACAGACAGACACATGGAGAGGTGAGTTCAGAGTAAGCAGTCTGAGAGAGAGAGAGAAAATAAAAAAGCAAAGAGAGGAAATGATCTGTCTGACAGGTAGGAGTGCGTCTCCTATCCAGAGATAACCCCACTGAGTGCAGCAGAGAGAGAGGACTCACACACATGTGAGTGAATTAAACATCACACCTCTGTACTCGAGCCTTCTGGCTGGCTATACGACGCATGTCGCCCTCGTGATCAGTGTATGATTAGATTTAACATACAAACACTATACCGGGACCATCCATTTTGATTTTGATTTTTTTTTTTTGTCGCCTAATCTAATGTGGAACCTGTGGAGGCAAAATGGCTGACAATGACAAACAGCTCGATGCAGCGCGAGTATTAAGAAAGATGCGGTGCCACGCCACTGTATGCTCTCTCACACACACACACACGCACGCACACACACGCACATGCACACACACATGCACACACACACACACGAAGAGATTTCATGAAAGCAGGTGTGATGGATATTTATGATGCAAACGGTGCCTGTATGAAATATACAGGAGAGAATACATAGAAGTAAAATCTCATTTCAAGCTGTGTCGACCTGTGCTCGTCTTCTCTTCTTTAGCCGAACATTTGCAAAATTCAATAATCCGATATGCGGCGAGTTCCTAGAAATATATCTATCTGAAGTATAAGACTCTCTCACAGAGTCAAAATAGACCATGCAGTAATAATGCTCTAGTTTGATCATTTTGGCTAAAGGGCATATCATAAAAAAACTTAGGACCCAAACGTCACTCAAACAAGCAAGCTGTTCTATATAAGTCATATCGTCACTGTCGGGGGGGAAACCTTGTATGTACGAAACTGTTACTTTTAACCCATTAAGACCTGGAACGCATCTGTGTCACTTTTAGATTTGAGCTAAAAAAGCATCATTTTACACTTTGGCTATTCAAAAATAGCAGATCTACAAGCTCATACGAGCTTGTAGATCTGCTATTTTTGAAAAATCGTGAACATTTTGTGCAAATCTTTGGATATATATTGTTTTAAAGCGAACATTTTTAACTCACATCTTTGCTTCTGGGGGGTCCCTGGAACAACATATTTTGAGATGGGGGTCGGCGGCCAAATACATGTCATTTTGGGGGTCCTTGACATGATAAAGTTTGAGAACCACTGATATAGAAACATTCGCGCGTTCGGAAAACTGTTGGGATTTAGAAGACATTTTGTAGAATCGGCTTCAGGTCTTAATGAGTTATGGAAATGGAAAATAATAACCTGTGCTGTATGGATCCAATGTAATCATTATTTGGTCACAAGCTTGTGTTAATACATTTTTTTGGTAAAATATTTGAAAAACCCGCAGACAGACTTAAAGGGATACTTCACTTTAGGGCCGGGGACACATTTAAAAAAAATATTAAAAATAAATGAAAAAAGTTATGGAAAATTCATGGCCCCCTCACGCATTAGAGTGTCCTACTAATGTGTGAGGGGGCCATGAATTTTCCATATTTTTAATATTCTTTTTAAATGTGTCCCCGGCCCGAGAGTGAAGTATCCCTTTAACCACTGTCAACCTGGTGTCCCTGTTTTGGGCATCTCATTATAATAGGTGAAGATTTGTAAACAAAAAATCGAAATCTTTCAAATTTAGCGAAAATACGCCATTGCGAGCTCATAGATCGGCTATTTTCCACTTATTTTGCATGAAACTGTCGCATGACGGAGTATGAAATATGAATTTATAACATCATATAGTTTAATTTATGAAAGATCTTCAAAAATATTAAACATAGATTTCTGCCAGACAGCATCAATATGCAGGTCCTTTCCTCATAGGGTATGTTTAAGTAAAGGACCATTTTGGTTTTCCATTGAATTTCATGATCACTGCCTCAGGCACGCTCACATAGACGTGCACACGCAAACACAAAGATGCACACGTGTGTGTGTGTGTGCACAAACAGAGAGACACAATACACATGGAACGCACGCACGCACGCACGCACGCACACACACACACACACACACACACACACACACACACACACACACACACACACACACACACACACACACACACACACACACACACACACACACACACACACACACACACACACACACACAAAGGGACTTCAATCTGCAGTCCATGACTTCCAGCATAATACCATAATACCATAATGGCATCCCCTGAACTCACATTCTGCCAAAGCCCTCCTCAATGCACCCACAGTGTATTTAATCAGCTCGAGAGGGGGGACTGCTTATCTCTCCGCACTTGTCATGGATAGCGTATTGAACATATCAGAGAAAAGAAAATGGGAATGGTTCATTATTTTCTAGGGCTTCGCAATGAGTCTGATGTATCTCATTGCAGGCCCTCAACTGACAGCTCATTTTCTAGACAATCCTGGCATTCAGTTCACACACAGCGCGCCCGGGAGTGAGAAAGCGAGACAGACAGACAGAGAGTGTGAGAGAGAGAGAGAGAGAGAGAGAGAGAGAGAGAATGAGAGAGACACACACACACACACACACACACACACACACAGAGTAAAAGGAGAGACAGAGTGAGAGAGGCAGAGAGGGAAAATAGGGCTCCGGATCTCCATTGCTTATTCATGATGCTGTGGCATGCAAGGTGTGTTAATAATCTCCTCGGAAACCGAGTGAATCACAATTGTTTGTCGAACACCTAGCCAAGCCATGAGGCCCCCCCAATCGACGGCAGATGGGAGAACAGGGGGGATAAGGATGATCCCAGACAGAGGGAGGAAGATTAAGAACAGGTAATAATACGCTGAAGTTAGTCGGAGACCAAAGATTGTGCACGAGAGATGCCGAAGAGAGCACCGCTGAATTAATGAAATTCTCCTTGTGTGTGCATGTGTACGTGTGTGTATTTAAAGGTTAATAAGAGAAGGAAGGGTAATGAGAGACGGATAGGGGAGAGACGAGAGATGGCGCGCGGGAGAGAAAGACTGTGGCCAGAGGCGGGGAAACTAGTGAAATCCTAGTAGCACGCCCATTGCATTGTCTCCAGTTTGCCAGCCCTTATTGTGGTTCTGATTGATTCTGCTCCTCTTCGTCTGTGTGAAGAAGCCACAGCGGGGGCAGCCATTTCTCCTCGTCCCAGACCGGTTGGTGTGTCACGGTCCTCAGAGGTCACGGCGTAGGGCCACCAACCCCCTTCCCTTCTCCTTCTCGTTCTCCATCCCGACACAGAGGCAGTAGTAGTACGGCTGGAGGAATGGTGGAAAAAGTACTCAAATTCTTTACTTATGTAAAAGTACCAATACTGCAATATAGGAATACTCTGTTACAAGTAAAAAGTGCAGAATTCTAAATTTACTTGAGTAAAAGTACAAAAGTATTTGCATCAAAATGTACTTAAAGTACCAAATTTTTTTTGTTGAAAATAGCAGATCTACAAGCTCACAATGCGTCACGATGCGACGCGTTGTGAGCTTGTAGATCGGCTATTTTCAAATAGCCTAGGTATAAAATAGGGCTAAAGTGGTTAATGTTTTATAACGTTATCATTTATATCTGAAAGGTAACTAGCAACTAAAGTTTTCAAATAATTGTCGTGGAGTAAAAGTACAATATTTGCCCTCTGAGATGTAGTGGAGTAGAAGTAAAAGTATTGGAAATTGGAAATACTCAAGTAAAGTAAAAAATACCTAAAAATTTTACCTAAGTACAGTACTTAAGTACATGTACTTAGTTACTTTCCGCGTAACCATAGGGGGGGCTCTGCAGGGCGGGGCTTGCTGCAGCTACATCATCTGTACTCAAAGCGACAACCAGGGGAATCCAGAACTTGGCCTTATGCGCTGATGACCCCGGGGCCCCCTCTCCAGAGGCCGAGGGCCATGCCTTTTGCTGTCATAATGTCATGACCTATCGCACCCCCCCAGTGCTGGTGACCTTGCCCGTTTTGCGACAGGGCCCTCGGAGGAGGCAATTTGGAAATGGCGTGTGATCATTGGCTGACACCATAAGCCGAGGAAAGTAACCAAGTAGATTTACTTAAGTACTGTACTTTAAAGTACAATTTTGAGGTATTTGTGCTTTAATTGAGTATTTTTTCGATTTCCAATACTTTTACTTCTACTCCACTACATCTCGGATCCAAATATTGTGCTTTTACTCCACTACCTTTATTTGTACACTTTAGTTACTTGGTAGATTTTTTATTATCATTACAAAACATACATTAACCACTTCAGCCCTACAATATATACATTTTGGCCATTTTAAAATAGCCGATCTACAAGCTCACAATGCGTCGCATGGCGACGCATTGTGAGCTTGTAGATCTGCTATTTTCCAAAAGATTTTTAATACATTTGAAAACTTGAACTTGGGACATTCTGCATGACGAGTACTTTTACTTTTGGTACTTAAAGTACATTTCGATGCCAATACTTCTACATTGCAGTATTGATACTTTTACTCAAGTAAAAAAAACTTGAGTATACCGTTTCCACCGCTGACCATAAGCGACGACGGGGTCCACTGCGCTTATACACAAAGGCCAACTTGACTTGGGGACTCAATGTGTGGCTGTATTAAAGCATGCTAGGTAGCTAGGGCGACTCTGCCAAAGCCAGGCTTGTATTACAGGGATCCCAGGGTATATCAGACACCAGGCGGCCTGTGCTCCCTCTAGGCAGGGCAGGCAGAGAGTCTGGCAGCCGGCCCACACAACCCAGATAGCTATAATCAACTCCATTAGCTGCAGCATTCCGCTCCCATTTAGGAGCCCCTCATAGTGGAGCCATTGTTATACTGTATAGGCGTTAACCCTTTGAGACCGGGAAACGCATCTTGTGTGTCATTTTTTAGATTCCTTTGGGCTATTCAAAAAATAGCAGATCTACAAGCTCGTAACGCGGCACTCTGTGCCGCTTGTAGATGTGCTATTTTAGAAAATTCGTGAAAATATGTGCAAATCTTTGAATATATATATATTTTTAAGGGAACATTTTTAACTCAAATCTTTGCTTCTGGGGGGTCCTTGGAACAACATATTTTGAGATGGGGGTCCGTGGCCAAATACATATGATTTTGGGGGGTCCTTGACATAAAAAAGTTTGAGCACCACTGATTATAGCAACGTAAGTTTTTTCAAGGATTAGGATTTAGAAGACATTTGTAGAATCCCCCCAGAAGTTTGAGTTACAAATGTTCGTTTTCAAAAATATATATTCAAAGATTTGCACAAAAGGTTCAAGATTTTTCAAAAATAGCAGATATACAAGCTCGTAGCGCGGCACTCGCTACGAGCTTGTAGATCTGCTATTTTTGAATAGCCAAAAAGAAATGAAAAACGACACAAACGATTCTTATCCCGGTCTGAACGGATTAAGGATGCTGTGAAATATGAGGAAACGTATGCTGGTGGCACATGGTTGTATACGCTTGCACGTGGGGGTATAATATTTGCACACGCCAAAAAGCACCTGCACGTGCACATGGGACGAACGTGTGGTGGTGAATGGAGGGTGGTGGGGGTGGTGGGGGTATCTGTTCTGGGAATAATGTGTCTTGGGAGGAGGCACTTGTTTTATCTTTTTTCCCTATTGTGTGAATGGAGAGATTAAGAATATACTCTGCTCTGTTTAAAGGGGGAAAAAAATCAGCTGTCGTCTGACACAAGTACATTGTAAGCACACAGTTTTCCTGTCCGGAATACAAAGAGACATTTATCACTGCAGCTGGGGCAAGAGAGAGAGAGAGAGGAAGAGAGACATGGAGGGTGGGGGACTCTCTCTCGTTCAATGCAGCTAGCGTGCGTTTCTCTTCTTTAAGCCCCCCATCACTTCCCTTATACTGTGGGAAAACAAGGTAGACCTCTCTCTTTAATCCAGCCGTAAGATCTCGTCCCTCTTTTATGCTTAATGTCTTTCCAGCTAACATTCTTATGTCTCCTCTATCCCTGCCTTTTGTTTTTTATATCTCGCATATCATCCTCTCCTTTATCCTCAAAACATTAAAGCCTGCCGGGTGGAATATCGTGTCAGTGAAGCCATGTTGTCCTGCCTCTCGCAATAAGGACGGCAACAAAAGGTTACTACCTTTGGGCACACAGCATTTCCATATCTCGCTTCCCCCCCCCACCGATGCATATTCAGCGACAACGACTGTCTCATTCCAAATGCAGCCTTTTTTTTTTCCTCCTCTCCCCCCTTGCAGAAACGTAGTGCTCAGCCCAGGCTTATAAAACATAAAGCTGGGGAGGCAGGCGGCGGGTGTTCTTTGGATTCTTTATTATTTTATCCTTTTTTTTTTACTCGAGAGCACAGGTCGAGGAGAAGTCGTCCTCCTAGCCTCCTCCACTATCAATGCCATATTTCCTTCAAGCGATTAGCGTCGGTTGTCCAGCGTGCCGTCGTCCCCTGCAAGACCTTGTCTGGGATGAGCTCACTGTGTTGTAATTCAACATTTTGTGCAGGTCTGCAGGGGAAGCAGGGGTCTATACAGGGGAAGCGGTCTGCAGGATGCTAGCAACACAGAGTATCGATAAGATGATGCTGCTGCAACAGAGAGATGGGCAGAGGGTGGGTGTGTGTGTGTGTGTGTGTGTGCGTGTGTGTGTGTGTGTGTGTGTGTGTGTGTGGGGTGTATGTATGTATGAGGTATGTTTGTAGACCCCGATTGCCTTCCCCCCACTTGAACAGGGTTTGCCAGATCTGCTTATTATAATTTCCCCGCAAGATTTTATTTGAAAATAGCCGATCTACAAGCGATGCGACGCGTTGTGAGCTTGTAGATCTGCTATTTTCAAATAGCTGATGTATTATGTTAAAGTGCTCATGTGACCCATTGTCGCTTATTTTGGGCTGGTTTTCCTAGACCTGGTTGCTTGTTTCTCTCACAGAATATGGCAACACCGCACTTGACCATGAGGTATCTGTGGTTACTGTGTCACACAGTCTCTCAAAGCTGCACATTTTGTTTACGCAATGCATTTCCCCATGAAAGAAGACAAAAGGAAGAAAAAAAGAAACCCCCAGTGCACCATGGGAATGCAGATAAGCGTTTATTTTTCTCTACGCCACAATTTATCTTGTTTTGCCCCCCCCCCCCCCCCCCCTCAAAAAAGGGATGAAATTCAATCAATTGATATAGTCTGCCAGCCAATTGTGATTTTTTCGGCCCCCACTGTCCCCTACCCACTTTAACAGGGGAGAATAAAAAGGTAATGGGAGAGGTCGGCTGTTAAGTTTAATGGCAGACAGGAAAGCTTCAGAATGGCTCTTTTTAATGATGTGCCCTGTTCCTGTGTGCTCTCCTCCCATTAAAGTTGAGGCTGCATGCAGAGAGTAGGGGAGAGCATTATGGCCACAGACAGGCTACTGGCCCCTCCATCACGCAGGAAACCACCATAGGGGGTCCGGGGACACACACAGCACATTATTAGCCGCATTAACCCCAACGTCCGTTATCCTGGGCATGTCGTAAATGGGCGAACATTCGCTCAAAATGGGCGAGCTTAGCGGCAAAAATAGCTGATCTACAAGCTTTACAAGGCGTTGGGAGCTTGTAGATCTGCTGTTTTCGGCAAAGAGATGAGAGGGGACAGTGTTGCCAGATCTGCGTATTATAATTTCCCCCCCAAGATTTTGTTTGAAAATAGCAGATCTACAAGCTCACAACGCGTCGCAAGCTTGTAGATCGGCTATTTTCAAATAGCTGATGCAATATGTTTAAAGTGTTTATGTGGCCCATGCATAGTCGCTTCTTTTGGGCTTGTTTTCCTAGACCCGGTTGCTTGTTTCTCTCACAGAATCTGGCAACACTGGGTGCAGAGGGGGAAAAATAAAGGCCCATATGGGGGACTCTGGTCAATTGAGTATAATATAGGGTTTACGTGGTTAAAACAGAAATCTCGTGCTCCTCTGCATGAACAGAAACAAAAACATGATAAAACAGGCATCCTAATAAGGCCAACTAAGTATCTTAGCAAACAGTATAGTCTCACGTGTAGCAGCACTCACAACAGACGCTTCAGAGCGCTCACAAATAGACGTCTGATTTGATTTACTGCCACATGGCTATTAGTTTGGATGACAGGTTTCCTTACAGGACGAGTCTGGGTCTTCTCTCTGCACACAGACACAATCCCTTACTCTATAGTCCAAATCTCGTTATTCTCTCACTTCGACTGTGTGAGTGCGTGCGTGTGTGTGTGTGGGGGGGGGGTGCCTGGCTGTGACCCTTTATCCTCTTTGCGGCGTTGGTCTTGCATCCGATTGTCAGGCCCCGGCGCGGCGTTACGCTCCGGCAGCGGGCAGGTTGATCCACAGCTGTCTCCAGAGGGAAAAGGGAATCCGGGGGATCGAGAGGGAGTGTGGGGGAATTGGATCTCTGACACCTGTCACTTCCACTCTACTGCACCGAGGCTGCTACTGCCACACATAAGGACTTTTTTTCACGTTATTACAGACCAGCATGGTGTCGCGGAGTGGAGTGGGCACAGGACCTAGGGAATCCAATTACTGCCACTGGTGTCAGAACCGTGCCGTCATCCTCAAGTATGCTACATAGTCATGTTCCTCAAATCGGAGAAGATGTGCCTATTAGTTCCCTCTCTTTTCTCTCCGGCTCGCTCGCTCTCCCCACCTCCACTTCTTCTGTCTGCATGTCTTAGATACCAACACTTTCCCCTGGATTGGCTCACCGCTGACAATCCTCTCACTGTAGCACAAGCACTGGTGGGTGGATGGCTAAAGGCATGCCATGGACATGGACCTCTGACTGCTTGATATTAAGTACTATCACAGCTCGGGGGCCTCTCTACGCACCAACTATAACAGAAAACCTTGGGAGAGAATCGGCAGCAGCACTGCTCCCAAAAGCCTGCAACATGGCAACAATTTATACCACTACACAGCCTTTGTGACTGTGATGAGAAAAACATATCTTCCTCTATTGCTTTTGCTTCTCTGTCCAATGTAGCTAAAAGCGATTTCGCCACACTGTCTTTGTCCCTCTCTCTGTCTGCCATTTTCCGTGACACCGTCTGTGAGGGTCAGCGGGAATTAGAAAAGGCACACCCATCAAATCCTACTGGGAAAAAAAACGGGGGCCTCTCCTAAGGCAGAGACACCCTTCTTATAAGTTTCTGCCTGCACAGCTAAACCATGGCTCTTATATAGACACTACACTCAGCAGGCTGCCTACGGCCTACTTATAGAAGGTTGTTAAAATTATTATAGGAAAAAGAAGGACGGGAGAAAAGAGGGGAAAAAAAGATTTGGATGGAGGGAAATCTGAGGGGAAAAGAGAGAAAGAAATGGTAAGAGTGAATGCTGGTGCCTGGTGTGCGACGAAGATGAAATGGAATATAAGACACATAGTCCTCGCTGACACAGAGCGAACATGACTGAATGAGAGAAGGCACATTACATTAATTATGTAAGGGTGCTCTTTCTGAGGCAGCCTTCCAGCTCACTGAGAGAGAGAGAGGAAGTATGGCTGCCCCTGGTGTGTCGGTCGGAACCCAGCTGCTTGGACCAAGACACATTGATTTGTCCAGCTCAGGCTGCCTGGGCGATGCTCAGGTGGGGTTTGCTTGATAGGCATTGAAGTATTGTGTTTATTTCCAACTGAATATGATGAACCGACACTTGGCGGCGGCGTGGGGGAAAAGGAACAATACGGGCCTCTTTATGGGCTGTGAGAGTGCCGTGATTTCCTCCTGCGGACCGAGGCAGATTGTGTAGGCTGTTCAAAAAAGCGTGTTCAATCGCAAATCCATTTCCCCACGACCATGATTGGTCATGTTTTGTGAGAGTATTGTGTGTGTGTGGGGGGGGGGGGGGGGGGGGGGAAACAACATGGCTTGGCTGACAGAAATAATCACACTGGTGAAACATCTTTAGTTGTGTGGCTTCTGCAGAGCGAGTATGACATACAAGACTACAATTGTGTTTCTTTAATTGCAAAGACTTCCTACGGTATGTAGTAAGGAATCCCCCCCCCCCCCCCCCATGCAGACATTGCATGCTGTGCAGCATCTGGCATCCAAACGTTTTGATTTCAAAGGCTTCACATTATCTTCAAGTTTGAAGATGAGTATGTACCCGTATTCTTCTGCCATTATGACTTGGATGTGTACAAGCTCGCATGTGTGGCACGTTGTGAGCTTGTAGATCTGCTATTCTCGCTATTTTTGAAAAGGAAAAAAGTTTGCAATAATGGTGACCAAAATCACAATAATCTTATGAATTGAATTTGAATTGAAATGACAAATGTCCGCTTAAAAAAATAAAAATAATCAAATATTTGCAGAAATGTTCACGATTAAAAAAAAATAGCAGATCTACAAGCTCGTAGCGCGGCACTCGGTGCCGCGCTACGAGCTTGTAGATCTGCTATTTTTGAATAGCCCAAAGAAATCTAAAAATTACACACAGATGCGTTCCCGGTCTTAGTGGGTTAGGGATTATTAGGATTAATAGTTTTTAATATATTTCTTTTACGATTTTCCTTTCTTTTTCCCTCTCTTCTCCTCTCCAATTGCCCCCCCCGCCCTCCCTCCCCACCGGCTGTGGCCCCCACTTTGAAAACCACTGACTTAGACCAAGCAGATCACAAATAGTCCTATAATAGATTTACTACAATGAATCCCATCTCTCTATCCCATCGGTACTATTGTTAGATGGTCGTCTCTTTGGAGTCACAGAGAAAGACCCATGTGACCTCAGCAATGTGCTTCTCTCCCTGATCACTTCATCAACTACCACAGCCTGTTTCCCCAAGCCTAACCACCCCCCCCCACCCCCATCCCTCAATAGCTTTTCCCTCATGCTCTCAACCCCACTCGCGGATGTAATTTACTGTCTGTTGCTGTCCCCCTCGTTCCTCTCAGACTCAAGGGTTTAGGAGCAAATTAGCTCGCTAGCTCGGTCAAGCTTAAACACAGAAATGCAGCATTTTGGTTCCAGAGTGTATTTAAAAATGTCCTCTGCAGACGCATGGCAGAGGAAGCGAGCCAAGCAGACAGAGATCGGCGGACGGGCGGAGGGGCGGGCGGGCTGGCTGGCTGGCATAGCGGAGTGGGCAGGCATGCAACTGGGACCCCCCCAATGGTCTGGCACGCTGACCTTCGGGAGAGTGTAGTGCTGTTGTTGTTGTTGTTGTAAAGCAATAGAGACCACGTTCAATTTGAGGTCATTCATTATTAGGGGATTTTTTGCAGTTGAGCATCCACTAATGACACATCAGAATAATGTAACATAATGTTGCTGTCGGGCAGAAACCTTGCATCTCCATATTTCATCATTTTATGTTTTTTTCGTAAATGAATGACCTACTTCACCGTACAAGAGTGTCACAAAAAAGTAGTGAAAATAGCCAATTTACAAGCTCACAACGCATTGCAACCAATCATTTCAGGAAGACATGTGCATCCCTCTGTACAGTGTCTTTAGACGGTTCATTACAAACTGTAAACTCCTCACTCACCACCACTGCATCTTACTTGCTAGCTAAGCTGTCCTGCTGTGGTCACCCACCTACTGGACACACTGGTGCACCTTCACCCATTCAACCCGGGAACGCATCTGTGCCATTTTAGATTTGAGCTATAACCATTATTTTATACTTTGGCAATAAAAAAAATAGATATTTCAAGCTCACTTGGTGCCGCGCTATGAGCTTGTAGATCTGCTATTTTTGAAAAATCATTAACATTTGTGCAAATCTTTGAATACATATATATTTTTTAAACATTTTTAACTCAAATCTTTGCTTCTGGGGGTCCCTGGAACAACGTATTTTGATGGGGATCGGCGGCCAAAAACATATCATTTTGGGGGTCCTTGACATGAAAAAGTTTGAGCACCACTGATATAGCAACAATAGTTTATCAGGAAACTGTTAGGATTTAGAAGACATTTGTCAAATGTTTGACAAATGAACATTTGACAAATGACAAACGCTTGCCAAAAAATATTCAAAGATTTGCACAAATGTTCAATTTTTTTTCAAAAATAGCAGATCTACAAGCCCGCGCTACGAGCTTGTATATCTGCTATTTTTGAATAGCCAATTAAATCTAAAATGACACAGATGCGACACGTTTTGAGCTTGTAGATCTGCTACTTGTGGTGCTTTTGAATTTTGAGTCCTGAAAAGCAACAGTTTTGGACATAGGAGGTTTCCTCCACCCGACAGAGACGATATACAAGGCTATTCATGGTCTGCTTCCATTCTACCTTTCTGTCTTTCAGAAATGTACCGGGTGTACTACTTTCTGTTCCAAAGGCCCATAGCACTGAGACAGGAAAAATGGTGCTTAATATGCATACTGCGCCCTCTCTGCCTGGAATATGTTGCAGAATGAGTCAAAAAAAGAAAAGAAGAAAATACCAAAGTCACTCTACATAAATGTAAAAAAAGCTTTCATGTAAGATGCTCTGCTTCCCAGTTCACCATTGAGCTGTTAAAATCATGCCTACGTGTTTCGGCCATGTTTCAAACACTTATGCAACACTTATTCCTAAAATAAAAACAAAATGTCTTAAAGTCATCGGTTAGAATATCCAGAAATAATCACCTTTCCCTCAAGATTTGTATTGTAAACGAGCAAACATCTGTGTTTCACACTTTAACCACATGTAACCAGCATCCAAATTATGTCATAATAACAGGGGAACATTCGGCAAAAACAGGCGGACACTAGCTGAAAAATAGCAGCTCTAGAGGCTCACCACATGCGTTGTGATCTTCTGTTTTCTGTAAAGAGATTTGGAGTGGAGGGAGAAAAAGGATGGGACCAGCTATACAAATAAAACCCCTGGGGAACCTCAGGTCAATGAAGTACATAGTGTTTAAGTGGTTGATAAGGAGGGCTAACCAGACAGCACCCTGTCCTGTTTTTTCTATCGATACTCCAGTGCACTGGTTTGACTGCACGCAAATATTATGCCATGGCCTCCTAGCAGTTTGTTGATATACAGTATGTGTGCCATATTGGTATTGCTCCCTCTCCAAGGAACTTCTCTTTACCTTCCCTGTCTCCGTTTAGCCCAGTTCAGCCCTCGCTCAGTCTGGCTTAAACTTTTCATGCATGTCCGCCTGGGTTAAATCCAGTTCAGCGCGACCGTGCAAGGAAAGCCTCGGGGCACAATGTAACGTGTGAAAGCCACCACCATAAATTATTGCACTGGCTTGTCCAAGGAAACCTTACAGATCACACCAGATCAGTCATGATCACTTTGAAACGTGGCCCTCGGAGCCTTTTCCATATCTCCATATGTAACGGTGTGTGCGGGCCAAGGGTAAGTTCTCCGGGGCTCTGCGATGACATTTATAGAGCCCTGGCTTGGGCACACCGTGACCTCTATCTGCCATCGCTGGTAGGAATATAGCCACCAGTATAAGCAGGGTGTTGGAGAGACACCTTTCAGGCGGAAATAGAATTAGTTGCCAGGGCACTGGAACCAGCCCACCCCCGCGGTATGTCATTGTGACAACGGGCTTGCCTCGTTACTACTACATCAAGCAGTCCATTGGCCAGCGCCTCTGCCTTTGCACGAAACAGCGCTTCACTGCAATGACAAAGTGATTTATAAAACAGCATAGCGATTGCTTTTTTTTTTCCTCCCTTCCTTTTCTGCAGCAGTTACACAGCTGTTAAGCAGATGCTGTTTGTACCAATTTGGAAGCTAGTGCATTGTTTGTCAACACCAGTTTGGAAATTCATTCTTTATACCGGGGTAAGCTGCTATGGAATGCACACGCCGAGGGTTGATGGGCCAACAGATAGTGAGGGGAGGCAGAAGGAGGGCAGAGGCGTGAAAGGGAAACCGACGCAATTAAGTGCCGGCTTTCAAAATAATTAAGGAAAGCAATACGTATATAACGAACAGGTTGAACCGAACCCACCGGCGTGAAGTATAAGAGCAAAGTGGCAGCAGAGTGAAAACGGTCACTATTTGTTTGTGCCACTGAATGTGGATCTACTTTACAGTAAGTTAACGTGTCACTTTGTGTTACCTTTTCGAGAAGAAAACAGACAGGTTTGTGGGAAGTGATGCGCTGTCAGACGCACTCAGCCATGCTCAGTGGACTGGATAGTGAATGTCGTACTGATAAATTGACTGGTACAGTACTAATGCTCAGAAATGGAACCAGGGCCCACATGAACGCCATATGACAGTCTTAACTCCATAAGACCGGGAACGCATTTGTGTGTCATTTTTTTATTTCGTTGGGCTATTCAAAAATGGCAGATATATAAGCTCATAGCGCGGCACCGAGTGCCGCGCTACGAGCTTGTAAATCTGCTATTTTCTAGAAATCGTGAAAATGTGTGCAAATCCTTGAATATATATTGTTTTAAAGCGAACATTTTTAACTTTGCTTCTGGGGGTCCCTGGAACAACATATTTTGAGATGGGGGTCGGTGGCCAAATACATATCATTTTGGGGGTCCTTGACATGAAAAAGTTTGAGCACCACTGATATAGAAACATTTTTTTTTCAGAATACTGTTGGGATTTAGAACTAGAAGACACTTATAGAATCGGCTTCAGGTCTTAATGGGTTAACAAGGCCACCCAGCGAGTCCAATTTCCTCAATAATTAATATTTGACTGGAAGTCTAGGGGGGTCAGATGGACAGAAAATAGAGGCAGAGATTTTTTGGGTGACAGATTTTATTTAATTAAGCCGATGTACACGAGGCAGTGATACTGATGAGATGAAAGCATGGGGCAGAGTTGGGGGGAGGGAGGGGCACGGAGGAGGATTGCGGGGCTCGCGAGGGGGAGCTGCAAGGAATGGATGGATGGATGGAGGGAGTGCGTGTTGTGCGGGGAGGAGGGTTGGGTTGATGTGACTGAACCAGATGCTGTGGGGAGAGAGAGAGAGAGAGAGAGGACTCAGTGCTGTGCCGAGAATAATGGCCTAGCGTGGCGCAGTAAGGGTGCCCCTCTACTGTTTGTAAAAACAAGACCATCACACTCCATCTTGCCGCTCCCTCAGGAGCCAGGCCTCCAGGCTGATTTATGGCCCACAGACTGAATTGGCTGGCTAGCATGACAGCAGCGCTTGGACCTCTCCCTGGTGAGTAGTGTAGGAAGGCAGCCTAGCTGGCCAGGCTTCAGCCTTAGTCGGCCACAAGAACTATCCTCTAGTTATAGCCCGACTAGAAGCTATAAGCCCCATTCCACAGCGTTTGGATCACGCCGAGGCCCCGGCTAATCGGGTTCTCGAGCAGACCTCAGCCTCAAAGAGATCGAGGCCGCGAAGTGGATTTCAGAGCCACAGCACCAACCGGCCAATCTGGGAACCCATCGTCAAATAAAAAGGAAAAACAGCGGCCTCTGCTCAGGGAAACCAGGGTTTTGGTCTGCCTTCAGCCTTTCACTTCCGGTGGTGCGACTATGTTTTCATTCCCACTGACAATATTTCTCCACGGAACACTAACACCATTTCTCCCAAAGAACATGTATCGTTTTGGTTATAAGCCCACTTGTTTCTAAGATGAAAGAGCAAGTTAAAATGTTACTAACTTTCCGTGGTTTTGTCGGCTCCGAGGACGCTATTGTTAAATTAGTTTTTGGTTTGTTTCCAGTGGGGAACGAGCCGCACACATGTCAATCTCGCCCACTACATTTGATTGGGTAAAGCGCGGCCTGATTCCTGATCTGATGGCACGCCCACTTGTAGCCAATGTGCACGGGTTCTCAACACGGCTACCGACAGATTCAAGCGCAGCGATGGATCTGTTCTTGTGAGATTACAAACCGGCTGCAGACAAAACGGCCGTTCCCTTCATTCGACAGGTGCCCCTGTTAAATAGGAAGAGATTCCACTTCCACCCTGCGGTTCCGCTGTCAGATCACAGCGCATCGGAGGCTCTGTCGAGAGACTTGTCGTGACAATTTAGATGTAATCTTGATAATTTGCCACGTGGCTGCCAGGATGGAAAAATTAATATAAGAGCAATTATTACAACAGCCATTCCACTGTCAGGGAGCATTGTAGTGGCTAATGCAGACTGATGCCCCGCAGACACGACGGCGAGCCTTGGCCCAACAGTCTGTCCTTAAGATGGGTCAGAGGGACTCCAGCCCCATTCGACTCGTTCTCATTATGCAGCCGCGTCCACAGCGGCACTCATGCAGCAAACAGAAAGAGACAAAATGAAAATGTCAGACTTGCCGCTTGTCCTTTCATTCGACAGAGGCGATTCCATTTGTCTTTTCAGGGAATCCACATTGGTTGGCATTGTCTAAAGATTTGGATGGAGGGCAGAATGTCAACAGCATGCAGCGAGGGTGGAAAAAAACTGACAGCAGTCACAAGTAAAAGCTTTTCTGGGTTTAAATTGATCACCTGGCATGAGGATATGTTTTAAGGTGATTGAACAGATTTCTGTTCCATTAGTATCACCTTAATTTGGTGTTATTGCAGTAAAAAGAATAAAATAAATATATATATATATTAACCGATAGGTTCAAGCTCAGCAGTGGTATACATTCTTTACCATCTGCTCCAAATTCTTTTTTTAGGGCTCATCACGCCGTGAAGCTAAACTGACTGAATCGTGTCATACTCAAAGTCCCCGTAGCCCTGTGGCTGCAATTAAACCATCCAAGAGAAAATGAGAGTGTGTCACCTGAATTTGGGTTTTGCATCAAATCAAAAGTCCCTGGCCATCATCTAATCCACGCCATCTTTAGTGTAAGCGTCGATCACATTGGCTGCTCCCGCACTCATTTTATAGGATTACATCATTGTCTTCAACCTGGAGGCTTTTTTTCGGCGCTTGCTTTTTGGAGGGAAACTGCACTTCGTTTTCCAAGGACGGCTTCAATGGCTGCCAAGCAGGTCGCTTGTGAATCTCTGGTGGTGGAGAGGCTCGGAGTTTTGTAGTGGAGTTGTCTGTTCTATAATGAACACACAGCCCTTCTCTACTCCCAGCTAGCAGCAAACAAATGGCACCTCCAGGTGTATGGCATGGAGGAATCATTATAGACGGCACGCGAGGGTAAATTGAGCAACGAGTGCGTCAGCTTCAGAGAGCGCGCCATGCTGGAGTCCTGTCTGCTGTGACTTAAAGTTCCGATGCCTTCATGATTGAGTGAGAATAGGGGGAATGGGAGTCAGCTGCTGGTAGATTGCAGCACAGGAGGCTGCAATGAGGGTGGGAACATGTGGCCTTTTCTACCCCCGCTGATGCAAACTGATGTTATTTCAGGTAACAACAACTGGCAAAAACATGGCCCATTCTATCCGGAGAGTTCTGAGGTTTTTTTTTTGTATTTGAAGTGGCAATATTTATTCTTTTGCCAATGCCGTGTGTAACGGTGCATACATATTCAAAATGCTCCCCACTGCCTTCCCCATGTCTTTGAACCCTGATTCAAAATTAAAGCACAGCATTTGCTGAGGGACTTGAAGGGATTTTCTTCTTCTTTTTTTTTCCAAGCCACCAAAAGTTATTTCAATTTCAAATATGGAACACTGAAAAACGCAGCTAGCTTCTTGCCTCCCGACGGAGCTCCTTTAGTAATTAATAGGTATTAAATCCTAGATAGGAAATATTCCCAGTGAAATAGTGTTCTGTACCGTACTTTAAATCTGCTCCTACTGCTGATTGGCAAGCTTATTTTTCCTCGTGACTTTGGATAGACCTTCACAGCAGGAGGGTGCCCTGCTTGGTGCTTTTTTTGAGTTACCGACCTCAGCAGTGCTGCAGAAGCCATTTAATTGGTTCATCTCTTAGCATTACATTGTGTTCCTTCCTTGGAATTGGGAAGAGATCCTGCTTTGTCGGGACTGAAAGACATTTTTCTTCTATCCCAGTTTTTGCTCGGCTATTTTGTGTGGGTCTTTGACAGTGACATCTGCTGTTTGTGGAACTCCAAGAGGAGACAGGATGTGTCTGTGTTAATGACTCTTGGCTTTCATAACAATGTAATTTTCAACCAAATTGCTCCATCATACACTCCTATAAAAAAGGGGGTGAACGGGATTCTCTCCATATGCATGGACAACTTCCTCTTTTGTGCCACAAGACCTTACAGGCCTCAGAAAACGGCTTCAATCCAAGGGAAATTGCATTCAGACTGATCAATAGTTTTTACTCAAGTTCCCTCAATACTAAGTATGGAGCTTACATTCTATTGTATCCCGTCTTGATGCGTGTCACAAGTTGTTTGAGTTATGCAAATTCATGCACTTTAAACACATGCTCAATTGGCTATTGCACTATGGCTTGAACCGGAACACAGTAGTTGAAAAATTATTTTAGCTACAGTGATGTCACTCGCTAGTACAGAACAAATAGGGGATGTGTGTGTGTGTCAGAGGTAATTCTTACGTTGATTTGGCTCCTTTTTGTGGCTTGGGAAATCGTAAAACGAATATTTGGAAGACCCGTGGTCATTTTTCATTGTTGTATGTCCCTGCACTACAATACTACAAAAAAACGTAATTTTGCGCTAGGACAGAATATCTACAGTTTATTTAACGCTGTATACGATCCGTCTCAAAAACGCAATCCTGATACCCGTGTTGCTTGCGCCTCCGAGAATTTGGCCACGGCAAATACCTGATTGGAACCCTGTGTTACTTTATTGTGAACTTAAAATACACCATCTTTTCTTCTGCAGCAGGGTTTGTAAGGACAGTTGCTTGGGTCAAGCACATTTGGTAATTAAACAGGTTCAATGTTCTCAATTTTCAAAGGGCAGTTTCATGAAAGGAATTTAGAACCATAGCCAGGTAAAGCTGCTTCTCTCCACAGGTCTGTTCATAGCGGGATACCTCACACCGTGTTACCACCGTGATACCGACTTTTACTGATGAGAAGACTGTTTTTTAAGATGTAGTGTGTGTGTGGGTGTGTTGTGACTGTGCGCGTGTGTGTGTTCACCTGGGCATTGTAATCACAGACTAAATCTCGGCCACTTAGGCTACACTGCGGAGGAGGATGCAGCAGTTGATGCAGAAGTTTATTTGTAGTTCCGTTCACGCTATCTATCCCTGGGGAGAGGGGACAGAGCGTTGTCTGAATGTGCATTTTGTGGAGCATCACAGACGTTCACATACTGTACAGTATAGAGTACACACACACACACACACACCAACACTGAAGTTACAGTAGGTTGTCCTCAGCCACTAGTCTCACCATCAAACACTCACGGTGGAATTGATATTGGCTACTCTCGATGCTCGACTGCCTGGCCTTTGTATTGTTGTTGTGATTCGGGCCATTAGATCGCCGATCCAGCACTGTGCGGTTACGATAGAAAGGGTCAAATCGCCGGTGAGACCCTTTAGTCAGTCAGTCAGTCATTCACTCACCAAGTCATCAGATTACAGTTTATGATAGTCAGCTCTGGTATACCTGCCCCTGAAAATCCTGTCGCCAAAATCTTTAAATATCGATCCCCAGGCCTTAAGCAGAGGTGCCCCTCAGAGTGCGGCAAAAAGATGGGAGAAAAACAGATAATTAGTGATTTTAATTAGGTGATCTGTCAAGCTGCGAGTGCCAGATGTAAGCGCATGAACCGGGGGTCGATGGCAATCCCTCCCGCAATCCCCTCTCGTCACCTTGGGGCCTCTGGTCGGGGAGGAGGGCACTTTGCCCAGGGAGAGAGAGACAAGCAATAGGGGGGCTTAGAAATGTGTCACTGCACATCTGTTTGTCAGTTTCTTTTACACGGCCGGGGCCAACCGAGAGATCACTAAGACATGTTGGCATAGTGGGAATTTAGAAGACAAACGACTGTAGGACTGCTGTGGGCTGGATCGTTTTAAATGAACTCTACACATTTTCATTAAGGCTACTAAAAGGATACTTTGGATTCGGTTTTGTTTTCAAAGATAAAGTGTGTAACTCCGTAAATGCATTGTAAATACGTTAGCTATTTTCATTTCAGCCGCAGACTCCCCGATGAATCTCGTTTTGTGTGTGTGATCACATTGTGCCACTTTGTGAGTGAGCTTGCCATCTAGCTTTCTTTAAGGTCATTCGTAAACATAAGGACATCTTGGATGTCCCTGTTAGGTTATCAGAGCAGATGGCTAAAAAATGAAATATGCATGGATTCAGAAGACTTCGAGCATCAAATGCTGTCCTTTCGATGACTAAAGAGTGCTTGTGTGAATTAAAGACAGTTTTTTTGTTGTTGATAAAAACGAAGGTGGGAGGCAGAGAAAATGACAGCGCTTCAACTTGAACAACAGAGCATTTCTTGTTGTTATAATGATGCAGAAATTGTCTTGAAAGCCCTTCTCCTCCAACACAACAAAGACAGAAAGTGTGCAGTTATACAGACTCAGACAAATCTTTTTTTCACAACGGCGTTAAAACATCATTACATATTTATAACTCGGCGCCAGATGACAGAGACACAGCGAGAGATGAACCAGGCAACAATACCACAACTCGTCTGGTGTCTCTTTCAGTGAGATATCTGATTGCACTGTTTAAACTCTCCCTTTTATCAAGTGTTGCTACAGAAAACCCAATTATGCACAAGCTGCAAATGGACTTTTGATTTAACAATACATCATTTAATTGGCACATTAGAAGTGCCCCATGCAGCTCCATTTGCCAGGAAGTTAGCCAGAGCTAAAGCCTGATTTACCGCTTATTTGATTGCGCATCGTGTCTCGCACCGAAAATAGCTGATCTACAAGCTCACAATGTGTCATAGCAGCACATCAGGTTGCTTGATTACTTTATTAGACAGAAATGCACACACAGTACGGGTACAGTCATACACTTAAGCTAAAAGGATGACCCCAAAAAGTTGTGAGCTTGTAGATCCATCTATCTTCAGTGCAAGACACCAGCGCGCAACTAAGTATAAAGCTGGCATAGCTCTTGTGTGGAATCCCATATTTAAAAGGGAAAGCAAATTACGCACAAGAATTTAAACTTGGGCTTTGCAGATTGCCACAGGCTTTTCAGCATGTTTTTTTTTCTCCTTCTCCATTTACAGCTTTGACATCTTTCAATATAATGAAAGCCACAGAAGAAAAAGCATGGTGGAATCTTTAAAAGGGAATGCAAATGACGGTGGAATAAAAAGTGAAAAATAGGCCGCTTTCGCAGACGAATCTAACAATCCCATCTTCTCCCCCCTTCCCCCGTTGTGTCCCAATGCAGACTCGAGTGAAGGCTTCCACTGCCAAGACGAGTGCCGCATCCTGGGCCATTCGGACCGCTGCTGGATGCCGCGCGTGGCCATCCCGGCGCGCGCCAAGTCCCCCGAGCACGGCCGCAACGTCATCGCTCTGTCCATCGAGGCCACCACGGTCGACGTGCCCCACTACGAGGACGGCACCGTAGCCAAAAGGACTTTTGCCACCTTCGGCAAGGACGGCCCCGGCGAGGACGCGGAGCGGGGAGAGCTTAAGGGCAACAAGCGGACTCAGGAGTCGCAGCAGGCGTGCAGCCCCAAGGCCAACGGCGGCGCGGTCCGCGAAGCCGGCAACGGGCGCGAGGCGGCCAGCCCCATCACCTCCCCCGTGCACCTGAAGAGCCCCGCGTCGTCCAAGCCGCCGTCCGCCTACAGCACGCTGAAGTGCCGCGACGCCGAGCGCATCGCCAACCACAGCCTGCTGCGGCAGCCCGAGGGGAAGGACAGTGAGCCGGCCATCCGGGAGATCAACACGCTCCTGCACGACAGCGGCCGCGACAAGGAGTCCCCCGGCAGCAAGCGCCTGAAGGACATCGTGCTCTAGCGAGTTGCTGCTCTCCCCCACGACGCACACCACACATGCACCGACATGCATACACATACACAGTGTAAACTCGCATTATATATACCCCGCAATAGCTGTGTGTACGCCCGGAGAAAAAAAAACAAAACAAGTCAGGCTGTGGATGTAGACAGACACAGCCCCCATGTGCAGAAATACGACATCCTGAGGACCAGCTCAAGCCGCGAATAAAAGGAACTGTAGTGCGCTGCAGCTAGCTGTGTGCTCTAAAGCTGAGGTAGTGGATGTGGCTTTGTGGTAGTTGCAGTACTTTTTCTCCTCGTTTGCTTTTTGTTCCGTTTTCTGTTTTTTATCGGTCTGGAGCGAGTGGACAGGCAGGTTACTGTTGACTACATGGACGTGGGGCCGGCGGGGCTCCTCGAGCCCCTTAGCGCCAAAGCAGTACACACACAACCCGTGTGGACTGGACACCCGCGGTGCCAATTCTTGAAGTACAGTTATGCCTTTTGAACTACTTTTGTACCACAAACTGATATTTGCCTTCATTGGTTTTTTTTGCAGTTAAATTCTAGCTGGCAAAGAAAACCATCGCTCTTTGTTCCTTTGTACAGTGAACTCCGACATTGTGACAAGCCCACAGGCAACAGACAGACATGCACAGGAGCAGCAGACGCCCTCCGATCGGCGCCGCCCGCACCTTCCCGTTGCATACGGCGGGGAGGAAAGGTAGACGCGCGCCACACCACGCGTGTTTCCCTCATTTCCCCCCTCTTGTTGTCTGATGAGGGAAACCTCTATCGTATCCCTGAGGACATCCATGTGTCATCGGACTGTGAGGTCCCTTTCAGTATTTATGTTCTATCACAGATGGAGCTAAATTAACTCTCTCTCTTTCTGGCCAGCCACTCGACACTGGCAACAGGACAGACAGAGATCCTCGTGTTTCCAACTGAGCTGTATGAAAAAAAAGACTTATTGCTTTTGAAATCTCCTCTGCCCAAACGTTGATTGTAGCCAGTGGGGCACAAATTAGAACTTTGTGCTCTGGTCTTGTACTTTTTTCTGACTTTTGACTATGGGGCTAGGATAGAAGGGATCGTCACTTATGTCTTGCTATGTGAAACTCTGTATAGGGTTTGCTATTATCATTTTTAATATCCTGTTGTTATGTGACAATCCCTTTAATGTTTTGTTTCAAGAGTAAAAAGGACAAAAAAAATAAACATTGGTGTTCAACTGAAGCTACGGTAGCGTTTGTTACACAAACACAAAAATAATAAAAAAACACATATATGCCAAAATATATTTTATAAATAATTTAAAAATGTATAATGAGAATATTTAATGCTGTGTAGTTATTTTATCAGTAAGTTATACTTGAAATTAACTTGCTTTTTATTTTGTTTTTTTGTTTGGCTTTTTATTGAACCTGATTTTTTTTCTTTTTTTTTAATGAACTTGGATTATTCTTTTGTTTACTGTGTGACCCCTGGCAACTGTTGACTTGCAGTCTACCTTGTTGTAAAGAGTTTCTTATTGGTCAGTTCTCGTGCCATCAAGTTTCTGTGTGGGCTACTAGAAAAAATGTAAAAAGACAACAAAAAAAAAAGACAAAAGAAAAAAAGAAGCAATTTCAGCACCAACGTTAGTGTGTCAGTTCAATGAGCTTAGAGTGAGATAGCAAAATAAACCAAAAAAAAAAAAAAGATGCAAACAAAACCTTAAAGATAGCGAGATGTTGCTTCACCTTAATATCAGAGCGAGAACGAGGGTTATGGTTGTTCTCCAGGCTGGTGATAGGGTTTCACCTGTTCCGTCTGTGTGAGAATGGGCTTCCTACAGGGTGCAACAGAGTTCAATCAGACTACGAGGCTATGTTCAGACTGGCAGCTCAAACCCGATTTGTGGCCTATGCAGATTGGAATGGTTTTTATCAAGTCAGAAAGGTGGTTTTAAATGCGTCACAGAGTCACAGTCTGGGACACTCGGACGCCGGAGCCAGTGTTGCCAGATTCTGCGAGAGAAACAAGCAACCAGGTCTAGGAAAACCAGCCCAAAAGAAGTGACTATGGGCCTACATGAGTACTTTAACATGTACATCAGCTATTTGAAAATAGCAGATCTACAAGCTCACAACGCGTCGCGATGCGACGCGTTGTGAGCTTGTAGATCGACTATTTTCAGATACAATCTTGCCGGGAACTTATAATAAGCAGACCTGGCAACCCCTGACTGGAGCCTGATTTATACATTGTTGTACGACTGTGTCGCTTGCCGACAAATAGCCGGTCTACAAGCTCAAAACGCGTCACATTGCAACGCGTTGTGAGCGTATAGATCTGCTATTCTCAGTGAGCAACACCGTCGTACGACAGTAAAGTATCACTCACGCCTACGCCGTTAGCACAGCAAACCGATACGGAGAGGTCGACGATGTCTGGACGTGCGCAAATCTGATCTGATCGCTTGCAAAAGCAGTGTGGACTGTCAGTTCTAAAGATCAGATTTGAGAAAACAAATTGGATTTGCCTGCAGTCTGAACACAAGCCACAAGAACCTTTTAAAACTTCAACCGAGAGCGTTCTTGACATGGCCAGACCAGCTTTGCTCAGCGGTATTGTCACCCTGTACCATCTGCTTCCAGTTGATCTCGGAGATAAGGCTGAGACCAGAGTGATTAAAGCATGGCTCAGCACCCTATAGGCACCGTGCCCACAAGGCTGGGTTGGAAATCGTACGTATGAATGGATCGAGGTATACTGGAAGAACCCCCTATTGCACATCAGCAATGTGTGGTTTTCTGTTGCTTTGCAGTAAGCTACGTGAAATGTGGAAAAATGTGGATGACATAAAGGATAAATTGCATACAACAAACTAGATCTTGTAGCTGAATGTTTTTGCTGGTCTCACCCATGGCTTCTGGCAACATGAAAAATCGGAAATAATCACTGAATGTATACAGCAGCTTATAATTAAACTATTAAATGTTCTCCAATTTGTTTCCTTGTCTTTCCTGAGCGTACAAGAAAGTCACTTTTGATAACATCTGCCCTGAAATTACCATCAAATAAGGAATGAGCAAACGGCTTAAAGTAAGTGTGTGTGTGCGCGGCGCAGTTTTATTGTAAATTAATGAGCATGACTGTAGCCCGGTGCACTGCAATTATCCATGTCTTTTGTCTCACCATAATTCATTAAAATCTATAATATGATCAGGATATCTGTTAGAGAACCTTTCCGTGAAAACTGCACGATAACGCGCAGAGTGATGACTATTAAATCTGTCATGATAAAATGGAAATTAACAGTTTAATTTCGGGGCTACTTTCAAGTCGGGGCATTAATATTCCACGCATCTCCCTGTTCCCTCCCTCCCTTTATTCCCCAAAGTAGGCCTTTGGGAATGCTCCTGCCCGAAGTGTCCATTTCTAACGGCAACGCTCTTTTCATTTTTGCAAGAGTGGGTCACACGCGCGCCATTTCCGAGGCATTTAACATGCCTAAACATCTCTCATCCTCCTGCAATATACGTACGCGGCACCAGTCCTTCTGAAACTCACTCGCCTTGGGTTAGTGGGCGAGTGCACTTATACAGCAAACAACGTGATGTCATTATGACACTATCTCCCACTTTAAACCATTAAGACCGGGAACGCATCTGTGTGTCATTTTAAGATTTCTTTGGGCTATTCAAAAATAGCAGATCTACAAGCTCATAGCGCGGCACCGAGTGCCGTGCTATGAGCTTGTAGATCCGCTATTTTTTTCGAAAAATCGTGAAAATGTGTGCAAATCTTTGAAAATCTATTTTTCCATAGCGAACATTTTTAACTCTGTTACAACTTCTTGGGGGTCCCTGGAACAAGAGATGGGGGTCCGTGGCCAAAATTCATATAATCTTGGGGGTCCTTGACATGGAAAAGTTTGAGAACCACTGGTTATAGCAACATAATTTTTGTTCTAAAAACTGTTTTAGAAGACATTTGTAGCTCAAAAATTTGAGTTACAAATGTTCGCTTTGAAAAATATAATAATATATATTCAAAGATTTGCTAAAATTTTCACGATTTTTCAAAAATAGCAGATCTACGAGCTCATAGCGCGGCACTCGGTGCCGCGCTATGAGCTTGTATATCTGCTATTTTTGAACAGCCCAAAGAAATCTAAAAAAATTACACACAGATGCGTTCCCGGTCTTAATGGGTTAAAGCAATATTGATTGATTAGTAGACTTTCCCTGGCTGAACTCTAAAAGCTATGAAATCAGTTGAAAGCCATGGCACTCTTCTCATATGATCTCTGCAACTCTCTTCCAATTTCCTTGACATTTTCACTCAATAAAGGGCCTCGCTTTACACCCCCCCCAACCCCCCCGCCCCCCCACCTCCATACATTGCACATCTTTTCCCTTGACTGAGTTAGAATGGATTTGAGGCAGGAGGGCAGAGAGCACAGACGCAGACCAGAACACATTCCAGTGTCAAAGCCAGAGAGAGAGACAACAGCAGGAGCAAAACCGCAGTTGACACACAGCTGCCCTCTGTGATAAGAAGAAAAGGCTGGCTTCATTTCTATAATTAATTTGCTATTCCCTCTGTACCCTCTGGTAGAACCCGACATGAAAGTTGGTCTGCAAAATGCACTCGCTGACACACGCATTAGCCTATAAGGAGAATTTTGGTTTCTTCTTCCAGCTATGTTCTCCCCTCGTGGGCGATAGGAACCCTTGCCCAGCTCATCAGGATGACTCATGCTGTTGTAGTACTTTTTAAGACCCCTGGGTCCTCCCTGTAACAATCTCCCCTCAACCTTGAGGCTACTGCCTCTGTAAGGTCTAACGTGCATTTTTAAAAGGAACTTGTATCATTGCTATTACAAAAATGGCTAAATAGTACAATAGCAAACTAATTATTTTAAAGCCTAGTGTGAAAAACGTATTAACTTTTCCTCCCGTATCAACAAGTCAAATCTTATTTGCTATTCTGGAGCCGTATTTTGTAATTACCCAAATTGGCGCTTGTCTGCGCATATTTAATTACTCCGAAATTCACATTGGCCAGGGTGAATTCTCCCATCAAAGGTTACCGGGACGCACACACCCTATTAGCGTGCTATTAATGTTTCAATTATCGTTTCGCCCAGAATGGCGAGCAAGGGGGAATCGGAGAACAATTAAAATGATTTATTTCTGACACAGACATGCATTGAAAAGAGCGGGAGTGTACAGGGCCCGCAGCTTCGCATTCCTCCGATACAAAACTTGTAGCCAGGCTCTTTAGCCTTGCCCCCCCTTCAGGCTCTTTTGCCTTGCCTCCCCCCTTCAGGCTCTTTAGCCTGGCCCCCCCATTCCTTCCCAAATGATCTGTGTCGCTGCCTCGACCTCATTCTATCAAAAGGCCTTGCAGCTGCTCCTGCTGAGGGCCCGGGCCTCATTGTGACCAACCATCCCCATTCATTCAAACACTGGGACCAATACTGGAGGTCCACCCTGGGGATTATAGTGACAAAGCGACAAATTGTTTCAACATCAAACTAACTTTACATAAGATGAATGGTAGGTCTAATACATGTGTTCATAAGTAATGAACCTCTGTAGAATGGGACTAAACAGAAATAATACGACGAGCCTGTGTGGGTGATAAGAAGCCGTCTGTGGTTGAGAATTTGGGCGAAGGCCATGTGTTTGTCTGTAGCAACAGGACAATACAGGTATTTCGCCCTTTCGGATGCATCGGCTATTCAATGTGGCAGGACAAACAGCTCCATATCTACTAATATTTACTGCAATTCTCTATTATTTATTTGTTTGTTACGTTTTATTGTTGCTGCTATTCTTTGTTATTTTGATTATCTTGCTATTGTTTAGTATTGTTGCTACAAAGATGAGTTGAGGAACCAAACCTAAGATTTTTTCTCATATGTACTTGTATAGGCCTATATAAGATATTAAACTTGAATCTTGAAAAACTATTAAGAGCTTGTGACTAAATAATAACTATTGGATCCATTGGAACACAGCTTCTTTTTTCAATTTCCCGAAAAGTTTTTTTTTTTTTAAGTATTTGAGGTGTCTGTGACTTGGCCCATAAAACACAAAGCTAATGATTTTCTTTAGCCAGTTCTCCGCAACAATTGCCAAACTCATTCCATTTCAGGCATGCAAATGAGGGGCGGACTGCAGGCATTTCCAACATCTCGTCTTTCATTCACCAGTCAGATCTCAGCTGGAGCTCCAGCACTAGTAACAGACAGGCTCTGAAGACCAGGTAGAGAAACGGGGCAAAAAAATGCTTTTTGACAGCTGTCCCTTCTAATAATCCCTGCAAAAATAGTATAATAAAAGAAAGAAACATAACCAGACTTTGTTCACACTCATGTCATTTCCACAAGGATCTTGCCTTTTGCATCTCTAGCGTGTTATACCCATTGGCCTCTTTGTTATGATTTGAGGCAGTGTCCCTTTAATTGAAAGGTCACCCAGTGAATGAATCATCAGTCAGTGCTGGCGATAGTTCAACAACAAAAGGAGCCAAGTTCAGCAGAGTCGCCAGAACAATCTGTTTGGAAGAAAAGTTTGCACCTATAATTTCCCCAGTGAAATACAGTGTTCTTGCTAAGCACATCGATCAAACTGTGCTAATCGGGGAACTTAAAGGATAGGTCATTGCCCGGAATGGACAAGAGAGCAACAGTAGTTTTGATCAATAATATACAGTAGACACCCACTCGGCTTACATTGATAGAAAGTAGCATTGAATTGTTGCAGATGCCCGTCATAGAGAATGTCTTTAAATACAGTTAAAGGCAACTATTATACGTGTTTTAGACCTATTTAGTGTTTCTAGCATTGAGGATAAAGCTCTCTGTCAGACTATGGAACAGGTTTTGTGAAAGGTGAGGACAAAGGTGAGGACACCAGCAGTCAGGTCCCATTAGCCACACCTTTAAAAAAGATGATTATCGTCACCGCAGGCGAGTAATCGGATGGCCACTGGTCTGAGTCCCAGCTCCCTATGACTGTTTGCAGTCCATCTGCACAGGTCTGAGACTGGGCCCGGTTAGAGATCTGAGCGGACGCTGGTTTGCAGCACACACGGCCCCCGGAGCCGATCAGTCAGCAGCGCCATTACAAACTGCTGCAGCACAGCCTGCAGAGTCACAGTCATTTGAAGGTGACAAAGCTCTGAGAATAGCCCTGACACTATTGCACAAAGCCAGAGTGATGTTTGAGGAAATTATAAAGTCTCTCCGTGAGGTATTTTTACTGGTAAGGAAGGCTATGAATATCCCGAGCAAGAAGACTAACCTTTCTTCGCGGCTTTATATTGTATTGAGGAGGTTAGTCTTTGTCACAATGAGAAGTGGGATGGTCATTGCTATCAGTGAGAAGACTGATTACCCTCTCCATCTCTCCGACACCACTACATATCTAATAGGCCTGGCCTGTGGCCATTTCCCTTTGTGGCGGGGCACAATGGAACTTTGATCGCCACTGAAATCAGCGGCTCAAACAATGGCCCGCATTCACTGAACACTGCCGAGCCCTCAGTGCAGATAGGGAGCAGAGGCCGCCACATTCCTCCAGCGAGCTTTAATTGGAAGTGATGCTAGACAGATGATATCATAACCATTAGAGATGCCCTGATAACAACTGACCCGGTAGCTGCTCTCTGTGGCTCCTCTGTCTGAGAAGCCCCAGGACCCCTAAGCCTGCCATCTCCAATCACCGCCTGACCCCGGCCACCTCTCTCAGCCCTTAATGCCCAGGATGCTGGCTTTGGGGCTGAGGAACAGAGGCTGTTGACCTCCCCCCTCTCTGGAGGATAAAAGCGCTGATAGCGGGGACGAGAAATTAAAGACTGTGGCCTTTGAAAGCCTCCATTATTGTCGGCGGGAGCAGGGGCAATGAATCTCCCTGGCCCTCTCCGCGGACATGCATTATCGGAGGGGTGATTATTTGACCTAAACTACCTGCCTGCCAATGATTTATTTTACCCCGGCACAGGTAAGTTCCCTGACCTCTCTGACCTCCTGGGAGGAAAAGGAGTGTCAGGGAGAGGATCCGACTTCTGTGGGACTTTGGATGGCAGATGGCACATATGTAGGTAACCTCTCAAGCGCATCAGGAAATGGAGTGCAGCACAAAGTGTTCAAAGTAACTTCAATGAAGGCGACTTTATACTAGGAACCAGTTTTAATCTCACTTTCCGTCCAACTCAAATATGTTCCTCTGTCCCTCCGGAGAAAAAAGCCCTTTTTACAGGAATATACAGGGACTTAAAATGATCGGATCAATTGTTTCCACTGCTACAGTAATTCAGAAAGATGGATTGCAGTCCAAAGTGAGACCAGAATGTGCTGTGGAAAGCTAAAATCACAGGAGCATGTCACTTTAAATGTCAGTTCTCATGGTTACTGAGGTATGCTCCCAGACAAGGGAACAGTTTTCTGAAATATGCAATATCTTCGCAAACTTTCACAGGAATATGTCCTTACAATTCCTTTTTCTGTCTGTTCAGTTGAGCTGATGTAAAACTCGCCGCTTAAGCTCAATAGCGGACCTCAGACCATGACAACGGGTTAACACATGGCTCTAGATTTATTGTCAAAATAATTTGACATTTTAATGTGGCATTGCCCACTATTTCAACACGTGTTTTACGACTTACTACAAGGGTTGGATTTGCTGGGGGGATGAGGGAAAAATACATGCCTTTGCTCTTGATATCCCCCGCTCCGGTCATTGTTTTTTGGAGTTTTTTCCCCCGAGGGGAAATGTTTTATCCCTGCTGAGTGAATTAAATACATGCATTTCCTTATGTATACTGTCTGATATGTTTGATAGTTTCATAATATCACAGCGACAATTTAATTAACCCCATGGCATCCCTATTTTGGGAAATTTTCATAATGGTGTCAAAATGTCACAAACTATTATTTCATAATAGTGAAAATAGCAGATCTACAAGCTCACAGTGCATCACATCACGAGGCAGTGTGAGCTTGTAGATCGGCTAGTTTTGCTATGAAGGGTTAGCTGTGGCTTAAAGGGATACTTCACTTTCGGGTCGGGGAAACATTTAAAAAATATATAAAAAATAAATGAAAAAAGTAATGGAAAATTCATGGCCCCCTCACGCATTAGAGTGTCCTACTAATGTGTGAGGGGGCCTTAATTTTGCCATAACTTCTTTCATTTTTTTTTTATATATATTTTTAATGTTTATTTTATGTGAAAGTGAAGTATCCCTTTAAGCGGTTAAGAAAATGCCCCTCCCCCCTGCTTTTTTCTTTCACCTCGAACCCTGTCAACATGCATTTTACAATGTACAACTACAGCTTCAGTTTATTGTCACATCACAAGCTTACAGCACGTATAAAACAGTGGGTGGAATTCTTTTGTGCAAGCTTCCCTTGCATTGTAACCGCGCAATTCATTGGAATTGTATCCCGCCTACATCTGAGTGGCTCCTAACCTATCACAAGCTGTTTTTATTGAGAGCATCACGCCCCATGCCCTTTATGATGGATTTATTTTCACGTCCTCAAACATACTGCTTTTAAGAGTGCCACTGTAAATGACACTCATAAGCACTGGCCTTATCAATTTTTATGGAGGTGCAGGCTTTCTGGTCTCAGAACAAAAGGAGCTTTAGCTGAGCAAACAGTGTTTCCAGTGTTTGATGGTGAAGGAGATTGCCGCACAATGCCGCAGGTAGTTGGGTTTCTTTTGGCCAAGTAGCCATGACAATGAGAATGTGACAGTGGTGGAAGTACTGTATGTGATTTTGGACTTTGGACTAGAAGTGGCGATACCACAGGGTAAAAATGCTTTGTTAGTCAAAAGTAAAAGTCTTGCATTCAAAATCTTACTTAAGTCACATTACAAAAGTATTAGCATCAAAGTACTCATTATGCAGAATGGCCATAACAGAATCATATCATTGCTATTGAATTATAATTATTGATCATTAATCACTTAAGCCCTATTTTATACACAAAAATTGTTTATTTTTGGGGGAAAATTATGGAAAAAAAATACAATGAAAGAAAAAATTAACAAATGAAAAAACACAGCCCCCTCGCGTATTAGGAGGGCAGGGTGAGTCACCAGAACCAAGAACGGGTGTTTTTGATGAATCTAGCATGTTAAAAATGGAGTTTTAAGTTATAATGGGTTTGTATAGGAAGGGGGCGTGTCTGATAAAATGAATATCAAATATCTAAATACTGAATCAAGCAACTTAAAAACGGTCTGGGGGCTGACATAAGCCTGAGTGGATGATAAAATGACGTTTTTTTTAAAGGGAAATATCCCTTTAAGCCCTGTATATTATACTTGAAAATAGCTAACTAAGGACTGACAGATAAAGAGATCTCCATATATGGGCACAAAAGATCTGACACAGACAGACAGGTACATCGGGTACTCTGACTAAGCTCCCGACAAAATGACTCAGACATAATCGGTCGGATTGGCGGTGCGACGTAGGTGTGAGGGCCAGGCAGGTAGCGGCCCAAACTCTAGATATGAGGCGGCCCGAACCTCTAGTAGTATATAAGTGGTTAACTGTGAAATAACGAAGAAAAAGTGGCATCCATAACCATGCTTAGTTGCTTACCCATGCGAAAATCTAAACATACTTTTTCAGCCTCGATATACTGCCATCGTATCTTATTGACAGAAGTGGTGCTGGAGTTACCGAAGCACCGGAACACTGAGTGTAGCCACTTCCACACCTAGATTTTTGATGAAACTCTGAAAGTTTCACTGAAAGAGTTTTTAGCGGAAAAAAAAAAGAGTAGACATGTGTATGAGAGGCATGGGGTGGTACGGAGAGAGAACTTTTTTTCACACTGGCACATAAACACTGGCACATAAGCAGAGTATCAGTAGGCGGATAAAACATTGGCCTTGTTTTGTCCTGTACTGTATACACTAATTAATATCACTGGGATACCTTCTGTTCTGACAGAGCTAAGGTTTATTTTTTTCTCCTTCTCGACTACTGTAGAACATCATTTTGTGTAACATCTGAACCAACTTCTTTTTTTTTTTTAGCATTTGTTAATGAGAAGCGTTTACTTTGAGGTAGAGATATCGGCCTGCTGTTACTGGATTGCCTTTTGGCTCGGGAACAAACATGGTAAACACTGAGAAACTTGAAACAATTGTGATCTGTGTCTGCATCCTGTCCCCGGCGCACACAGGCAATACAAGTAAAGTACTGTGATGTACACTACCAAAGCAGTGCAGCAACAACAGAAGGAACCTGGAGGACAATTCAATACATTGCTGTGCTGTGATTCTTAGGGGACATGAAAAGGTGATAATCACGGTACATTTCTCTGTCAACCGTGGTCTTTTCTGTGCCGTGTGTAGTCGCCAATACTTTCTAAAAGGACCGGTCTGTACGCTGCTGTACTTTGCTAAACCCAACATCACAACCCATTACCTTTTGTTAAGGTTACAAAAAGGCTTTGTTTACTTTGTTCACTGCAAGCAAATACGATTTGTTTCTCAAATAGGATCTTATAGGTCTGACTGTCCACAGAGTCAGACATCCTAGACCTATCATTGTTTGCTGTGGTAACAATGCCTAGTCTGAATACTGAGTGGTTACCCATGATAATAGATTCTGAACAATACCTTGCTAACTGCTTGGCCCTTCTCTTAGGGAGACCAGCCATCTGAAGACCCCTCACAACCAGCTTGTGCACATGACCCAGGCTACCAAATATAAAAACGTAGAGGTTTATTCCTGTAAAAGCTGTGAAGTGGTCCGCACCAGCTGTTGACATTTCACAGCATCTTGGTTAGAAAGGCATCTAGGCTGTAGTCAAAAGTAGCCTACAGTACAGCTGACCTCCAGAACCAACACTTCTCTGAGATTTTAGTATTGTCAACAATAGCATCAGGGGTGTTTTAGCTGTAATAAGACACTTCCGAAATCATCACTACACAGACACAAAACATGCTCTGCTCTACACTAGAATGCTGATAAAGCCTAATGGAAAACCTGACCTGAAAATAGATGTGATATATTTTGGTATCACATACTATTCTGTCATGCCTGCATTATGTAAAGCCAGCTATGTGCATGGCAACCCTTTAAGATGTGAGACATGGTTTCAACTCCATGGTTCAAGATCATGGAGTTTACAGTGAGGAGGAGCATGACTGAGTGGAAGCCAGATGGAAAGATTAAGCTTCGTTAGTAGAACCTGTAATCTTGCTTTTATAATTATCAGCTTGCCCGGTGATGCCGGGGTTATTGTGCCAACGTTGTCGCAAAGCGATACCTCGATCAGCGTGTTCAGGTTTTGGTACCCAGCATTGGACAGGTTATTGCGTGGGTGATATAGGCTCTCTCTCCATGTATCTCCAACTCTCCCCCCTCTCACCCCCCTCCCTTTATCACCCTCCCTCTATCCTCCTCCTCTGTCTCTCTTGGTCTCTCTCTTTGTGATCGAGCTCTGGTCTGACGTCATCCACAACAGAAACCGTTCCCTAACAACAGCAATTTGCGCTGACGTTAACTGTTGCCTAACAATGTCGATTTGCACTGTCCATATAATGCACATATTATATATGCTGATATTGGGCATGTCCTGTATGTATGAATAGGCCTGCATTATGTAAATATAGCACATGTAAATAATGCAAAGTAGCCTACTTGCCCTCTTAACAAGTTTTACAGAGATACGACATTAATCAAACTTATAAAAGATTTATATACAATGAACACTACACATAGATACTGCATGCACATGCATAATGTATACTGGAAGATATTCAGCTCTAATGTTGTCCCCTCATATTGCGACGTAAATAATTATTTCCCTACTAATTAGAGTTGGTGTCAAAATCTCCTCAAACCAACTTGGCTAACTTTCAAAGAACTAGAGATTGCACCAGTGGCAGCACTACAGTGCACTTTATTGGAGTGCATGCTGCTTGCTCTTTTCTATGTTAATTAAATCTCGGAACAAAAGTTAATGGCTTGCCAGGAGCTCCGAGAACAGGTGTGTGGAGTTTCCACTGCAGCAGGTGGAGGAAATTGGATAGGGTTTCTCCTGAGCCCAGAGTTTTTTTGGGATGGCTTCAAACAGATCTCTCCGCAATAGCAGAGAGGAACATGAAATGGTGACAGGAATAAAGACAGAGTCTGCGACTACAGCAGAGGGTATATGCTTGGCTAGTATTTGCATCAACAAAAAACATCTTCACAGATTCCTGTGTGGTTCATGCTCCAGCAGTAATATACTGTATATCATGCAGATTTTACATAAATGACACAGGGTCCTTTTAGAAAACATTTTAAATGTGTTGTTAACTCATTTGCACTTCATGGCATCATTTTAGCTGCGGTTAGTTTTTTTCTTTTAAAGCAGCACTATGTAGTTTGGGGTATCAGTGGCCACTTTGGACACAAATAACACAGCAGCCAACGTCTTTGACTTCATTACCCAAGAGTCTTTGCAAGCATGTCCGGCGAGGACACGCTGTGATTGGCCAGTCTCCGCTTTGACTGGCATTTCCGCCTTGGTACCTTGGCAAATGCCAGGATGAAACTCATTGTCTCCCCTACATAGTAATACAGTCAAGCCCCATGCCCCCTGATTCTATACATTTATGGAAGGATGATCGTTATTGCTTAAACATGTAACGTTATAATTTTGTTGGACATAATATGCTATATAGTTGTTAAAAAGTTACATAGTGCTGCTTTAATTTAGTTCATTCAATTATTATTTTTTACCCCCTTTTCTCCCAATTCGTTGGGCCAATTAACCCTCCCCACACATTTCCGTGATGCCACTGCTATTGCACCCTACACCCCTTCCAGTGAGGATCCCCCACTAGGAGGACGTAGCGCCACCATCCTACTCCTCCCATCCAACACCCCCCACTGACAAGTCGTAGGAGTCACTAGGCGCAGCGACAGACATCAGCCTCCCCCGCCCGGCTTCCTTTCCCCGAACACGGGCAATTGGGTTCATAAAGACGCTCGGCCAAGCCCAATGCAACGACATGATTCAAACCCCAAGACTCTTTACCCCTGTGCCACCCGAGCACCATTAACTGAAGGCTTTACCAGCTATTTCATTTGCTGTGCTGCCCTCTAATCATTCTGGTGGTCACCATTGTTTTTACCAGGTTGCCAAACCTGGTCTATATCTAGAATCACTAGTCCTGACTTGCTTGGCTAGTCGTGACTTTTTCCTCATTGGCTGGTACTTTAGCCAATGAGGGCTCAATGTCCTCTCAGAATATGGGATCTAAAGACTGTGAAAAGGGAAAAAAATACTGTGTTCGACCACTGTGTGTATCTCTATGAACTGTGGCGCTGTTCCTCATTTGGCCTTTCAACGTAGCCATGATCAGTGAGAGAAATAAGCAACCATAAGGGATCTAAAAACGTTGCCATGTTTAGTGAGAGAAATAAGCAACCTGGTATAATATATATATTTTTTTATGGTTCCTTTGAAATGTGTACAGTAGGCCTACTGTGCGTGGCGGCATCAAGTAATGGCACAAATGCAGTTTTTTCTATAGGAAGTCCTATCACGACTTTCCTGAGCCAATGCGAACTCAGCCAAGAAATGCAATGCAACCATTCTTAGAAGTGACACAGTAAACCCCGGGGAATGAGTGCCTTTGTTTAATGTGGCCTCATGAAGAATAAGTAGCCTGGTGGTGTGTTTTCCCCAAGCACTTCAACGATGCCTGGGTGATACCACCTACACTGCATAAAGCCTCTATAGTATATGGAACCACAGAGAGAGAGAGACAACCTGAATTGCAGACAGAGAAAAGACGGTGACTGTTAAAACCCACCCTCCTCCTCCTATAGGCATGCGTTCCGTCTCCGCGTCACAGGGGAGCCTGGCTCTCCATTTCAACAGGATTGCTGCTAATGAACCTACACCTCAATTTCCAAAGCAAACTAGAGTTTTTATGGAACCGTGTGCGCCACCATTAGGGAGATAACCAAAGGAGATTTCAAGGAGTCTTAAGCCTAATTTATGGCCCGTGGCATGATGGTGTCGCCGCGTCAAAAAAAAAGAAAGAAAAGCAGACCTACAAGCTCACAACTTGTCGCATCCGCCACGCGCTGTGAGCTTGCAGGTCGGCTATTTTAGACATGCGACACCGCTGTACGACGAAGTGTGAATCAGGCTTTATAGTGCTGCTGCGGTGGTTCACATCATCAACCCTTTCCCAGAATAGTGTGCTCGTGGACCATTACTATAGGAGAGGACTGTGCAGGGAGACCTAGCCAAATGAAGATAGATTGTTCCCCTCAATGCCTGGTGGAGAAGTACCACAGATTAGATGCAGATCAACAATAAACTCTAATGCGTTTGATTTGGAATGTAATTGCCAATACACCTATTTCATTTCTTAAGAAACATAACAGTGTTCCAACAAATTAGCCGCATTAAACATGGGATATTGTGTTTTTCTACTGGGATTACAGAGCCAATAACATAACAGTTTCCTCCTCCTTGAGATGCAAATGAAATACACAATATCCAAAGTAGGCAGCGCTCTCCGAAGCAGATCAAGAATGTGAATGCTGGTGGTGTGTGTTTTGTGTGACAATACACAAACGTGCCCTCCTTGAAGCGTAACATCTCTCTCCCTAAACACCACAATTTTTGTATCAACTAACAGATGATACGGCTGTAACAGAGACGATCAAGATCAACCTGCATTTTTGTCTGGCTCTGTATGATTATGGTTACACAAACAGACTGTGTGAAAGGAACATAAATGCAAAGGAAAAGTGACAGTGTCAACAGTGCAATCTAAACCAATGGTTCTCAACCTTTTCAGGCCATGACCCCCCAAAATAGTCATAATTTCAACTGGGGACGCCCCACCCTGAAAGCACTTAGAATTGTAGAAGTTGAGGCATTAAAGTTAGTTTGACTCTGTTCCACATTATGAATATTGTGAAAATAGCAGATCTAGAAGCTCACAAGGCCTCGTGAGCTTGTAGATTGACTAGATTGTGAGCTTGTAGATTGACTATTTTCTTATATTATTTGACAATTTGGCCAATGTTTGACCAGTTTTTATAGTAAAGTTTGTAGATACTTTTGGTGCAGTAATGGTCTTTTTTCTTTCTTTTTTTCCTCTTTCTTTTCTGAGGTATTAAAAAGGTCTGAAAAGTCCTGTTCATCATCATTATCTGATGATGACTCAGTCCCCTGTTCAAATATGATTATTTTGGGGGGTCCCCAGTTCAACCCACAGGTTGAGAACCACTGAACTAAACCATTACCTAAAGTACAACCTCACGTCCTTGGTGCAGTACATCTTTTATGGCACAGCGACCAAAGTGTCTCGTTGTAAATCCTCATAGCCTCCGGCACATGGATGCCATGTCTGAAAAACAGAGCATAAGAAAAGCTCCAGGTGCTTTTTTCTACTGTATCTGTGGGATAAAGAGCTGAAGATTTACTTGAAAAAGGCCATAGGCATGAGGATATATTTAATGCCATACTTATGCCCAATGTTATAAAGTAGTTAAGTCTCAGGAGTCAACAGAAAGTCAACAAAAATATTGGCAGCTCATTTCAAACCATTTTGAGCATGTACACAAATCACACCTGATCCACACTATTTATTTCATTTAGTTAATGTATAGTTAATAATAGTATGTATAGCTACATATGGATTATTGGCAAAAAAGCATGAAATGTAAAACACTTTGTAATCCATTCCTTGCTATACATTAACTATTTCCTATGGCAAGAGCTGTTTGTAAAAAATGAGGTTCATTACTATTATTCTGTTAAATAATAATAATACATAGAATTTGTGTAGTGCTTTTCTTGGTACTCAAAGTCGCTTTACAACAAAACAAAATAAACAACTTTATTAAGAGAAAGCTAGTTAAAAGGCTAAAAACTAAGCAAAGAAGAAGAAAAAAACAGAAAGGGAGATTTGAATTAGGCGGGAAAAGCGATTCTGAAAAGGTGGGTTTTCAGGGAGGCTTTGAACAGGGCAAGGGTGGGGTGGCTTTGATGTGAGGTGGGAGTGAGTTCCAAAGGAGGGGCCTGCAACTGAGACAGCCCCGTCACCCCAGGTGCGTTGAAGTGGTCAAACTATCAGTCTTTTAACAATAAACTCCAATATGTACAGAACTCAGCCGCCCGCCTGCTCACTCACACCCGCTCCAGAGACCACATCACACCAGTCCTCCGTGACCTCCACTGGCTCCCGGTCAATCACAGAATCAACTTCAAAATCCTCATCACCACCTACAAAGCCCTCAACCACCAGGCACCCCAATACATTTCCGACCTCCTTCACAACCACGTCCCCACCCGTTCCCTCAGATCCAGCGATGCCCACCTCCTCAAATTCCCCACCAAAAAAACGAAGCGCACCTGGGGTGATAGGGCATTCTCCGTTGCAGCACCCACCCTCTGGAACCCACTCCCACCTCACATCAAAACCGCCCCCACCCTTGCCGTGTTCAAAACCTCCCTCAAAACCCACCTCTTCAGAACTGCTTTCCCCACCTAGCTGATCTCCTACCACCCTAGTCTCAACTTTTGTTTTATTCCCTGGCCTTCTGTAGCCTTTTTAACTTTTTATTCTCTGTATTTTCTTATTAAAGTTGTTTTGTTTTGATTGTGTTCTACTTAGTTTAGCTTTGTAAAGCGACTGAGTACTCAGAAAAGCGCTATATAAATTCCAGGTATTATTATTATTATTATTAACAATGTAAGTGTGGGTTGAAAAAAACACATTCAATTAAATAGCGTGGACGGGGTATGGTTTAATATGAGCTGCCAGTCTTTTTGTTGACTATTCTCCTGAGTCTTCACTACTTTATAACATTAGAAATATTAGGCGTATTCTCATGCCTATGGCCTTTTTTTGTCTGAATAAGTCAGCAGTAAACCATCACCTCTTTATGCCACCAATACGGTAGAAAAAAAGGACCCGGAGCTTTTCTTGTGCTCTGTTCTCAGATATGACATTCATATACAACTCCATATTCTATCTGAAAAGAAAGCTATGAAAAGAAAGCTGACACCATGCAGTCAGATCTTCGTGATTTGGGAAGTATGATCTCAATTGAACGCTGTATGGAATCCATTTCTGCTCACATCAAAATTAAGCCTTTGACATATAAGTGATACATAGATAAGTGATTCGAGATTCAAGCGGGTTTATGTGTTGCTCACTCATACAGCTACATGCAGAGACATATCGGTGTGGTATATGTTTGAGGCTCACTCTCAGGGTTCTTTCCTTTGAATGCTGAGTGAGAATGCCAAGCGAGGGAAAGATTGGAGCCCTGCTAGGAACATAATTGTATTACCTTAATGAACATGTTTGAAGCAGAAGCCCATGTCCTTGTACACTATTCTTTACATGTGTCTCACCGAGCAAAGCATCCATCTGGGAACAGGTTCGATCTACACCCAGCTCCTCCTGGCATCTGTCCAAGTGAGTGTCCTTGATTAAACACACTGAACCCCCTAACTGCTCCTGATGAGCACGTTTTCCAATCATACTGTAGCATATATATATATATATATATATATATATATATATATATATATATATATATCCTATTCTAAAATTGGCTAATGGGTGGGCTGGCCGACTCTGTCTGTCTGAGTCACTATGACTAATTTGAGTTATTTGTATTGTGTGTGTATGTGTACATTTTATGATTGTATTCTTTTACAGACATGTAAGGTTTGGAGTCAATTCAGTTAATAAGCCAATTAGATAAAGGCTATTGGATTTGAAGCCAGCTAATTCAGTGTGTATTAACAGCAGGCGTGTACCAGCAGGTGTGTTCAGCAGTTTTTTTGAGTGGTGCCAACCACTCCATCACCTGACCGAGCGTGTTAGTCTATGTATATATGTAGCTGTAGTATACAACCCTCGTAGACGTATTTATGATTCTGACGTCTTCAATCTACAAGAGTTGTAGGGTTCACGACCCATGGAGACCTGGACTTTCTGCACTATGCCCCGTAGACACTCCAAACATGTACAAATGTGAAAATAAAGGTGCTTACCCCCAAGCCCCAAATGTTAACTGGCTCTACGGGGTAGTAGTTTAATGTAATAATCCATATCTTTCAATAAATAAGTGTTTTAATGCCGTCTGTGGCCGAACGCCATTTTTTCACCCTTGTTTACTTCCTGTTCACATTTAGTGTAATTCCGGGTTCCACCGGATGCGCCCCGTCACTACCCGTCACTATCGCCCATTGGGAACTTCCGACAGAATCGGCCACAGACGGCATTAAAACACTTATTTATTGAAAGATATGGATTATTACATTAAACTACTACCCCGTAGAGCCAGTTAACATTTGGGGCTTGGGGGTAGGCTAAGCACCTTTATTTTCACATTTGTACATGTTTGGAGTACGGGGCATAGTGCAGAAGGTCCAGTCTCCATGGGGCGTGAACCCTACAACTCTCGTAGATTGAAGACGTCAGAATCATAAATACGTCTACGAGGGTTGTATACTACAGCTAGTATATATGTATGAGCATGGCCTCAACAGCTGCAGCTGATTGCAATGCAAAGATGCAACCAGTTACACTAATTAAACACAGATATGAGTGCAACACATGCGCCACTTAAAGACATGTGTCACACACACACACACACACACACACACACACACACACACACACACTTACACTTTAAAGGCACCACTCACTTCACACCACTCACTTTTTTTGTTTAGACCTGGAAGCCTATGAGAAAACACAGTTTTCTAACCCATCTTTTCCACCTTTTTGATATTTGAATTTCATGTATTTTATTTGTACTGTGCACTTTTTATTAAGTAAAAAGTTAAGCTTATTGCTTAATGGGCTATCACTGGAACAACATTTGAAACACAATATTTTATCCGGTTGTCCAGAGCCACGGATCAGACCGATATGCCCATATAGGGTCATGCGCATATATGGGACAGACCGACTTCAAACTTGGCACGGCCATTGGCAAGGATTGGAGGGACTGCGGTGCCCGCCGTCAAGTCATTCGTATAGGCGGTTGTCCAGAACCTCCCATCCGACCACCAGTACCGCTGATCCAACCGGTATGCCCGTAAAAGGGACAAGGACAGACAGATAGATAGATCTCCATATATGGGCATAAAAGAGACACAGGTAGACAGGCAAACTTTGAAACTAACAACAAAAACGTACAACAACAACAGCAACCATCTCAAAGATGCAGTACTGATGCTACAGAATGAATGTGAATCCCTGTTGTCCCATTTAGAAGAGATTTTCTCTTCAGGTCTCTGTTGAAGTGTGGAGCACGAGGTCGGTTCGCTTGATGCACTCACTGCTCAGGTCCTCAACAGGCAAATCTGTCTGTCCAGCTTCTGGCTCCATGATTCATGTTGATAATGGTCATTCATCAACACTAATTGGCATAGGCTAATTTCACCACTGAACTCAATGGGAAGATTACACCAACTAATTAGTGGGGATTACAGCTTTTCTAGTTCTATTTTTCTTTTCTTTTTTTTGCCACTGTAAGCACCGCCATATAAACACGCCTCGTTGATCTCATCTTGATACCGATGTCAACCTTCATTGTACCGAGGCGTACGGAGCAAAGCCTCTCCAGTAATGCTGGTCAATATAATCATCATTACAGAGGAAACAATCCTGAGAATCGCACTGTAGTCGTGCTGCAGAGCTCCAGACCGTTGGGGGTGGAAACAAAGAGAGTGTCTGTGGGCTGAGGCAGGCCTTCATTATAATTGGTATTTGGCATGATTAATGATTGTTGCAATTTGCTGGGGAAAAAAGTACAAGCTCTGCAGAGTCTTCCGGAGGAAAAAAGCAGCCGGCGCTGAGTGGAGGGATAGGTGGTCCACACACCACACGCTGTCCAAACACACACACACACACACTCTGTCATGTTGCTGTGTATTGTGCTGCCTTTCTGGGATCAACCCTTCCGAAACACAACGACTTGATTCCCTTCGATGAATAAGTCACTTCATTTTTTATTAACATTTTTTTTTTGCATGCCTGATCATTATTTCCTCATTTTGCATTCATTTCATCAGAGATAATTTATCTCTGCCCGCTTTAACCCATTAAGACCGCGAAAGAATCTGTGTATTTTTTAGATTTCTTTGGCTATTCAAAAATAGCAGATCTACAAGTTCATAGCTCTGCTATTTTTGAAAAAATCTTGGACATTTTGTGCAAATCTTTGAATATCGATATTTTTTAAGCGAACATTTGTAACTCAAATCTTCGCTTCTGGGGGATTCTACAAATGTCTTCTAATCCTAACAGTTTTTTGAAAAAACTTATGTTGCTGTAAACGTTTTCATGTCAAAGACCACCCCAAAAAATATGTATTTTCATCTCAAAATATTCCAGGGACCCCCCAGGAGTTGTAACACAAGTTCAAAAATGTTCGCTTGGAAAAATATATATTGAAAGATTTGCAAACATTTAATTTTGTTTTCAAAAATAGCAGATCTACAAGCTCGTCTGTGCCGCGCTATGAGCTTGCATATCTGCTATTTTTGAATAGCCAAATACATCTATAAAATGACACACAGATGCGTTCCCGGTCTTAAAGGGTTAATGAAGTGATAATTCCACGATAATTAACGTAATCCTGCAGCAAAGCAAATTTGCCTAATGACTTGCTGCTTTGATAGAGCTGGTGGTGCAGGGGAGAGAATGTCCGCGCGCTGGGAGGAAGTGAGGCACTCTGCCAGACAACGGTGGAGGAGGAAGAGGAGGAAAGCAGTGGCCGCCAGGCAAAAGGAGGTGGAGAGAGAGAGAGAAAAGTCTGTGCGGAATATACTTTTGTGACCTCAACTTTCTCCAGTGGATTACATGGGGGCCCTACTGGCACTTATCATTCTGCAGGCTCACATAAAGGGGTGCTAATAGGTCAACTGGATGCCTATTTATTTCCCTGAGTGAAAGAAAGCCTTCGCCCTTTTATGTCCCGACTATAAATACGACTGTCGGGGGGAATGATGGGCCCAGGTATAAGAGAGTGGCCGGGGCCAATGGCGTCGTCCCTGACATTTCATTTGTGCCGGGGTGCCAACTTTGACACGTCATTTTGTTTGAAATGCGAGTCGTGTCCCTCTTATTACCCCCTTTGTTTAAATTGACCAAAGCCTTTGGTATTAATTTTATCAGGCAGAAATGAAAAAAAAAAAAAAGTACAGTCAAAACACTTTGTCTAAAAGGTACGTCCAAAGAAGTCCTTGCGGTCTTGTTTCCATTGGGGTTCCTGGTATTCAATTCATAGACATATTATAAAGTAGCACCAAACAGTTCAATATCATCACAAATATAGAATACAGAAAAACATGTAATCGGAAAAAACAATGGAGGGGGGGGGGGGCGGGGTGAGAGTCAAAGGAAGGGGGGGGGTCGTCTGTCTAAGGGAGAAATGGTACTACTACCCCTTTGGCCTCCTGAAATGTGAATTTTCAGGGCTGTTTTTTTTAATTTTTTAGAATGAATTTTTGGGGGCTTTTTCTGAGAGGAAAGTAGGCTGACAGGAAATGGGGAGAGAGATGGGGGGGTTGACACACAGCAAAGGCCGCCGGGATCGGAAGTCGAACCCGCGACAAGCTGTAAGACTGGTTTACCAATCTATGTGGTTAGCGCCTGGACCGCTAGGCCAGCGGGCGCCGCTCAGGGCTGTTTTAAAGGAAGCCAGTGATCTACAGTTAAAACTCCACAATTATCCCATTGTCAATTAGATCTAACAAGCTATATCATCTGAATATGCACACAAATGAAGCGTCACATTTAGTTCATGCAGGATACGGGAGTCATGCGGCTGCAATCAGCTGTCAGCCCGCTGATTGAATCAGTGCGTTTCTAACCAGCCATACGTTTGTTTCTACATACCAATCACGGACCATTCTCACAACAAGGCGGTCCATTTACCAGTGGTGGAAAGTAACTAAGTACATGTACTCAAGTACTGTACTTACTACTTAGGTACAATTTTGAGGCATTTGTACTTTACGCGAGTATTTCCAATTTCCAATACTTTTACTCCCACTCCACTACATCTCAGAGGCAAATATTGCTTTTACTCAACTATACAATAATTGTAATACTTTAGTTACTAGTTACTTTGTAGATTTGCATTATTATTACAGAACATACATTAACCACTCCAGCCCTAAATACATTTCGGCTATTTTCAAAAGATCTTTAGACATTTCATGCATTTGAAAACATGTGAAATGGGACCTTCGATCTGCATAATGAGTACTTTCTACTTTTGGTAGTTTAAGTACATTTTGATACCAATACTTTTGTACTTTTCCTCAAGTACATTTTGAATTCCGGACTTTTACTTATAACAGACATGTACATTGCAGTATTGATACTTTTACTTAAGTAAAACACTTTTTCCACCACTGCATTTACATAATGGCTCCTTCCTACGTACACTTGATCTCTGCTACACCAATGCTGACACACACTCTGCTGCTGGCAAAGCTTTGCCTCCACCGGCGCTCCAGCCTCCATAGGTCAGTCGCATGACTCAAAGGTTAAAACTGAAATGCAGTTTTTAGCTTTTTCTGTTTGTTTGTTTGTTTGTTTGCACTACAAGATGAATCTACATACATGGCATCTTTCACAAGAAAGAGGAGGAAACTCACATGTTCTTTACATTACATGGCTTTGGGGCCCACTCTTGTATCGCCCATGGGGGGTTTCTGCATCGCACTCCCTGATTTAGCTTAGCGTGTTGCTTGGCTAATTCAGGAAGCACCTTAAGAGCAGAGCAATTTTTTTTGCAATAAATGGTTAAATCTATGACGAGACACTGGCGCGCGCGCACGCACACACACACACACACACACACACACACACACACACACACACAATATAGAACACTGACTTCCGTTTTGCTGCTTGAATGGTCAAATATATTATAGACGAAAACCGAATAAAAGTTTGCAATGTCAAATTTTCCACATAGTGGATTTTCTACCAGAGATGAATAATGGCAGCCTGTGCAGTGCTTTCAGTAATGGCACATAGGTCAGTGGCCAGAGCTGATAACTTCAGTCAAGGTTTATATCATCCACACTCCCAGCGCCAAAGTTGTTTCACGCAATGGCAGCTGCCTCAGTTTTTCAGTAAAAAAAAGAAAGAAAAAGAAACTGTTATTTGGCTCATTTATTCTGCAGTTAAAAAATAAATAATTAAATGTGGCTTTCTTTCTTTCTTCAAAACTAAGCTTTTAATTCTGATCCTTGCTTTGTTATCTCACTGTAATCTCAAATACATTGTCACGTCCACTTATTGTCAGTGGTGGAAAGTAACTAAGTACAACTCCTCAAGAACTGTACTTAGGTACAATTTTGAAGCATTTTTACTTTACTTGCGTATTTCTAATTTTCTATACTTTTACTTCTACTCTGTTACATCTCAGAGGCAAATATTGTACTTATACTCCAGTACAATTATTTGTAGAAGTTGTTGTTGTACACGTACACACACACACACACACACACACACACACACACACACACACACACACACACACACACACACACACACACACACACACACACACACACACACACACACACACACACACACACAGAGAGAGAGAATTGCTTTGAAACTGGCATGGTATTGGAAAAAAAACTAAACCTGCAGCAATGACTAAGCGCCTTGGGCCTCAACATTGATGAAGATCTTTGAAAAGGCTTATTGTCTACCAGCTATACAGAAGGTGGAGATGCGGCGAACATACCGATCCACTTCAGTTTGCATACAAACAACACCTGGGTTGATTATGCTGTGCTGTCACTGCTACATACTGTACTGTAGTGCCTATAACCATCTGGAGAAGCCTATATATCCCACAAGGAGCTCACATCAGGGGTGTCTTTTGTGGACTTCTCCAGTGTAGCCTCGCCTGTTCTCTCACAGACAGACCACAGCTGGTTAGGATGACAGGAGGATCAATGGTCACTGCAGCTCCATCAGAATCATCTGTACTGGAGCACCCCAGGGCTCCACATCAGGACTGCGGGAGTTCAGACCCAGAGATGCTATATAGCCCAAGGGTTCCCAAACTTAATCCTATTTGATCTGGGGATCCCCCACCTGGACAAGCACTTGGAATTGTAGGAGTTGAGGCATTACATTTAGTTTGACTCGGTTCCTCAAAACATCACCCAAGAAAGAGGCAAAAATTGTGAAAATATCTGAACTACAAGCTCACAACGCCTCGCAATTGTGAGCTTGTAGTTCGGCTACTTTCGCAATTTTTGCCTCTTTCTTGGGTGATGTTTGACCATGTTTTATAGTATGGTTTGTTGGTTACTTTTGAAGCAGTAATGGTCTTATTTTTCATTTTTTCATGTTTTCATTTTATGGTATTAAAAAGGTCTTAAAAGTCCCTAAATTGCAACTTTAGAAATGTGCAGATACCCTGTAGGCTATACACTTGTTGGTTGGTATGTTGGTTTGTTTACTGTTGAGTGAGAAAACATTTTGCACATTAAGATAATCATCTGGGGGCCCACAAAATCATTTAGGGACCCCCAGATTGGGAACCCTTGCTATAGCCTACACAACATACGTGTCATAATTGACACAAAGTGAGTTTGTACAAGGGTGTAGTCAATTAGTACAGGAATTTAAATTACATACATTATAAATACTACTGTATAAAGCGGTTAGAGCATGCAGTCAACTGATCAAGTGCAACTTATCAGTCAATGAATAAATACAAACTAGTCCATACCCGGGGATGTGCTCTCTCTCTCTCGTTCTCTGTGTGGCAGTGACTAACCAGCGGCTATGATCCCATAGGCTGCAGGGCTGTAACCATGACGACAGTCACAGATCCCATGGGCCGGACTCCAAATCTCCAGCGTTTACACAGAAACGCTAATAAACAGCTTCCATTTTTGGGAAAGTGAAAAAAACAGGCGTCGTGGTTGTGTCTGTGCATTATGCTAATAGACAAAGCCTGCAGTGTGCACGTTCAGATCAATTACTCAAGCCACTGAGGAGAACCATGCGGAACAGACAGGTTATGGCCCAGATAGCAAAATATGGTTATTCAACGTTGAATTATAGTCGTTAGGGTTGATTTTTGGTTACGATTGAAGACTGATGTTTTTTCAACATTGAATCACTGTTGTATTGCAGTGCAAAATTCAATGATTGAAATGCCAACATTGAATCAGCGTTGAATCTATGGTGCAAATTCAATGATTGAAATGCCAACATTGAATCAGCATTGAATCTATGCTGTTTGCCTTTTTCTTTTCTTTTTTCTTGATGGGGGGAGGGGGGGAGGCACACCCCTCCTCACACCCCCCCTCCCCCCATTTAATGATTGAAATGACAACATTGATTCAACGTTTTATCCATGCAGTTTGCCGTTTTCTTTTCTTTTTTTCTTGTTGGGGGGAGGGGGGGCAAACCCCTCCTCCCCCTCCCCCCTCCTCCCATTTAATTATTGAAATACCAACATTGATTCAATGTTGAATCTATGACATTTGCCTTATTCTTTTTTTGACGGGTGAGGGAGGGGGGATGCCTTCGCCTCCCCTCCCCTCCTCCCCCTACCTTCGCTAACCCTAACCTTAGCTGCCCTTGGGTTAGGGTTAGCCTTCTGGAGCCCATGGAGTGAATCCGAAATCAGATTCTCGATCAGTGCGTGTCCGATTCGCCCAATATAAGTTTCCTTCCACACAGACCTACGGTTTACAACCTAGGCTCTTAATTGCCTAGTGCAGCGATTCTCAAACTATGGGTCGCAACCTAGCTGTAGTATACAACCCTCGTAGACGTATTTATGATTCTGACGTTTTCAATCTACGAGAGTTGTAGGGTGCACTTCCTATAGTGCTTTGGACTTTCTGCACTATGCCCCGTAGACACTCCAAACATTGTACAAAATGAAAATAAAGGCGCTTACCGCCGAGCCCCAAATGTTAACTACTTCTACGGGGTAGTAGTGTAATGTAATAATCCATATCTTTCAATAAAGAAGTGTTTTAATGCCGTCTGTGGCCGAACGCCATTTTTTCACCCTCGTTTACTTCCTGTTTACATTTAGTGTAATTCCGGGTTCCACCGGATGCGCCCCCTCACTCACGTCACTACCGCCCATTGGGAACTTCCGACAGAATCGGCCACAGACGGCATTAAAACACTTCTTTATTGAAAGATATGGATTATTACATTACACTACTACCCCGTAGAAGTAGTTAACATTTGGGGCTCGGCGGTAAGCGCCTTTATTTTCATTTTGTACAATGTTTGGAGTGTCTACGGGGCATAGTGCAGAAAGTCCAAAGCACTATAGGAAGTGCACCCTACAACTCTCGTAGATTGAAAACGTCAGAATCATAAATACGTCTACGAGGGACCGCGGTGAAGTTGGTTTCAGGTTGGATATTCACCCAGTTGGATATTCGAAAATCTTAGGGACCGTCAATAAATTACAGATTGCAATTTTAAAAAAATGCTATATCTCCTAGACAAAACCACCTGGACACACCAAAACACATCACAATGTTCATTGACCATGCATACACTATGCACACCCTTTATTTTGAAAAATTTCCTAAAAATATATTTTTTATGATTTTCCGAAATCTAAGAAATGTAATAACTTTTTGGTCGCATGACCTTTTCAACAAAATCATTGTTCAAATTATTTGTCAGTAATTCCTACATCATGCACACCCTTTATTTTGAAAGTTTTCCTCAAAATGTATTTTTTATGAATTTCTGAAATCTAAGAAATTGAATAACTTTTTGGTCACATGACCTTTTCAATAAAATCATTGTTCATATTGTCTGTCAGTCATGCCTACATGATGCAAACCCTTTATTTTGACATTTTTCCTAAAGAAATATTTTTAATGATTTTCTGAAATCTAAGAAATTGAATAACTGTTTGGTCGCATTACCTTTTCAACAAAACCATTGTTCAAATTATTTGTCAGTAATTCCTACATCATGCACACCCTTTATTTAGAAAATGTCCCTAAAAAAATATTTTTTATGAATTTCTGAAATCTATGAAATTGAATAACTTTTTGGTCACATGACCTTTTCAACAAAATCATTGTTCATATTGTCTGTCAGTCATGCCTACATGATGCACACCCTTTATTTTGAAAAGTTTCCTCAAAATGTATTTTTTATTAATTTCTGAAATCTAAGAAATTGAATAACTTTTTGGTCGCTTGACCTTTTCAACAAAATCATTGTTCATAAGGGCTGGGTTTCCCAAACGCATATGGTGTAAGACTTGTAGTGCTGCACATGCTCAGATGCTCCTCTAGGCCGCACACAGAAGCCTGTGAACATAGACATTTCATACATAGATGTGCCACGCACAAATTTAATTTAATAATATTTGGACTGCTGGACAGCTGACAGTAGGCTCTCGTTACTCTTAAAATTTATATATGTGTGTATATATATATATATATATATATATATATATATATATATATATATACATACACCTCTACCCTAATGGACAGGGGGTACACACTACACTACACTACAGTAGAGAAGAGAGCAGAACAGAGGAGTACAGCACAGTACAGTACAGCAGTACAGTACAGTACAGCAGTACAGTACAGTACAGTACAGAAGAGAAGAGAGCAGAACAGAGGAGTACAGTACAGTACAGTACAGTATAGTGGAGTACAGTACAGTACAGTACAGAAGAGAAGAGAGCAGAACAGAGGAGTACAGTACAGTGCAGTACAGTGGAGTACAGTACAGTGGAGTACAGCACAGTACAGTACAGTGGAGTACAGCACAGTACAGTGGAGCACAGTACAGTAAAGTACAGTACAGCACAGTGCAGAGGACTACAGTACAGTACAGAGGAGTACAGTGTACTATTCCCGCTAGGTTGCCACATTTACGACATTCAAGCAACTTGGTATATATTGCCACTTGCCATGCTTGCTTTTAGACGGAAATAAAAACAAGCAAAACAAACAATAGGGCCACTCAGCCAGGTTGCCAAGTTTGCACTTTCCAAGCAACTGGATATATGAAAAACATGGGTTGCCATGTTTGCTTTTCCAAGTAAATCGAGTATCGCCTTCCCGCTATTGCCTTCTTCCCATTTACGACGCGTGACGCTAGGATGAGCGGGCCGAAGGCCCGCGAAATTCTAGTATATATATATATATATATATATATATATATTTATATATATATGTGTGTGTGTGTGTGTGTGTGTGTGTGTGTGTGTGTGTGTGTGTGTGTGTGTGTGTGTGTGTGTGTGTTTATATATATATACATAAATATATTTCTTTTTAAGAGTAAAGAGAGCCTACTGTCGGTCCAAATATTATTAAATAAAATTTCAGAATGGTAGACCTGAGGCCTGAGGCCTACCATTGCGTGGCACATCTATGCACGGAATGTCTATGTTCACAGGCTTCTGTGTGCGGCCTAGAGGAGCATCTGAGCATGTGCAGCACTACAAGTCTTACACCATATGCGTTTGGGAAACCCAGCCATTGTCTGTCAGTCATGCCTACATGATGCACACCCTTTATTTTGAAAAGTTTCCTCAAAATGTATTTTTTATGAATTTCTGAAATCTAAGAAATTGAATAACTTTTGGGTCACATGACCTTTTCAACAAAATCATTGTTCATAGTGTCTGTCAGTCATGCCTACATGATGCACACCCTTTATTTTGACATTTTTCCTCAAAATGTATTTTTTATTAATTTCTGAAATCTAAGAAATTGAATAACTTTTTGGTCACATGACCTTTTCAACACAATCATTGTTCATAGTGTCTGTCAGTCATGCCTACATGATGCACACCCTTTATTTTGACATTTTTCCTCAAAATGTATTTTTTATTAATTTCTGAAATCTAAGAAATTGAATAACTTTTGGGTCACATGACCTTTTCAACAAAATCATTGTTCATAGTGTCTTTCAGTCATGCCTACATGATGCACACCCTTTATTTTGAAAAGTTTCCTCAAAATGTATTTTTTATTAATTTCTGAAATCTAAGAAATTGAATAACTTTTTGGTCACATGACCTTTTCAACACAATCATTGTTCATAGTGTCTGTCAGTCATGCCTACATGATGCACACCCTTTATTTTGACATTTTTCCTCAAAATGTATTTTTTATTAATTTCTGAAATCTAAGAAATTGAATAACTTTTGGGTCACATGACCTTTTCAACAAAATCATTGTTCATAGTGTCTTTCAGTCATGCCTACATGATGCACACCCTTTATTTTGAAAAGTTTCCTCAAAATGTATTTTTTATTAATTTCTGAAATCTAAGAAATTGAATAACTTTTGGGTCACATGACCTTTTCAACAAAATCATTGTTCATAGTGTCTGTCAGTCATGCCTACATGATGCACACCCTTTATTTTGAAAAGTTTCCTCAAAATGTATTTTTTATGAATTTCTGAAATCTAAGAAATTGAATAACTTTTTGGTCACATGACCTTTTCAACAAAATCATTGTTCATAGTGTCTGTCAGTCATGCCTACATGATGCACACCCTTTATTTTGAAAAGTTTCCTCAAAATGTATTTTTTATTAATTTCTGAAATCTAAGAAATTGATTAACTTTTGGGTCACATGACCTTTTCAACAAAATCATTGTTCATAGTGTCTGTCAGTCATGCCTACATGATGCACACCCTTTATTTTTGACATTTCTCCTCAAAATGTATTTTTTATTAATTTCTGAAATCTAAGAAATTGAATAACTTTTTGGTCACATGACCTTTTCAACACAATCATTGTTCATAGTGTCTGTCAGTCATGCCTACATGATGCACACCCTTTATTTTGACATTTTTCCTCAAAATGTATTTTTTATTAATTTCTGAAATCTAAGAAATTGAATAACTTTTGGGTCACATGACCTTTTCAACAAAATCATTGTTCATAGTGTCTTTCAGTCATGCCTACATGATGCACACCCTTTATTTTGAAAAGTTTCCTCAAAATGTATTTTTTATTAATTTCTGAAATCTAAGAAATTGAATAACTTTTTGGTCACATGACCTTTTCAACACAATCATTGTTCATAGTGTCTGTCAGTCATGCCTACATGATGCACACCCTTTATTTTGACATTTTTCCTCAAAATGTATTTTTTATTAATTTCTGAAATCTAAGAAATTGAATAACTTTTGGGTCACATGACCTTTTCAACAAAATCATTGTTCATAGTGTCTTTCAGTCATGCCTACATGATGCACACCCTTTATTTTGAAAAGTTTCCTCAAAATGTATTTTTTATTAATTTCTGAAATCTAAGAAATTGAATAACTTTTGGGTCACATGACCTTTTCAACAAAATCATTGTTCATAGTGTCTGTCAGTCATGCCTACATGATGCACACCCTTTATTTTGAAAAGTTTCCTCAAAATGTATTTTTTATTAATTTCTGAAATCTAAGAAATTGATTAACTTTTGGGTCACATGACCTTTTCAACAAAATCATTGTTCATAGTGTCTGTCAGTCATGCCTACATGATGCACACCCTTTATTTTTGACATTTCTCCTCAAAATGTATTTTTTATTAATTTCTGAAATCTAAGAAATTGAATAACTTTTTGGTCACATGACCTTTTCAACACAATCATTGTTCATAGTGTCTGTCAGTCATGCCTACATGATGCACACCCTTTATTTTGACATTTTTCCTCAAAATGTATTTTTTATTAATTTCTGAAATCTAAGAAATTGAATAACTTTTGGGTCACATGACCTTTTCAACAAAATCATTGTTCATAGTGTCTTTCAGTCATGCCTACATGATGCACACCCTTTATTTTGAAAAGTTTCCTCAAAATGTATTTTTTATTAATTTCTGAAATCTAAGAAATTGAATAACTTTTGGGTCACATGACCTTTTCAACAAAATCATTGTTCATAGTGTCTGTCAGTCATGCCTACATGATGCACACCCTTTATTTTGAAAAGTTTCCTCAAAATGTATTTTTTATGAATTTCTGAAATCTAAGAAATTGAATAACTTTTTGGTCACATGACCTTTTCAACAAAATCATTGTTCATAGTGTCTGTCAGTCATGCCTACATGATGCACACCCTTTATTTTGAAAAGTTTCCTCAAAATGTATTTTTTATTAATTTCTGAAATCTAAGAAATTGATTAACTTTTGGGTCACATGACCTTTTCAACAAAATCATTGTTCATAGTGTCTGTCAGTCATGCCTACATGATGCACACCCTTTATTTTTGACATTTCTCCTCAAAATGTATTTTTTATTAATTTCTGAAATCTAAGAAATTGAATAACTTTTGGGTCACATGACCTTTTCAACAAAATCATTGTTCATAGTGTCTGTCAGTCATGCCTACATGATGCACACCCTTTATTTTGAAAAGTTTCCTCAAAATGTATTTTTTATTAATTTCTGAAATCTAAGAAATTGATTAACTTTTGGGTCACATGACCTTTTCAACAAAATCATTGTTCATAGTGTCTGTCAGTCATGCCTACATGATGCACACCCTTTATTTTGACATTTTTCCTCAAAATGTATTTTTTATGAATTTCTGAAATCTAAGAAATTGAATAACTTTTGGGTCACATGACCTTTTCAACAAAATCATTGTTCATAGTGTCTGTCAGTCATGCCTACATGATGCACACCCTTTATTTTGACATTTCTCCTCAAAAGTTATTTTTTATGAATTTCTGAAATCTAAGAAATTGAATAACTTTTGGGTCACATGACCTTTTCAACAAAATCATTGTTCATAGGTCTGTCAGTCATGCCTACATGATGCACACCCATTATTTTGAAAAGTTTCCTCAAAATGTATTTTTTATGAATTTCTGAAATCTAAGAAATTTAATAACTTTTGGGTCACATGACCTTTTCAACAAAATCATTGTTCATAGTGTCCGTCAGTCATGCCTACATGATGCACACCCTTTATTTTGAAAATAAAAATACTCAAGTTCTTTTTTTCATTAATGTATTACATCAAAGTAATAAAATAACATTCAGGTCACATGACCTTTTCAACAAAATCATTGTTCATAGTGTCTGTCAGTCATGCCTACATGATGCACACCCTTTATTTTGACATTTCTCCTCAAAATGTATTTTTTATTAATTTCTGAAATCTAAGAAATTGAATAACTTTTGGGTCACATGACCTTTTCAACAAAATCATTGTTCATAGTGTCTGTCAGTCATGCCTACATGATGCACACCCTTTATTTTAACATTTCTCCTCAAAATGTATTTTTTATTAATTTCTGAAATCTAAGAAATTGAATAACTTTTGGGTCACATGACCTTTTCAACAAAATCATTGTTCATAGTGTCTGTCAGTCATGCCTACATGATGCACACCCTTTATTTTGACATTTTTCCTCAAAATGTATTTTTTATTAATTTCTGAAATCTAAGAAATTGAATAACTTTTGGGTCACATGACCTTTTCAACAAAATCATTGTTCATAGTGTCTGTCAGTCATGCCTACATGATGCACACCCTTTATTTTGACATTTTTCCTCAAAATGTATTTTTTATTAATTTCTGAAATCTAAGAAATTGAATAACTTTTGGGTCACATGGCCTTTTCAACAAAATCATTGTTCATAGTCTCTGTCAGTCATGCCTACATGATGCACACCCTTTATTTTGAAAAGTTTCCTCAAAATGTATTTTTTATTAATTTCTGAAATCTAAGAAATTGAATAACTTTTGGGTCACATGACCTTTTCAACAAAATCATTGTTCATAGTGTCTGTCAGTCATGCCTACATGATGCACACCCTTTATTTTGACATTTTTCCTCAAAATGTATTTTTTATTAATTTCTGAAATCTAAGAAATTGAATAACTTTTGGGTCACATGACCTTTTCAACACAATCATTGTTCATAGTGTCTGTCAGTCATGCCTACATGATGCACACCCTTTATTTTGACATTTTTCCTCAAAATGTATTTTTTATTAATTTCTGAAATCTAAGAAATTGAATAACTTTTGGGTCACATGACCTTTTCAACAAAATCATTGTTCATAGTGTCTTTCAGTCATGCCTACATGATGCACACCCTTTATTTTGAAAAGTTTCCTCAAAATGTATTTTTTATTAATTTCTGAAATCTAAGAAATTGAATAACTTTTTGGTCACATGACCTTTTCAACACAATCATTGTTCATAGTGTCTGTCAGTCATGCCTACATGATGCACACCCTTTATTTTGACATTTTTCCTCAAAATGTATTTTTTATTAATTTCTGAAATCTAAGAAATTGAATAACTTTTGGGTCACATGACCTTTTCAACAAAATCATTGTTCATAGTGTCTTTCAGTCATGCCTACATGATGCACACCCTTTATTTTGAAAAGTTTCCTCAAAATGTATTTTTTATTAATTTCTGAAATCTAAGAAATTGAATAACTTTTGGGTCACATGACCTTTTCAACAAAATCATTGTTCATAGTGTCTGTCAGTCATGCCTACATGATGCACACCCTTTATTTTGAAAAGTTTCCTCAAAATGTATTTTTTATGAATTTCTGAAATCTAAGAAATTGAATAACTTTTTGGTCACATGACCTTTTCAACAAAATCATTGTTCATAGTGTCTGTCAGTCATGCCTACATGATGCACACCCTTTATTTTGAAAAGTTTCCTCAAAATGTATTTTTTATTAATTTCTGAAATCTAAGAAATTGATTAACTTTTGGGTCACATGACCTTTTCAACAAAATCATTGTTCATAGTGTCTGTCAGTCATGCCTACATGATGCACACCCTTTATTTTTGACATTTCTCCTCAAAATGTATTTTTTATTAATTTCTGAAATCTAAGAAATTGAATAACTTTTGGGTCACATGACCTTTTCAACAAAATCATTGTTCATAGTGTCTGTCAGTCATGCCTACATGATGCACACCCTTTATTTTGAAAAGTTTCCTCAAAATGTATTTTTTATTAATTTCTGAAATCTAAGAAATTGATTAACTTTTGGGTCACATGACCTTTTCAACAAAATCATTGTTCATAGTGTCTGTCAGTCATGCCTACATGATGCACACCCTTTATTTTGACATTTTTCCTCAAAATGTATTTTTTATGAATTTCTGAAATCTAAGAAATTGAATAACTTTTGGGTCACATGACCTTTTCAACAAAATCATTGTTCATAGTGTCTGTCAGTCATGCCTACATGATGCACACCCTTTATTTTGACATTTCTCCTCAAAAGTTATTTTTTATGAATTTCTGAAATCTAAGAAATTGAATAACTTTTGGGTCACATGACCTTTTCAACAAAATCATTGTTCATAGGTCTGTCAGTCATGCCTACATGATGCACACCCTTTATTTTGAAAAGTTTCCTCAAAATGTATTTTTTATGAATTTCTGAAATCTAAGAAATTTAATAACTTTTGGGTCACATGACCTTTTCAACAAAATCATTGTTCATAGTGTCCGTCAGTCATGCCTACATGATGCACACCCTTTATTTTGAAAATAAAAATACTCAAGTTCTTTTTTTCATTAATGTATTACATCAAAGTAATAAAATAACATTCAGGTCACATGACCTTTTCAACAAAATCATTGTTCATAGTGTCTGTCAGTCATGCCTACATGATGCACACCCTTTATTTTGACATTTCTCCTCAAAATGTATTTTTTATTAATTTCTGAAATCTAAGAAATTGAATAACTTTTGGGTCACATGACCTTTTCAACAAAATCATTGTTCATAGTGTCTGTCAGTCATGCCTACATGATGCACACCCTTTATTTTAACATTTCTCCTCAAAATGTATTTTTTATTAATTTCTGAAATCTAAGAAATTGAATAACTTTTGGGTCACATGACCTTTTCAACAAAATCATTGTTCATAGTGTCTGTCAGTCATGCCTACATGATGCACACCCTTTATTTTGACATTTTTCCTCAAAATGTATTTTTTATTAATTTCTGAAATCTAAGAAATTGAATAACTTTTGGGTCACATGACCTTTTCAACAAAATCATTGTTCATAGTGTCTGTCAGTCATGCCTACATGATGCACACCCTTTATTTTGACATTTTTCCTCAAAATGTATTTTTTATTAATTTCTGAAATCTAAGAAATTGAATAACTTTTGGGTCACATGGCCTTTTCAACAAAATCATTGTTCATAGTCTCTGTCAGTCATGCCTACATGATGCACACCCTTTATTTTGACATTTTTCCTCAAAATGTATTTTTTATTAATTTCTGAAATCTAAGAAATTGAATAACTTTTGGGTCACATGACCTTTTCAACAAAATCATTGTTCATAGTCTCTGTCAGTCATGCCTACATGATGCACACCCTTTATTTTGAAAAGTTTCCTCAAAATGTATTTTTTATGAATTTCTGAAATCTAAGAAATTGAATAACTTTTGGGTCACATGACCTTTTCAACAAAATCATTGTTCATAGTGTCTGTCAGTCATGCCTACATGATGCACACCCTTTATTTTGACATTTTTCCTCAAAAATGATTTTGTTGAAAAGGTCATTTTTCAGAAATTAATAAAAAATACATTTTGAGGAGAAATGTCAGAAATAAAGGGTGTGCATCATGTAGGCATGACTGACAGACACTATGAACAATGATTTTGTTGAAAAGGTCATGTGACCAAAAAGTTATTCAATTTCTTAGATTTCAGAAATTCATAAAAAATACATTTTGAGGAAACTTTTCAAAATAAAGGGTGTGCATCATGTAGGCATGACTGACAGACACTATGAACAATGATTTTGTTGAAAAGGTCATGTGACCCAAAAGTTATTCAATTTCTTAGATTTCAGAAATTCATAAAAAATACATTTTGAGGAAACTTTTCAAAATAAAGGGTGTGCATCATGTAGGCATGACTGACAGACACTATGAACAATGATTTTGTTGAAAAGGTCATGTGACCCAAAAGTTATTCAATTTCTTAGATTTCAGAAATTAATAAAAAATACATTTTGAGGAAAAATGTCAAAATAAAGGGTGTGCATCATGTAGGCATGACTGACAGACACTATGAACAATGATTTTGTTGAAAAGGTCATGTGACCCAAAAGTTATTCAATTTCTTAGATTTCAGAAATTAATAAAAAATACATTTTGAGGAAACTTTTCAAAATAAAGGGTGTGCATCATGTAGGCATGACTGACAGAGACTATGAACAATGATTTTGTTGAAAAGGTCATGTGACCCAAAAGTTATTCAATTTCTTAGATTTCAGAAATTAATAAAAAATACATTTTGAGGAAAAATGTCAAAATAAAGGGTGTGCATCATGTAGGCATGACTGACAGACACTATGAACAATGATTTTGTTGAAAAGGTCATGTGACCCAAAAGTTATTCAATTTCTTAGATTTCAGAAATTCATAAAAAATACATTTTGAGGAAACTTTTCAAAATAAAGGGTGTGCATCATGTAGGCATGACTGACAGAGACTATGAACAATGATTTTGTTGAAAAGGCCATGTGACCTGAATGTTATTTTATTACTTTGATGTAATACATTAATGAAAAAAAGAACTTGAGTATTTTTATTTTCAAAATAAAGGGTGTGCATCATGTAGGCATGACTGACGGACACTATGAACAATGATTTTGTTGAAAAGGTCATGTGACCCAAAAGTTATTAAATTTCTTAGATTTCAGAAATTCATAAAAAATACATTTTGAGGAAACTTTTCAAAATAATGGGTGTGCATCATGTAGGCATGACTGACAGACCTATGAACAATGATTTTGTTGAAAAGGTCATGTGACCCAAAAGTTATTCAATTTCTTAGATTTCAGAAATTCATAAAAAATAACTTTTGAGGAGAAATGTCAAAATAAAGGGTGTGCATCATGTAGGCATGACTGACAGACACTATGAACAATGATTTTGTTGAAAAGGTCATGTGACCCAAAAGTTATTCAATTTCTTAGATTTCAGAAATTCATAAAAAATACATTTTGAGGAAAAATGTCAAAATAAAGGGTGTGCATCATGTAGGCATGACTGACAGACACTATGAACAATGATTTTGTTGAAAAGGTCATGTGACCCAAAAGTTATTCAATTTCTTAGATTTCAGAAATTAATAAAAAATACATTTTGAGGAGAAATGTCAAAATAAAGGGTGTGCATCATGTAGGCATGACTGACAGACACTATGAACAATGATTTTGTTGAAAAGGTCATGTGACCCAAAAGTTATTCAATTTCTTAGATTTCAGAAATTAATAAAAAATACATTTTGAGGAGAAATGTCAAAATAAAGGGTGTGCATCATGTAGGCATGACTGACAGACACTATGAACAATGATTTTGTTGAAAAGGTCATGTGACCTGAATGTTATTTTATTACTTTGATGTAATACATTAATGAAAAAAAGAACTTGAGTATTTTTATTTTCAAAATAAAGGGTGTGCATCATGTAGGCATGACTGACGGACACTATGAACAATGATTTTGTTGAAAAGGTCATGTGACCCAAAAGTTATTCAATTTCTTAGATTTCAGAAATTCATAAAAAATACATTTTGAGGAAAAATGTCAAAATAAAGGGTGTGCATCATGTAGGCATGACTGACAGACACTATGAACAATGATTTTGTTGAAAAGGTCATGTGACCCAAAAGTTATTCAATTTCTTAGATTTCAGAAATTAATAAAAAATACATTTTGAGGAGAAATGTCAAAATAAAGGGTGTGCATCATGTAGGCATGACTGACAGACACTATGAACAATGATTTTGTTGAAAAGGTCATGTGACCCAAAAGTTATTCAATTTCTTAGATTTCAGAAATTCATAAAAAATACATTTTGAGGAAAAATGTCAAAATAAAGGGTGTGCATCATGTAGGCATGACTGACAGACACTATGAACAATGATTTTGTTGAAAAGGTCATGTGACCCAAAAGTTATTCAATTTCTTAGATTTCAGAAATTAATAAAAAATACATTTTGAGGAGAAATGTCAAAATAAAGGGTGTGCATCATGTAGGCATGACTGACAGACACTATGAACAATGATTTTGTTGAAAAGGTCATGTGACCCAAAAGTTATTCAATTTCTTAGATTTCAGAAATTAATAAAAAATACATTTTGAGGAGAAATGTCAAAATAAAGGGTGTGCATCATGTAGGCATGACTGACAGACACTATGAACAATGATTTTGTTGAAAAGGTCATGTGACCTGAATGTTATTTTATTACTTTGATGTAATACATTAATGAAAAAAAGAACTTGAGTATTTTTATTTTCAAAATAAAGGGTGTGCATCATGTAGGCATGACTGACGGACACTATGAACAATGATTTTGTTGAAAAGGTCATGTGACCCAAAAGTTATTAAATTTCTTAGATTTCAGAAATTCATAAAAAATACATTTTGAGGAAACTTTTCAAAATAAAGGGTGTGCATCATGTAGGCATGACTGACAGACCTATGAACAATGATTTTGTTGAAAAGGTCATGTGACCCAAAAGTTATTCAATTTCTTAGATTTCAGAAATTCATAAAAAATAACTTTTGAGGAGAAATGTCAAAATAAAGGGTGTGCATCATGTAGGCATGACTGACAGACACTATGAACAATGATTTTGTTGAAAAGGTCATGTGACCCAAAAGTTATTCAATTTCTTAGATTTCAGAAATTCATAAAAAATACATTTTGAGGAAAAATGTCAAAATAAAGGGTGTGCATCATGTAGGCATGACTGACAGACACTATGAACAATGATTTTGTTGAAAAGGTCATGTGACCTGAATGTTATTTTATTACTTTGATGTAATACATTAATGAAAAAAAGAACTTGAGTATTTTTATTTTCAAAATAAAGGGTGTGCATCATGTAGGCATGACTGACGGACACTATGAACAATGATTTTGTTGAAAAGGTCATGTGACCCA
>NC_137622.1:33596475-33688975 GCF_963280865.1 Gymnoscopelus braueri
GGTATGAAAAAGTTTGAGAACCCCTGGCCTAGTGTTACCGCTTCACTTCAACGTGCTTTAACTTGATAATGTATTACGGGCCCATCTTTTGATATGTTGTAGAGCTTGTCCATGCGAACACGTGGATATGTGTCTAATTTCTTTGACACTTTTATGGCGAAGATCTCCACTTTCACTATGGTCCTAAGAATCTAAAACCCTAAGACCATTTTGAGTGGTCTTAGGGTTGAATGGTCTTGTAGTGTCTTACATGGACGTGTTTCCCAGAGGAAAGCATAAGAATGCGATTCAACTTCCCTAGGCTCTAGGCCAGGGCTACTCAACTTAAGATGGCTAAGGGGCCACTCAGCAAAATACCAAAAGTCCAAGGGGCCGCCATAAAAATTACGGTCCTATTTTGGATTTTTCGATTTTGTAACACACAATAAAATGTACATTTTGACATCATATTCAGGGGTGCACATAACTTTCCGTTTGTCAACGGGGGGGGGGGGGGGGTTTCAGCACGGTGCCCACCCGGGACAGTTTTGTCAACGGGGGGGGGGGGGGGGGGGTGGGGGGTGGGGGGGGGGAGTGTGGCTTCAGGAAGTAAATCTCCAGGCTTTTATTTTTTAGTTTTGCTAAAAAATAAAAGCTTGGAAATTCCGGTCCCAGCTGTTGGTACGCAAAAGCGCCTCGCGTCGTCTGATGTGGTGCTCATTATTTATTTTGGGTGCGCATGCGCACCTGCGCACCAGTTATGTGCACCCCTGATCATATTCTTTTCACTGTACCAGTTTATTTTGTGTGTATGTCCAGTGGCATCAGTTCAGCAAAAGCTAAGGTATGGCAAGGTTAGGGTTGCCAACTCCCAGAGATTGAAATAAGGGACACCTATCCTGGGCGGGAAAATGTGGGGTCAAACCCCCCCAAAAACCCCAAATGCATAGAAAACTATGCATTATACCTGTAACAATTGACGCACCTGTATGTATGTCTGTCTGTTTGTTTTGAAAAATGTTTTAGCAACCCATACATTTGAACGGAAATGTATATTTTTAAAATGTATATTTTTATTTAAAAAAAAAAAAAAAAAAAAAAATTTTTTTTTTTTGGGGGGTTTGACCATCGGGCCGCCAAGACGCGGCGTGCGGGCCGCATGCGGCCCGCGGGCCGCGTGTTGAGTAGCGCTGCTCTAGGCCTACTAGGGCCTAGGGAACCAGCTTAAAGTTGGGGTGCCTGCGACCTTATACAGGGATTTTAATTCAGACCTCAATAGCTTCGACTACATACCTGGACAAGGAAAGTGGTGCTGTGAGGATATTATTTTTTGATTTTCGAAGCGCCTTTAACACCCCCCCCCTCCTTCCCCTTCTGAAAGACAAACTGAACAGCATGCATGTTGGCCCACACCTTGTGTCCTGGATCATGGACTACCTCACTGACAGACCACAATACGTCAGGTTGAGGGACTTTACATCTGACACTGTGACCTGCAGCACAAGAGTCCCCCAGGGGACTGTGCTGGCCTCCCTTCTCTTCACCCTTTACACGGCAGAGCTCAGACACTGCACAGAGATGTGCCACCTGCAGACATTCTCAGTAATGTAAAGTATACATAATAATAGTAATAATAATATTAATAATAATAATAAAAAAATAATAATAATACATTTTATTTATAGCACACTTTACATCTTTGGAAATCAGGTTAAAAAACAACAGGTTAAAAAACAAAAGGCACAAAAATGTTAAATGTTTTTACATGATGTGAACATCATCATTAATATCAGTTATTATCATTATTAATTTTATCCTTCAACTTCAGCCGATCTACAAGCTCACAACTTGCAGATCGGCTGTTTGCCTCTTTCTTATATTATTTGAGAATTTGGCCAATGTTTGACAATTTTTTTTTTGTATAGTTTGTTGATTACTCTTGATGCAGCAATGGTCTTTTTATTTGCTATATTTTTACTTTTTCATTTATTAAAAAGCTTACTTAAATTGTCCCTTCACTGTCATCTGGGGACCCCCCCCCCCCCCCCCCCCCCCAGAAAAAAAAATCATGTGGGGACCCCTGGCTGGTCCCGATCCACAGGTTGAGTACCACTGACCCAAAATTGCGTCAACATTACAAAGGGATTAGGCGGAGGCGGAGCCTATCCGTTTTGAACACACACTCAGACGGACCGGGGAGCTGCAGGAAGTCGAACTAACGGCTCAGGAGGAGCGAACCTTACAGACATGGATGTTTCCATGCTTCTAATCTACTATAACAGGTAAATTGAATTAGTTTATGGAATTAAAATGTTGTCCAACTTGTTAGTTCATGACCGTGGCGTGTATTTGCCCGAGTATAGCCCTGAAACATGACTGTCATATATGATATGATAGTCATGACGAAACTTCAACCTGGTGTTTGCACTTTCAACTTTACGGTCCTTACATCTAAATAAACGTTCAGATTTCAAATATAAAGTGCTTAACCCATGGCCACGGATGTTACAATTATATATGGTATCTCAGAAGTACCCGTATTTTCCGTATTGTTTAATAAAAAGCATTTTCATCCGATCGATGGCCATTTCCTCATAGAGTTATAACGTATGTAGAGTGCAATACACTTCCCAACCGATAGGGTCACAGTTAGCATATGGCGAAAAACCTAAGAAAATGGCCACCGATCGGATTAAAATGCTTTTTATTGAACAATACGGAAGATACGTGTACATCTGAGGGTCCGTACATACTTGTAACATTCGTGGCCATGAGGTCAGCACTTTATATTTGGAATCTGAACGTTTATGTGGATGTACGGGCTATAAATGGAGAAAGTGCAAACACTAGTTTGCAGTTTATCCATGACGCTCGTGATCCATGGCTATAATAGTCGTTGGTAGAAACATATTTACACACGATTAAAATATAATTGTATCCAAGTGATGTTTATAATTAGTAAATCAATAAGTCTGATTAAGTACTTTAGCCCTATTTTATACTTTTGTCGTACAACAGCGTTGCTTAAAAAAATCGCCAATCTACAAGCTCACAGCCTGTTGATTTTACTATTTTTATTAAAGGGGAAATCCACCCATTTTCAATATTTAACTATGTCATTAATATAGCATAAAGGAGTTGTGTGGAAATAAGAAAAAATTTAAAAAAAAAATTAACATTGCAAAAAAATTTAACATTGCAAAAAAATTAACATTGCAAATTACACTGTGATGACTCATCATGGTGTAATTTGCAATGTTATTTTTTTTGCAATGTTACATTTTTTTGCAATGTTAATTTTTTTTTTAATTTTTTCTTATTTCCACACAACTCCTTTATGCTATATTAATGACATAGTTAAATATTGAAAATGGGTGGATTTCCCCTTTAAGAAGAAAACCCCGACTGGATCTGTGGATCCGGATCTTCAAATAGTAAAATCAGCAGGAAGTTGACATTTTTATTCAAAAAATAAACAGTACTGGGTTTGGTGATGTTCTATATTGTCTGAATTAGCTTTGATTGTGTTTGTTTATGTGCTAAAATAGTGACTTTGAGAGCTGTTTCAGCGTACAATGTAAGTCAATGAGGAGCATATTTTGAATGATCAATTTCTAATCAATGGAGCAATTATTTTTGATTTCTTGTCCTCCTTTGGAGTTACATCATGGCAAGGTAAATACACAACACAAACCTCTACCAAAGTGGTCTTGCCCTTTTAAGCACTATCGCTTTAAACATGGAAGCCATGCCAGAACCACGCAATTTAAAAAACATAATTTACCATTATAAATCCTAACCAAACAGTAAAGAAATACCACATCACACTGGGCAGAAAAAAGTGTTAAACTGGCATTCACCTCATTAGAGCTATTTGGATGCAGTAACCTATGTTAAATCTGGAGGCCATTGCAACAATATTTTTCGAACCAGTCTGAACTAGTGTTTTGCTATTCTTCAATGTATCTCTAAAACGACTATTTTGAATCTTAATTTGTCCTTCCTGTCTTTTAGATTGTGGCAGTGTTCTGTCGCTCAAAAGCGAAGATTTCCAAGAACTTGACAAACACACTCTTGGGTTCTTGGAGATTTTCAAGTCCAAGGGAGGACGTTGTGCTCCACAACTCAAGGAGTATCTGCGGCAGGTATCACTGTTGACCTATCTCTGAAAGGACCCTTTTAGTGGTATCTCCTGTCTTTCCAAAGGGTCCAGTCGCAGCTCACTAGAGTCACCCCATGTGAAACCCAAATGCTTTCAAAAACTAAATGATAAAACAAATGTCATTTATCTATAGACACAGGTATCTGTACACCTTCACTTGTCTTTATGAGGGGATCTACTAATATTTCCTATAACTAATTAATTAAAGTCTAACACATCAATCTTCTTCTTCTTGCGTATGTCATCAGATCCTCAGCTCCGTTGCAGCAAGCCAGTCCAGCGTCTCGTCATCCAGGTTCATCAGGCCTAGGTCGCCATGTGGTGGGCGGTGTTTCGGGCAGCTGGTCATGATGTGTTCCACAGTCTTTAGGGGGTCTCCAGGTTCACAGTGGGCACTGTCCGAGAGGCCCCACTGTTGCATTGCTTCACCGAAGCGTCCCACGCTTGTCCTCAGGCGGTTGAGGGTTGTCCACTGCTTACGGGGCAGGTGCTGGCCAGGGACATCTGTGGGATCCTCGATGTAGTTGTGAAGCCTAGATGGTTCTGCTGCTTTCCACTGTTCCCTCCACCTTGCCTTGCTAGTCTGCAGTCTAACACATCAATGTTAGACTGTTTCTCTTCAAACAACATCAACACTTCACTGATACTCTTGGTAAATAAGTTTGCTATACTATTTGAAAATGGTGCCAACATGACAACTGTTTAGTTCAGGACATGGCTATGTTTAACAACGTGATACACTATCTGGTCATAATAGATCTTGGGATAACAACTCTACTTTCAAGCAGACAGAATGTTTACAGCTGTCTAGATGTACTTAAATCATTAATTGATCTGTTAATTATTTATGCGTGTACAGTATTTACAGTCTGTTCTTTCTATTGAATATAGTCATTCCAGAATTTTACTTCCCCTTAGTGGGTGTGTATTGTGTTTTCTACCATATAAAAAGGCGACATTTGACATGTAATTGTGGTTGTGGTTGTTAGGACACCGATGACCTTCCAGACATGTCCCACCTCTCCATTGGGATCCTGACCGTGGTTCCTGAAGACAGCCCGGCTTCTCCTCACTCACTGCACTTGGACTCTTCACTATCATGCATCGTCTTGGAAGGTACAACAGTGATGACCTTCAAAGTCTCCCACATGCCATCTGCCTACTGTTTGGACTGATTTACGCACTGAATTTGGAGTACCCCAAATCAATGAAGAACACCTTTGATTTTATTCAAAGAGTTCTTCTCTCACTTGGACATAAATCCCTAAAACCCAAAATACAATCTCTCAAAAACTGATGGAGTTAGTGATTGTTAAGATTAGAATAACCACTGGATTAATGCAGGCACTTTGATTGTTTAGCTTTGAATAACCATCAATTTAATGCAGACACTTTAATTTTGATTGTTACGGTTATAATAACCATTGATTTATTGCACTCATTTTGATTTTTGTATTGCTAAGGTTATAATTGAATATAAATTGAATTTATTTGTGACTTGTATTACATTCCACATTACTTTTGATTGGTCTATCTAAAATCCACAATGCATTGCATAAAGGCATAGCTATTTTTTAAAGATCTTTGACAGACTACAAACTAAGGTTACTTTTCTATGTCTCTGCAACCTTGTGATACCTTCTACCCCGATTTACAGCCATACGCTCCAGCCTCTTCTACACAGGCCTGCCGACCTGTTGATGAGGTATGTTTTCTTTAGATTTAACCCATGTAGACCTACAAGCTCTTAGCACAGCACTCGGTGCTGCGCTATGAGCTTGTATAGTAGCTTATAGTTTTGATGATTTTTGACCAAGTACAATTAAGGGCCTTTTGTCTTTTCTGCACAGCCGTATGCAGCTACATATATGGACTTGGATCAGTGGAACCAAGAAACACCCAGTGTACTGCAACCTCCATCTCCGTCCAGTGATGCTCCAGTAGAAGGTGTGGTTCCTCAGCTAAGTGTCAGCAGACTTGGCACTGTTGTCCTTCAAATTCAGGATTCATAGATGAGTTTTGCTTTTTTTTTAAAAACTTTTCTTTACAGTTTTTGACGTGCTTTCAATCTTTCTAGGTCAACCAAATCCATCTGACCAGAGCATACCAGAGGGTCAAGGGTGGCAGCCTTGCGACTCTTGTCGGTCTGAGGTGGAGAAGCTCCAGCTCCAGTTGAGGAGGATAACCACTGTGCTCTCCAGTATCAGTAAGTTTTATTGCCTGTAATGTTGCAGTTTTCAGTTGTCTGCTAATTTCTTTGTCTCACTTGAAACTTTACTTTATCCTGTACCTCTTTTGTGAGTTCTCTGACATGACTGGAAAACATTGGTATCCCAAAATAAAACTGTTTTCTGTTTACTGAAGAGCTGGGGAGATCGACCCCTGCTACTGAACAAATACTCATCAATGACTGCTATCAGAATATACTGTAGAGCTTTGTAGAACAGTACTCAATCTTATTGTTTTACAAATACACTCAGTAGACTCAGATTTTTTTGTCTTTGTTCTAGGCTCTGAGAAACTAGACGCACTGAAGGGCTTTATCACCCTGGTCGGTGACCTAGAGTCTGGAGTGTCCAGTCTCGGGCAGCAGGAGCTATATCCAGGTATGGATGTATACGTTTGCCATACATTTCACACTGAACCTGACGTTCTTGGTAGCGAGTGATCCGTGTTGTGAGCTGCAACTAGATAGTGAAGTTTTCAGAAGGTCACAGTTGTCTGTTTTCATGGTGCACTGAGCGCAGAAAGGGGTCAATGTAGCTGATGTCTTAAAATGCAGTTTGTTAATTGCTCGCTCTCTATTCACAGGCTGTGGACAGATGATTTCATCTGTGCAGCTGGCAGCCATACACCAGCGTGCCAGGAAGGACTGCAAGAGGCTATTCCACGCCTTGTTCGAGGTGTTCTTCACCCATGAGGAGTGCCGCAATGCCGTCGTATACGGAAAGCATGGTGTCATCCCAGAGGGGAAGAACAAACTGGATGAGGCGAAGAGGCACTGTTCAGTAAGTATTTGTCACACCACTAGTTCCTCAGAGTAGTGTTATAGATGGCCAGTCAGTGGAGTTGGTAACCACTTATAGACAGACATGCAAAAGTGTCACTTTTCAGCTACAGTCACCTTTTTGAACTCAAATAGGGCAATTGTGTGACACCTGACCCGAAAGAAAACAACATGTTGTCACCTTTTTCACCTCGGGCTGTTTGCATGCCTGTGTATACCACCTGTATACCACCCGTATACCACCCATAGACCACCTATAGACCACCTGTATACCACCTGTATACCACCCATAGACCACCCATAGACCACCTAGAGACCACCCATAGACCACCTAGAGACCACCTATAGTCCACCCGTATACCACCTAGAGACCACCTAGAGACCACCTGTATACCACCCGTATACCACCTGTATACCACCTATAGACCACCCGTATACCACCCATAGACCACCTAGAGACCACCTATAGTCCACCCGTATACCACCTAGAGACCACCTAGAGACCACCCGTATACCACCTGTATACCACCCATAGACTCACCTCTTCAGACTCCACCTCAGCCCGTAGCACTTGCCCTCCTAGCCTTGATGACCTTGCAGGATTATGCAAAGGACAGATACCAGGTCATTGTTGACCTGGCATCCTATAAATGCCGAGTCCACCTAGAGTCCACCTCTAGACCACCTGTATACCACCCGTATACCACCTGTATACCACCTAGAGACCACCTAGAGACCACCTGTATACCACCCATAGACCACCCGTATACCACCTAGAGACCACCTAGAGACCACCTAGAGACCACCTGTATACCACCTGTAGACCACCTGTAGACCACCTGTATACCACCCATAGACCACCTATAGACCACCTGTATACCACCTGTATACCACCCGTAGACCACCCGTAGACCACCTGTATACCACCTGTAGACCACCCGTAGACCACCCATAGACCACCTATAGACCACCTGTATACCACCTATAGACCACCCGTATACCACCTATAGTCCACCTGTATACCACCTATAGACCACCTGTATACCACCCGTATACCACCCATAGACCACCTATAGTCCACCCGTATACCACCTAGAGACCACCTATAGTCCACCCGTATACCACCTAGAGACCACCTGTATACCACCTATAGTCCACCTGTATACCACCTGTATACCACCCATAGACCACCTGTATACCACCTGTAGACCACCTATAGACCACCTGTATACCACCCGTATACCACCCGTATACCACCTGTAGACCACCTAGAGACCACCTAGAGTCCACCTAGAGTCCACCTATAGACCACCTGTATACCACCCGTATACCACCTGTATACCACCTAGAGACCACCTAGAGACCACCTGTATACCACCCATAGACCACCCGTATACCACCCAGAGACCACCCGTATACCACCTAGAGACCACCTAGAGACCACCTAGAGACCACCTGTATACCACCTGTAGACCACCTGTAGACCACCTGTATACCACCCATAGACCACCTATAGACCACCTGTATACCACCTGTATACCACCTAGAGACCACCTGTATACCACCTATAGACCACCTGTATACCACCTGTATACCACCTATAGACCACCTGTATACCACCTATAGACCACCTGTATACCACCTGTATACCACCTATAGACCACCTGTATACCACCTATAGACCACCTGTATACCACCCGTATACCACCTATAGTCCACCCGTATACCACCCATAGACCACCTAGAGACCACCTATAGTCCACCCGTATACCACCTAGAGACCACCTATAGTCCACCCGTATACCACCTAGAGACCACCTGTATACCACCTAGAGACCACCTATAGTCCACCTGTATACCACCTGTATACCACCCATAGACCACCTATAGACCACCTGTATACCACCTAGAGACCACCTATAGTCCACCTGTATACCACCTGTATACCACCCATAGACCACCTATAGTCCACCTGTATACCACCTGTATACCACCCATAGACCACCTAGAGACCACCTGTATACCACCTAGAGACCACCTATAGTCCACCTGTATACCACCTGTATACCACCTAGAGACCACCTATAGTCCACCCGTATACCACCTAGAGACCACCTATAGTCCACCCGTATACCACCTAGAGACCACCTGTATACCACCTAGAGACCACCTAGAGACCACCTGTATACCACCCGTATACCACCCGTATACCACCTAGAGACCACCTGTAGACCACCTAGAGACCACCTAGAGTCCACCTAGAGACCACCTATAGACCACCCGTATACCACCTGTAGACCACCTAGAGACCACCCATAGACCACCTAGAGTCCACCTAGAGTCCACCTAGAGTCCACCTATAGACCACCTGTATACCACCCGTATACCACCTGTATACCACCTAGAGACCACCCATAGACCACCTAGAGACCACCTGTATACCACCCATAGACCACCCGTATACCACCCATAGACCACCTGTATACCACCTGTATACCACCTAGAGACCACCTGTATACCACCTATAGACCACCTGTATACCACCTATAGACCACCTGTATACCACCTATAGACCACCTGTATACCACCTGTATACCACCTGTATACCACCTATAGACCACCTGTATACCACCTATAGACCACCTGTATACCACCCGTATACCACCTATAGTCCACCCGTATACCACCCATAGACCACCTAGAGACCACCTATAGTCCACCCGTATACCACCTAGAGACCACCTATAGTCCACCTGTATACCACCTAGAGACCACCTGTATACCACCTAGAGACCACCTGTATACCACCTGTATACCACCCATAGACCACCTATAGACCACCTATAGACCACCTGTATACCACCTATAGACCACCTGTATACCACCTAGAGACCACCTAGAGACCACCTAGAGACCACCTGTATACCACCTGTATACCACCCATAGACCACCTATAGACCACCTGTATACCACCTAGAGACCACCTATAGACCACCTGTATACCACCCGTATACCACCTAGAGACCACCTGTAGACCACCTAGAGTCCACCTAGAGACCACCTATAGACCACCCGTATACCACCTGTAGACCACCTAGAGACCACCCATAGACCACCTAGAGTCCACCTAGAGACCACCTAGAGTCCACCTATAGACCACCTGTATACCACCCGTATACCACCTGTATACCACCTAGAGACCACCCATAGACCACCTAGAGACCACCTGTATACCACCCATAGACCACCCGTATACCACCCATAGACCACCTGTATACCACCTGTATACCACCTAGAGACCACCTGTATACCACCTATAGACCACCTGTATACCACCTATAGACCACCTGTATACCACCTATAGACCACCTGTATACCACCTATAGACCACCTGTATACCACCCGTATACCACCTATAGTCCACCCGTATACCACCCATAGACCACCTAGAGACCACCTATAGTCCACCCGTATACCACCTAGAGACCACCTATAGTCCACCCGTATACCACCTAGAGACCACCTGTATACCACCTAGAGACCACCTATAGTCCACCTGTATACCACCTGTATACCACCCATAGACCACCTATAGACCACCTGTATACCACCTATAGACCACCTGTATACCACCTAGAGACCACCTAGAGACCACCTGTATACCACCTGTATACCACCCGTATACCACCTAGAGACCACCTGTAGACCACCTAGAGACCACCTAGAGTCCACCTAGAGACCACCTATAGACCACCCGTATACCACCTGTATACCACCTAGAGACCACCCATAGACCACCCAGAGACCACCTGTATACCACCCATAGACCACCCGTATACCACCCATAGACCACCTAGAGACCACCTGTATACCACCTGTATACCACCTATAGACCACCTGTATACCACCTAGAGACCACCTGTATACCACCTGTATACCACCTGTATACCACCTATAGACCACCTGTATACCACCTGTATACCACCTAGAGACCACCTGTATACCACCTGTATACCACCTATAGACCACCTGTATACCACCTATAGACCACCTGTATACCACCTATAGACCACCCGTATACCACCTATAGTCCACCTAGAGACCACCCATAGACCACCCATATACCACCCATATACCACCCATATACCACCCATAGACCACCTAGAGACCACCCGTATACCACCCATAGACCACCCAGAGACCACCTAGAGACCACCTAGAGACCACCTGTATACCACCCATAGACCACCCAGAGACCACCTAGAGACCACCTAGAGACCACCTGTATACCACCCATACACCACCCATAGACCACCCATAGACCACCCATAGACCACCTATAGTCCACCCGTAGACCACCTGTAGACCACCTGTATACCACCTGTATACCACCTAGAGACCACCTAGAGACCACCTAGAGACCACCTGTAGACCACCTAGAGACCACCTAGAGACCACCTGTAGACCACCTATAGACCACCTGTATACCACCTAGAGACCACCTAGAGACCACCTATAGTCCACCTGTATACCACCCGTATACCACCTGTATGCCACCCGTATACCACCCATAGACCACCTATAGACCACCTGTATACCACCTAGAGACCACCTGTATACCACCCGTATACCACCTATAGACCACCTGTATACCACCTAGAGACCACCTGTATACCACCCGTATACCACCCATAGACCACCTATAGTCCACCTGTATACAGACATGCAAAAGTGTCACTTTTCAGCTACAGTCACCTTTTTCAACCCAAATAGGGCAATTGTGTGACACCTGACCCGAAAGAAAACAACATGTTGTCACCTTTTTCACCTTGGGCTGTTTGCATGCCTGTATAGATATATATCTTGGGGTATCTTGTGACAATGTATACACATGTCTGTCTTACTGTGTTGTGTTTTTAGGGCTTTTATTTCGGGGGACGGGCGTGCTATAACAATTAAACTTAAAAATATGATACATTCGGAATAAATAGCCTCCAAGTAAAATTTGCAGAGAGCAAGGAGGCTGCCAAGGGCCCCTCCCCTCCCCTCATAACCAGTTGATCAGCTGTAAACTCTGTCTACACAGACTGTGGCAGGCACAGGGCTCCAGAGTGCGACCTGCCTATTGTGCTGTATGTGCGAGTTAAATCTGATTTCGAACCACCTCTGGAGGTGGTTTCAAATCAGATTTCAACTCAGATTTCAACTCGGATGTGTGCATTTAGACTGATTTAACCAGAATCTCCTGTTGACTAGTTGAGCACAATTTCCTAAATTAATATTTAAAAAAAGTTTAGGTTGGAGTCAGGTGCTGGTGAAAGTGTATGCAATGCTTTAGATGCTCATTTCAAATTCCAGTCCAGTCTTTTAGCCAACCCGCACTGGCTGCTGCAGATTAAGTGTCTTTGTGTTTTATATGTATACAAAATTGAGTGTTTAAATCCCATGTGCTTTCTTGTTATCTTATCTTTCAGCTGCTGCTCAACGATCGGACCGAAAATTAACCCAGTTGAACTATGAAAAGACGGTCAAGTCTTGGCTGCAGTTTGCGCCTGGCCGTCAGGGAGGCATCCCGAGGAATGCTCTGGAGCAGCAGGGACCGGATCTGGATGCAGGTGGCACCTCTGCAGGTTCCCTCCCTCCCTGAAGGGATTAACCCATTACAACCGGGACAGCGTTTTGCGTTTGAACTTCAACCATTTTTTCTTTTCTTTAACCCATCTAGACCGGGACAGCGTTTTGCGTTTGAACTTGGACCTTTTTTTCTTTTCTTTTTATAAAAAACAACCCAAAAAAAATCGTGAAAATGAATATTTTGTCCCCGATTCTGTCTTCTAAATACTTCTTCCAAATCTGTGGTTCTCAAATTTTTCCATGTCAAGGACCCCCAAAATCACATGTATTTGGACGCAGACCCCCACCTAGAAAAATATCCTTCCAGGGACCCCCAGAAACAGATTTCAGTTACAAAAGTTTCCTTTGAAAAATATATATTCAAAGATTTGAACAAATGTTTACGATTTTTTAAAAATAGCAGATCTATCATTTAGAAGACATTCACAGAATCGGGTCAAAATATCCAAATGCTTGCAGACATTTTCACGATTTCTTTCATAAATAGCAGATCTACAATCTTGTATATGTTCTATATTTCATCTGTTAAAGCATAAAAACAATGGTTAAAGCAGTTCAACGCAGGTCTAAATGCCTTGGTTCAATAAATGTGAAGATTCAAATCATATTGTCTGTCTTTATTTTTATATTTTCACATTTTGGGAAATGTAAGGTAATTTTGAACAAGATGTAGCCTTACAGTATATCAGCATACATAATTTAAAATGTACATGCAGATTACCATTAGGTTGTTGGATGATCAGGATCAATATTGATTCCTAATATGATTCAGTATAATCCAATTAATAAATTAAATCAGTGTTCGATTCCTGATGTTGATTCAACATAAAATCAACTAAAATGTGCATGCAGATTACCATTTAGATGATGGTTGAATCAATGTTGATTCCTAATGTTGATTCAACATTAAATCAACTAAAATGTGCATGCAGATTACCATTTAGATGATGGTTGAATCAATATTGAGTCATAACGTTGATTCAACATAAAATCAACTAAAATCAGCATGCAGAATACCATTTAGATGATGGTTGAATCAACGTTGATATAGTGTTAGTTAGTGGTTGAAACCCAACGTTGAATCAAATAATAATGGCGTTGTGATTTCAGTACAGTTTCAACGTTGAGATTGAACGTTGAGTCAACCGTTATGGCCGACTATTTTTCAACGTTGATTCACCCATATTTTGCTATCTGGGGAGTGACTGAGGTTTTGTTATGGTAGGATTAAAGGGACCAACAGGATAGGACCAGTTTACTAAGTGAGTTTTGCACTACAGTAGTGTGGCTTATGACACACGCACGCACGCACGCACGCACGCACGCACGCACGCACGCACGCACGCACGCACGCACGCACGCATGTACGCACGCACACAGGCAGGCAGGGGTGAATGCAAGATCTCCTGGCAGAGATAATAATCACCTCCACCAAGGATGTCATGTTTTCATTTGTCTGTCAATGATCAAAGTATCTCAACGTGCATGTGTCTGTGTTCTCTCAACAAAATAAAAGTCTCTGTGCTGTATCTCGCCGCTGTATCTTAAATGCTCAGACATACACATGATGTTCAATGACTGGTTACTGTCATCTTACACAGAATAAACCGTATGGGCATGTACGATGTCGGAGAAGCTGTGTGTGTGTGTGTGTGTGTGTGTGTGTGTGGGTGTGGGTGTGGGTGTGGGTGTGTGTGTGTGTGTGTGTGTGTGTGTGTGTGTGTGTGTGTGTGTGTGTGTGTGAGAGAGAGATATATATACTATAATGTATATTATATACTGTATACAGTGTATGCAGTATATTAAAAGCATGGAACATGGAACTGAACGGGCTGGAGAAGGGCATCTGCTAAATGTCATACAGTAACTAAATGAAAACAGGGCTAATAATAATAAACGGATATTCACTGAGGAAACATGGAGCTTTTAGTTTGCATAGAGCTGAACATAGGAATGACCCCCTCAAGACAAACGCAGTCTGCGGATGCTCACCGACTTTGCTGGACTCAGTTTATGTCTAAAGCAATAAGCCCAGAGAGGCCGTAATTCACAGTGATTTTAGAAGAGCTAAGGCGCGTTGCTGTTAGGCATGATGCGGAGAAGAGTGCCCTTAGCTGTGCTACATTAACCTGGCAAGGTTTCATAAAATTAACAGCAATTTATTGGTAACAAAAAAAAACATTATTCTGCCAAGCAATGTAGTTCTTCGGTGACATTTACTGCGGAAGAATGCTTGCCAAGCAACACACAGACGTAACATAACCCTAACCCAATGCACAGATCTATCTCAGCACACCACCCAGACTTAACCCACCCAGTAAATAATATCCACAAATTGGATTTTAAAACAATTAGTTTGGCGCAGTAATACTGATTTGATGTGGTCACAGGTGTGTGCTTATATAGTATATTTTACAGTGGCTTCAAATAAAATGTGACACAGTCAATCCTAGACAAGGACCATGACTATCCATTTTATACATCGTTTCTGTATGATCAATTCAGTTTATATGTACTTTATGACATGGTTCTTCAACAGGGGGTCCGGGGCCCCTAGGGGGTCCTCAGAGTTACTCCAAGGCCACAAAGGCCACCGAATCTTTGTGTGATAGGATTCTCTATTCTGAGGGGAACATTGGCCGGAAACAGCAGATCTACAAGCGCACAACGCCTCGCAGAGGCATTGTGAGCTTGTCGGCTGAGGGTTTAAGTGTCTGAACTGCCTGAATATACACATTAACATGAATCCAACACAACGCTACACATTGACAGTGCTGTCAAACAAGTCTATGAAGCTATAATAGCTAACTATGAAAAAGTAATTTTTTAGGGAGAATCTCTCTATATTCTCTATATTATGGCTATTTCAGTGCCATCAGTGTGAGTTACAGTATGACTATTTCAAATTTGTGTGCTGAAATCCTGCATTGAAGAAGAAGAAGAGTACTCCTTTTATGTAAATTGTTCTATTAGTGAAATAATCCTCTATAAAAGTATTGTCTAAACCAGAAATGGCAACATAAAAATGCTTTTCGCAAATACTTAAATAAATGCTCAGTTTTTTGGACGACACAGACAACAGTTGAAAAGCCACGGCAGCAATCACCACCACACCCCACAAACCTTTCACTGTACGCTGTGGTTTAGATGATGCGTTTCAGAGCAATTGGGACAATAAAGATGTTTTCAAGAAAGTACTGTCATAGCAGTTACGCCATTATGTCGTTACTTACGCACCATGGCGCTCTCAAATGCCATTCTCCTCATTGTTGCTCTCCAGCACTCCTGTTCCACTAGTCTTCCAGGATCAAATGTTTCTGCAGATCCCCCTGGGGAACAGAATTAGTCGCATAATGTTGGAGGAAAACCAAATTGGTATCTTATTGATGAGATGGTTATTTCACTCAGTGCGATCAGGCTGCTACTGGGGTGCCAGCTTCACAATTGGTCCACTTTTCTGACTATGTACCAAAAGCCAAGTTGCATCTATCGGAGAGAAAAAAAGGAAAAGAAAAGGAAACTAAAGCTATTCAAAATGTGTGAAACCGTAAGAGCCTTATGGAGTAGAAGATTCTTTAAAAAAGGGTTATGTTCATCACATTTCTGGAGGGAAATTGTCCTAAATTAATCCGAAAAACGCCCCAGAAACGTTGAACTTTGTTTAGACATTTTAAACAAAAACAAAACACAAACAGAGAAACAAAGTGGCTAATGAGATTTAAATCAATGACAGGGTAGACCGAAGCAGCTGGTTCTTTCCAAGTGTTAGCGCTGACCAGTGAGTTGCAACAACAGCTCAACTCATTTACGGTGGAATGGACCTCACAGTCCAGCTGTGGATGATTGTGCTGCAATGCCAAGCCGGGGAGACAGGGTGGTCGCTCATTAAAAAAAAAACACCAATTCGCTAGAAGAACAATGGCATTGGGCCCAAACAGCCCTTCACAATTCCGGAGGAGCTGCAGAGCCTTTTTCACCAGAGGGTGGTTTGTATCAATTAAGGATGGCTTGTTGAGTTCTCCCTTTAAAAGGGACTGAATAATTTAAACATCTGGTCTGAAGATGCTATTAACAAAGGTGACACCAGGTCTCTGTTGTGGTGATGTTTATAGAGATGTGATTTAGTTATAGGAACTGAATGGAGAAAGGAAAAAAGGGGTGAGGCTATGGGGGCAAAAGCAATGGCATGCGTCATGGCGTCCGAGGTATAAGCAGAGGAGAGAATGACTCAATGCAACCGAACCGTTATTATCGTACAATAAGGCTCACTCGGTACCAAGGTGGGGAGAGGCATAAATTGGCTCTGCTTATTCTCCCAATGCTTCCAGTGAAAGTAACTTATGAAGGCGGGTCAGAGGGTGGACCCCTGATGGTTAATTGAAGCCTTATTAAATGTTACTCACAGGTGTCTGAGGGAGAGAGGACTAACCCGACTGCAGGCCTAGTTATAGGGGCCTTTTTCACATTTCAATGTTTTAAACCAATTATAGGTATTTTCCTGGTTTCATTGCCGTTAAATAGTTGGCAAAGTAACCCATTTAATTTCACCTTGGATGTCCCTCTGTGGTTGTCTGCTCCGAGGACGCAGCATAGCTCCCCTGTGAGGGTTCGATGTATTCTATAATTAATAATTCATCACCTCATGGCTAAACGGATAGGAGTCTGGCGGTATGCTAAAGTGAAACTGACACAGTAGTATTTCTGAGACAGTCTCTTCACTTGGTCTTAATGAGGTGTTTATGGCTGATTATGTAACAACCATATCAAACATCACTTCTACGTTTTCCTTTCCCTGTAATTCTCAGCCTGTTCCCTTCTGTTTTCTGACGGAGGCTATGTTTATTCTCCTTCTGTTTGGAGCTTTACAACACTGCAATCACAATTAAGTAGGTTTTCACCAAATCAGCATTTATGATGACAAACACTCATTTTCTTGATGATTACAATCATCTGGCCTTGTCTATCAAGCAACGTACTGTATGAACAAAAAATCTCTGAGTAAATTCTACAAAATCCGACTTGTTTGTGCAACCAAATGCATGAGAATGTGAGACCACTCCTGCAGTGTCTATAAACGGTTTCCTCTCTTACCTCGAGTCTTTCACTGTGAAGATAATTAACGATGAAAAAGGTCATCCTCGATAGACATCTTTGAAGATATTCTGTCCTCAAGCACCACTGCAAGACAAAGAAAGATCAGATCATTAAAAATACGCCGTAAATTGTTAGGAAGGGTTTTTTTCTTTTTGTTTGTTTTTGTTGGATAATTTTTTTCTGTGGCAAATCCATAAATCAATTTATACATGATAACGGTTCACCTTGCATTTTTCTAAACAGACATTTAAAATTACAAATATTATTCCTTATGTTTAGAACGTAATTTGCTTTGAGTCTCAAAATGTGGTTAGATGGTGAATCTTGCTCTCATTACGGTTACAAGCCCATTTTTCAAGCTTTGACTTCTTTTTGCTGAGGATGATTAGCTTTAGCTTATGAACCATTTCAGATTTTCTGCTGAAGTTTTACATCAAAGCCTACACTATTCCCATCATTATTTAGAGACTGTTACAGCTGATGTGCATTACTGTATATCCTCTCTTAGATGACAGAGGATTGGTTCAGGATCATCTCCCTGCTTTGCCTTATTTAATATTTTGCGGGCTGCACAATTGTGTTAACCAATTAAGGCCTGAGGCCGGGTTTTCTGAGAAAAAAAAACGTAAGTTGCTATATCAGCGGTGCACAAACTTTGTCAAGGACCCCCAAAATGATATCTATTTCAAACCCATCTCAAAATATTGTGTTGCAGGGACAGAAGCAAAGATTTGAGTTAAGAAAAGGTTCACTTTAAAAGAATATATATATATTCAAAGATTTTCACAAATGTTCATGATTTTTCAAAAAATGTCAGATCTACAAGCTCGTAGCGCGGCACGAAGTGCAACATACACATGTACTGTAGATGCAAAAGTGTATGCTTTCTGTATGACTGGTATTATTAACTACATTAACCTCCGCGTAAAAAAAGGCCAATAAAAAGGGCTAATAAGAGGATAAACAGCTTTGCACAACACCACAAATTACAATTTAGTTTCAGCATTGTTCATGACCAGAATCCATCTACAAATCACATAATGATGAAACATGCTTTGGTTTAATATACAGCATCTTTTTCTCTCGACAAAATGTTGCACCTGTTCACAAAATGTTCACTTTGCTCATACAGTACAGTACGAGTACAGTACTTGATTAACCACTTAAAGTCTTAAACCATTATTTCAATGACAGGGCTGTCCCTGGGGTCATCACTTGCCCTATCCCTTTTTGTTTTCTTTTTACCTGTCACGGGGCAGCCCGTGCCCTATACACTGACATGTAGCATCAGGTGATTTTTGTCTCCGCCAGGCCGATAGGCATGGCGAGAGAGTATGTTTTGCCCCCCGTCCGTCCGTCCGTCCGTGTGTTTGTGTGTCCGTCCTTCTGTCTGCGAGCAGCTAATCTCCGCCACCGTTGGCCCGGTCGCTGTGAAACTGCGCACACACACTCCTTGGATGCCACAGCAGAACCTCTGCCCCACATTTTTCAGATCAGCCTGTCATAGCGCCACCATGAGGCAGACTTTTTTAAAACACATTTTTTGCTATTACTCCTACAGATTTTGTCCAAAAACCTTGCAAATCGGTACACAGTATCTCTATAGCCATGTGATCATCACGGATCTGTCTGATTTTCCATATTCCATCATGATTGGCTTCCAAAGTTTACAGGATTGGTACATTATGAACAAAATGCCTCAAATCATAAACGCAGCATGCGATTTCCGTGAAATTTTCCACAGAGATTCCCACTTGGCCCAGGAAGAAATGCCACTTGAAAACGTTCACATCAGCCCCATGGTGGCGCTATAACAGGCCGATTCACGTTTTTAGCTATAACTGCACCAATCTGTGTGAAACTTTGCACCCACACTCCCTAGAGGCCAAGGAAAAATGTTTGCCCTGCATTTTTCACATATACCTTTTAGAGCGCCACCAGGAGGCTGAGTTTTGTAATACAATTTTTTTGCTCTTACTCCTTCAGATTCTGTCCAAAAATCACTTATACAGTATCTCTATAGTCATGTGATCAACATGGATGTGTCCGATATTTCATATTCCATCCGACTTGGCTAACATTGCCTTCCAAAGTTTGCAGGATAGGTCCCTTTTGAACAAAATTCCTCAAATCATGAACGCAGTGTGCGATTTCCGTGAAATTTTGCACGCACATTCCCACTAGGCCGAGGAAGAAATGCGACCCTTTTCACCTTGGCCTGTTATAGCGCCACCAGCAGGTCTAATTTAGCCAACCACATTTTGGAACCAAATGCCTCAAATCATGAATGCAGTGTCCGATTGTCGTGCAAGGCCTAAGAAGAAATGGCACCCTTTTCACATTGGCCTATTATAGCGCCACCAGGAGGCCATAATAACCTACCTGACCTGGCGGAGACTTGTGCTCCGAGGAGCACTTTTTCTAGTTTTACCTGTATTCATTCAAATGCAGAAATAACACAGACTTCAGGGGTTCAAACTTTATGTTTATTTAAACACTGTTTATAAGAACTGATCTGAAATGTTTGTTTGTCACCTGGTCTTTCCTCTGCAGTACTGGCACCCTCTCAATCTGACTTGTAACTGCTGAAACAGAGCAGGGCCAGTCCATTTGGTTTAAGAAGGGGTGGAACGTGCCACGTACTGTAGGGGAGGAGGGGTGTTTGTTAAGGTTATGTAGCATTTTGCTGGTATGTGTTTGGAGCCTGAAATATGTATTTGAAGGGTATTCATTGACAATATATGACAATATGTAATTGTAGATTAACTCGTGGGCCTTGGTTTGCCTGGTTTGAGATAATAGATACAAATCACTTTCATGGTGCTTGGTTTATCCCACCTGGTTAAAATGCAGGCATGCTACAGGTATGGGGAGTTCAGTTAGACTTGGAACAACAAGTTGTAAGCACTTAGGGGAGAACTACCAGGGCCCTTGTTTAAGGGTGTCGCCTAGGGCGCCTAATTTCACCAAACGATACGATACGATATTTGGCTCACAACTTCGATACGATTTCGATACGATACGATACGCACTTTTTTTATTATGAAAAATATATGGGGGAGAAAAAAAAGCAAATGCAAACAAATAATTCTGTTTTTGCATTATTCAGATATGCGAACTTGTAACTTTTCAGCTACAATAGCCGTTTTGAATCCAAATAGGGCAATAGTGTGACACCTGACCCGAAAAAAACATGTTGTCACCCTTTTCACCTCTGGGCTGTTTGCATGCCTGATTATTATTATTGTAAAAAATAAATAATAATAATAATAATAATTTAAACGATATATTTTTTTCTCAAAACGATACATATCGTCACGAAAACGTATCGCGATATATCGCGGGACGATATATCGGCACACCGCCTGTTTAAGTTTCTTAAGTTCCTAGGTTGTTTTCTTTAGTTTAGTTTGCTGTCAAGTATGTTAATTTTCTATATTTTTGTAAAGTCTTATTTTTGATTTTTGTTATTTAAGGCCTTCCCTTATTTGCTGCACTATAACTGTTGGTGGACGATTTGGTTGGGTACAAATAAACCCCCCAAACTTTGCATCTCCCCCAAATCTTACATTTGCCAAACTAGAAGATCTACAAACTCATAACACATCGCATTTCGACGTGTTGTGAGCTTGTAGGCCTGCTATTTTTGCCTATTAAAAAACAAAATCGTGAAAATATGTACAACTCTTTGAATATATATATGTTTTTTTAAAGCAAACATTGTTAACTCAAATCTTTGCTTCTGTGGGTCCCTGGAACTAAATATTTTGAGATGGGGGTCGGCGGCCGAATACATATAATTCTAGGGGTCCTTGACATGAAAAAGTTTGAGAACGATAACATAGCAACATAAGGTTTTCAGAAAACTGTTACGGATTCAGAGAGATTTTTTTTAGAACTCGGCCTCATATGGGTCTTAATGGGTTAAAACTCAGCCGCACTTTCCTGCATCATCAACGAACGTGTCAAAAAGGATGAAATGATGGGAGAGGCAGATTGAATACAGACAGAGAGAGAGAGGGGTTCATTTGGATGCACCAACTCCCTGGTCAGAACAGGGGGAATTAAACGCTGTTCCCGGTGCGTCTTGTCAGTCAGTTTGGGGGAATTAAGTGCCGTTCCTGGTGTGCGTTGTCAGTCCATTCAGGGAATTAGATGTTGTTCCCGGTGCGTCTTGTCATTCAGTTCGGGGGAATTAAATATTGTTCCATGGTGCGTCTTGTCAGTCAGTTCGGTTATTTTTGTTTCTGGTTCTGGCCTATCCATCAATAGTTTTTTTGCAGAATTGTATTATATATTATTTAGACTGGTTTTGGTGTCCATTTTGTTCTTGTTCTTGTAACCCTTTAAGAGCTGAGGCCGATGCCTTCTAAATCAGTAGTTCGCAAACTTTTTCGTGCCATGGATCGATTTATGGCAGCAAGTAGACTCCAAAACGAGCAGTGGTTATAAAACACAGAAAATGCATTTTCGTTTCAGTTTCAGTTTCATTTCCAATTGTATCCAATCAGGATAGAGAACTCAATCAGGATATAGATTAAACAAGTGAAATTGGAAGTGATGGCACTAAGAAATGAGCTGGCAAAATTGGAACTGGAACACCATAAAAATGAAGCTTAAAAATTGGTACTTTCTCCTGATTGGCTGAGATTTTCCCTACCTTTAAGTAAAAAAAGTGTGTACTTTTCCCACCACTGCTTAAACGTGATTACATTTCTTGCACCTCCTTCTCTTCTGCCTTTCCCTGCTTGATGTGTCACACTTTCATGAATGATTATTGGGCTACTAGAAGGACACGGTTTCATTTGCAAGGGTTTCATGAATAAAGAATTTAAAAAGCAATAATCGATTTATGTCAGCAAGTAGACTCCAAAACAAGACAGTATAAATAATTGCGTGGTCTCCCTATCCAACATTAGAAATAAATAGAAAGTTACTAACTGTGCAGTTTGTGAAGCTGTATAAATCGCAATTCGGTGTTCATTGGTGAAGGAAAAATCTGGATGCCATCGTCCCAACATTGTCAAACTGGCCATGGTCATATTGACTATATTGTGAAGATGTCCATCTCCTTTAGCCAAATGGAAATCGCAATCTGTACATGACATACGTGCATATCTCCATAGCCTGGAGTCAGCTAAACCAGCTAACTCCGGTGGACTTCGCTGGTTTAGCAGAACATTTGAGGATCCAATGGAGTTAGCTGGTCTTGTCAGAAGCGCTTTGTAATGCTTTTCATTGGTTCAATATTTGTTTATACCAACACAGACGTAAAGGGTGTTCAATGGCCCTGATTTATGGAAATTTTTTTCAAAAGCATCAAAATGGAGTTAGCTGGTTTCTGCCGGACAGCAACGATATCCTATTTCAATCTAGAAGTACAAAACTGCTTCACAAAAACAATATTGGTGTAACTAAGATTGAAAAAAAATATATATTTCTACATTCAGAGATGATCAATTAGCTACAAATAAAACACTAATAGTGTTTTTGCTAACGATCTACATGTTTGGTCAAAACAGCACACGGACATGACTACAATACAACAACGGAATAACATTCACTCATGAAAAGAATATTTGACATCCAGCATTGCTCTCCATATAACACCGTGAAAAGATATTCAGGACAGCCAAGCTCCCCGGGATGCATGGTTGCCCATTTCTTTTATGTATTTGCCACGAGTGCTCAGGATTACGTCTAGAGCTCTGATCCTGTCTAGACAGGAAAATAAGGTGTCACCGTGGCTCTGCATGTTGACAGAGCACACACATCCATGCGTGATTCCAACCCCGCACAAACAGACCCCTAGAACCATGACTCTGAGAAGCCCTAGTTACAGGCCTACGAGACTGACGACCGCCCGACCCCCCACTGGCACACAGGCCTCCAGTCCATATGACATTAATATTCATTTTCTTGGTTTTAACCCATTAAGACCGGGAACAACGCATCTGTGTTATGTTAAGATTTATTTGGCTGATAAAAAAATAGCAGATCTACAAGCTCGTAGCGCGGCACAGAGTGCCGCGCTACGAGCTTGTAGATCTGCTTTTTTTATTTATTTATCGTGAACATTTATTGCAAATCTTTGAATAAGTATTTTTTTAAGGGAACATTTGTAACTCAAATGTTTGCTTCTAGGGGATTCTACAAATGTCTTCTAAATCCTAACAGTTTGTTGCTATAATATCAGTGGTTCTCAAACCTTTTTCATGGTCAAGGACCCCCAAAATGATATGTATTTGGCCGTGGACCCCCCATCTGAAAATATGTTGTTCCAGGGACCACCCAGAAGCAAAGATTTTGAGTTATTTTTTCTCCTTTAAAACATATTTTTGAAGATTTGCACAAACTTTCCATGATTTGCACCGAGTGCAGCGCCATGAGCTTGTAGATCTGCTATTTTTTGAATAGCCCAAATAAATCTAAAAAAATTACACAATAGATGCGTTCTCCCGGTCCTTAATGGGTTAACGAAGCAGGAAACAGGCATGGCGTGCCCCGGGAGCGCCGCGTTTAGCATCAATGGAGACACAGTCAAACAATCAAATACAGGGGGATGAAGTTGGCGGTCTCCTTCCCCTGGGCTCCATATTAATGAGACAGCGCCACACTGCAGCCAATTACAGCCACTCCCCGACAGATGCCTTCGGTCCAGGGCAAACCTACTGCCGCCGTAGACCCAACCCCCCCCCCCCCCCCCACCACCCCCCGTCCCCCCGTCCTCATTTCCTGCACATGAGCATAGATACATCATTTCCAGGTGACAGAAATCTATACAAACATATACATTATGCATGTTAACACCCTTTAAATGTTATTTGTGGACAATGGGACTGGGTGAGGGGCTGAAAGACTATATAACCTAACAGAATCCAGAGGTTTGCTTTGAATGTTTGCAGGAGTGTGAACCAAAAACCCCATTTTGGTATAGCTGAGGTCAGCTGACGTTTGTCCTGGAAGATGAACCGTGTCTTATGCAGACATTCGAGTTTTGGAACGTTAACGATGTCAGGAGCATAGCCATGATATTTAGATCAATAAAGAAAGAGTCTAAATGGTAAATGTTGCATTTATATAGCGCTTTTATCCAAAGCACATACACACGATGGCGGAGGAAACCATGCAAGGCATCAACCTGCTCATCGTTAGCAATTAGGGGTTCAGCGTCTTGCTCAAGGACACTTTGACACTAACTCTGGGGGAGCCCGGGATCGAACTGGGAACCTCACGCCGCTCTACTGGCCACTCTACTGGCCACTCTACCCCTCAGCCACTGCCACACTCTACACAAAGTCTACATGAAAAATTGCAGATTTTTGTAATGAGTCGATAGAAAACATCTGTCTTTGTCCGTTTCTCTACCTTTCAAACATTTAATCTAGTCACAAATCTAGGCTCTGAACAGGGCAGTTTCAAAATGATATGCATTTCTTTCTTCTACCAGGAGTCGATGTGTTGTGCTATATTCCTAAGTATGCTTGGAAGCAAACTTTTAAGCCAGCCCATAATAAGTCAATGACAGCCACAACACCATAGGTGTTCTTTGCTGTGGTTATTATGGTGGATGCAACAGCATCACTGTTGGAGCTACAGTATAACCATGGTAAATAACCCTCTCTGATTTGAGTGCTAAGGTAATACATAATACCATTCAACAGTCAATTACTATTCATCAAAAAGCACTAGGCCTATATAGGTGCCTATAAGTAAAGCTGCCTCATGAAAGTAGGCTATACTGCATCTTGGATCATAGCGGCTAATAGACATGACACTGTAGATTAATTCAAAAGAGAAAACCCATAATGCATCAGTGAAGCAATCACCCTGAAGGCGGCCTTGCCTTTACAACTGCCATGGCAAACTGCTGGAACCTTCCATGCACACTACATCATTTAGTTTTTAACCACTTAACCCCTCTTAGTAAATACTTAGTAAACCTGACCTGAGTTGGCTATGTACTTGGTACGCTCTTATCTCCCTCTACACCAAATCTCTCAAGGCGTTGCGAGCTTGTAGATCAGCTACTTTCAGTGAAGGTTCCCCCCCCCCCCCCAGAATAGGGATGCTAGGGCTCAAGTAACAGAAGAGATTTGTTTTAAACCAGCTTTCAATGTATTTCAGGTGCTTAATTTGTCATTTGGCCATGAGATGAAGAAGAGGGTGGAGAATACTGTAGCCGTTCAAGGTGACACCCGTGTTTGCCATCAACAGTGCTCTGTGCTGCTGTTGCTGTCTTTATCACTTGCGGGTTCTTGCAAGAATATTGGAGCTGAATTGACAGACCTTGAAGAAATGAAGGTGGACAAAATAAAAATCGCTGTGGGAATTATTTGTTTGTTTTTTAGTGGCGGAGGCACAGACACCTTGGCGGCTCAAAGAGGGTGAACATTCTTAAGATTTAAGACGCAATTAAAGAAAAAGGATGAAGTTATTGATTGAAGTTATTATAGCAGACTTTGAGTATAGTTAGCCCAGAGTCTGGAGAAACTGTGAGAGATAGTGATATATTTTAACGTAACACTTTTATAGATTAGATTTGAGTTAAAAAGCATTATTTTACACATTGGCTATTCAAAAATAGCAGATATACAAGCTCAGAGCGCGGCACCGAGTGCCGCACTATGAGCTTATAGATCTGCTATTTTTGAGAAACCGTGAAAATGTGTGCAAATCTTTGAATATATATATTCTTTTAATGCAAAAAAGCTTTGCTTCTGGGGGTCCCTGGAACAACATATTTTTAGATGGGGGTCGGCGGCCAAATACACATCATTTTGGGGGTCCTTGACATGAAAAAGTTTGAGAACCACTGATATAGAAACATACGTCTTTCAGAATACTGTTGGGATTTAGAAGACATTTGTAGAATCGGCTTCAGGTCTTAATGGGTTAAGAATGTTTGATTGGGTGAGTCATAGACTATTGATTATTATGCATTGATTATTGTGACTAATGTAATAATAGGAGGAGGAGCATATTTGTCCCTTCTTTGCCCTACCTGTAACCTGGCCTTACTTCTGGACAGCAATGGAAATAAGTCTTGTGACTTCTTTTTTTTTTGTGCTATCCAGATGTGTTTTTCTTACACTGTATGCAATTGCACATCATAATGATCAATGGTCCAATAAAATCATTCTACAGTGTACGGAAAAAAGCCCCATGCAGCACCCTAGTCTCTGTGTGTGTGTGTGCTCTTGAAAGCACCATACTGTATAGTATTCAAGGTGGATGCTTCGTCTGGCCTGTATGAGATGGCTCATTAATTGTCCATTATGAAGCTCAGAGTCAGACAGGGGAGAAAAGACTACCTGCCTGGCATCAAAGTAGCCTCTTTATTGAAGGGCACGAGGAAATGACCCCTTTAAACTGACTGTTGGTAGTGAGTCTCTCCATTCAGCATTGTAACAGCAAGCAGCTGCTACATTCTGTCTGCTGTGTCCTGAACCGTGGAGCCAGCCTCTCTCGGTCAAGTGCCCTGCACCGCCCGAGTCCCTAAGAGGAGGATGTCATAGCCCGATGGCATGCAACACAATACAGTGGTGGAAAGTAGTACATTTACTCAAGTACTGTACTTTATTACAACTAGACCATACCCGTGGGGGGATATGCGCACATGATCTGGCAACCCGGGAGCCAGCGAACACAAAAAATGCTAATAAACAGCTGAGATTTTGTGTAATTGGAAAACGGGTTGCGCTGTTAGGTGCACATGGTAAGGGTCAATGGCTGTGTGCAAATTCAGATCAATTGCTCCAGCCACAGAGGAGAACCGGGCAGAACAATTTTGGCCTCACCACCACGACACCATGCACCCATGCACTACAGAGGTTTGTCAAATGATAGGAGGATTTTGAGGTATTTTTTACTTTACTGGAGTACTTCCAATTTAAAAAATGTCTTTACTTCTACTCCACTACTTTTACTCCACTACAATTATTTGAAAACTTGAGTTACTTTGTAGATTTTGATTATTATTACAAAAAACACTTCAGACGAATAGGTTATACTTTGGCTATTTGAAATGAGCAACGCCGCGTTGTGAGCTCGTAGATCTGCTATTTTCAAAGTATTTTTATCCATTTGAAAACTTGTGAAATGGGACCTTCTGCATAATGAATAATTTAAGTACATTTTGATGCCAATACCTTTGTACATTTTTAATACCGAACTTGTACTATTTCTTGACTACGGTATTTCTACAATAGGGTATCGATACTTTTAAATAAGTAAAGAATGTGAATACTTCTTCCATCACTGACACAAGTTGTTCCCAACCAATTTCCCATTGCCAACATTTGCCAAATCCTTTATTTGGGTCTACCTCTTTCTGAGAAGGTATGCTACTGCATAGGGACATGTTTCATGTTCACGTGTGTTACGTTTTTTGTTTGTTTGTGTTTCTTTTTGTTTGCAAATAGATAATCTTGGGAGCAAAATATTAGTGCAGCAGTGATTGCAGTAAAACGTGGGGTTTATATGAGGGTTACATCTGTTTACTTTAAAGGGTTGAATCTGTTACCTTTTTTAATGTTTTTTTTAAATATAATCTTGACTTATGGATGACCTTGTAAAATCTTAGTGGTGAATGTGTGGAACCAATCTTGAGCAAAGCCGTACACTCTTAATAAACGTAAAACCCAAAATTATTACATTATTAAAAAACAAACAAACATTGAAATCTGTAGACTGTGAGCTTACAGACACTTGCCTGAAATCTAAATAATACTTCGCGGCGGCTATCTGTCAGACGACAGATCATAAATTAAGCATGACTTTCCTCAAAACAGAGAGAGAAAAACCCACCCTGACTAGACCAATGGGGACAGAAATAATAAAAAAAAACAAAACTTGAGACTACCATGATCTGGCAGCTAAAACTGTGTGCAGACAAACGAGTGGCCAATTGTGAGAGTGCAGGCAGACAGACGCCGATGGGGGCCTGGGGACCTGGGAATCGTTGGGCTTGGCTGGTATTCAGGGTGCATCAGTGGGCTGGGTAGTACGATGCATGGCCCGATACAACCGGGGGGAACCGTGACTGGAATTAATGCGCCGTGATTGAGGCGATTGCCAAGGTTACTGCAGAGAATCAAACAGAGGAATGTCACAGGAAGTGTTGTGTTGAGAAGCACAGTATCCTGGGTCACAGCTCATACCAAGGAGATGCTAATGACAGCGTCGCTTTGAGAAAGACAGTTTTTCTCTCTCAGACAGTAGCGCTACCTATTCAGATGAGAGGAACCTTTAACCACTTTAGCCCTGCACTTATAGTGAAAATAGCCGGCATACATGCTCACAATGCGATGCGTTGTGAGCTTGTATATCTGCTATTTTTGAAAAGTTTTGAAATGTTTCACCTAGTTTCATGTTCATAATTGGGATACCAGGATTAATGTGGTTAAAGGCATTATCCTACATCATCTCAATTTCTTGTAATTTTGGGATGTGATAGTGGAGTAGACATAATATTGCAATGATTTTTCAAGATAAGCATTGATTATTATACGCTTAATGATCTGTGTTAATTATCTATGATTAATGTGATTACAGACATGCATCTTACATGACATAAAAAGTTGTTGATAATTGCCATAGAGGCAATCCAGAAGGACATATTTAACTCTTGAAAAACGTAAGATTAAGATCAACAACTTGTGTCAAGCTAAACATAACATCTGGGGGCAAATATTCAGTGAAAATAGCAGATCTACAAGCTCAGAGAGCTTGACGTTTGGCCATTTCTGGCGAAGATATTTGGTGCAGTAGTGGGATAGCAACGGACCATATATACAGTAGGGTTTAAGGGGTTAAGTGTGTAATGGTGTTCCGCCGTTGCAGTGTGTGTGAATGGGTGAATGTGAAGTACATTTGAATTGTCTGAAAGACTCGGAAAAGGCGCCATATAACCATACAGCACCATTTACCATTCCCATTTTACATGTAGTGTACTCCAGGGAGTTGGAATGGCTGTAAGTACGTCAACAACGATGTATTTACGAATGCCAGTGATGGAAGAAGTACTCACATGTTTTATTTAAGTATACGTATCAATACTGCAACGTACAGTAGATATACTCTGATATACTCTAAGTCCCGTATTCAAAATGTACTTGAGTAAAAAGTACAAAAGTATCAGCATCAAAATATAGGTAAAGTACCAAAAGTAAAAGTACTAATTGTGCAGAATGTCTCATTTCACATGTTAAAAATGTATAAAAAGCTTTTGAAAATAGCCGATCTACAAGCTCTTGTAGATCTGCTATTTTCAAATGGCCAAAATATATTTAGGGCTGAAGTGGTTAGTGTGTTTTGTAATAATAATGAAAATCTACAAAGTAAGTAGTAACTAAAGTTTTCATATAATTGTAGTGGGGTAAAAGTACAATATTTTCCTCCGAGATGTAGTGGGGTAGAAGTAAAAGTAACGACATTTGTGAATACTGAAAGTAAAAATGCCTCAAAATTGCCGTACTTGAGTACATGTACTTTGTTACTTTCACTGACAACCGCTATCTGACCCAGGTCTGGCACGGACCGGTGAGTGTCAGGCAGCTCTCAGATGAAAGTGTTTACTGAACATGCGATAGCAAAAACCCTCCTCAGAGAGAGATCTCTGGTACTCACATACACACAGTGCAACCAGCTCAACATTAGTCAAGGCTCTCTAACCTGACTTGAGTGCATCGCTCCATCTCCCTAACTCGATCAGGTCCAAGTGCCTAAAATGCATTTAAATATGACCAGGTCATACCCCCTCAAAAAGGCTCAGGGTTCAAGGGTTCAAGGATGTTTATTGTCAGATGCAGAACAATGCATGCAGCTAAATGATTGAACTTCCATTCTTCCTCAACAACATGGATAGGCCTAACATTTTTTATTCTAAATAAGGTAAAATTGTGATCGCAATAACAGGAAAATAGCAAAATAGCAATACAAATAACCATGAATAAAGAAACAGTATGCAGGCACAGCTCATAATGCCAATATGCAGCATAGACAGTATTTTATCTCTTGGAATGTTTTTTAAAAAGAATAGTCCGGGACTGAAGAAAATGTCTTGATGCCTGTCAAAAATGATCTTTTCATGAACAGAAGAGCGTATAGGAAGATCTAAGGAGTGCTGCCATTAAAAAAACATAATCACTGCTGTGTGTTTTGATATACAGTGCCTTAAAGCAGACCAAGAAACCACGATCAAAGAACCATGCATCTTCTTTTTAAGATGGCCTCCTATTGTGCTGTGCCATAACAAACTGGCTGACCTTAAAGGGTAACAAGTGATCCTGGCTAGTGTCACAGTTAAGTTAGACCTCTCCTTGTCTTTTGATCATCCAGAAATAACATACTCAAAAAGGGATAAATTGGCCATATGAATCGTTAAGTATTTTTGCTAACAATTCCACGCTGTAAACAGACAGACAAGCTTCCACTGACAGCAGCGGGGGTTGTGCCGCAATTAAACCTGATCTTTCCAAAACAAGAGCCACATGCAATGGCCCCTAATTACAAAATGAGCAGCACCACCTGGGAGCAGTCTAGCTTAGTGACGGGGCCTCAGAATGCTTCAATATTACTTTGCATTCAGAGGAGCACGTCATATAATCATAGAGAAATAGCTTGGATGGTCCTGCCAGGCGTAAGATTGTGATAACTTGACTTATGTAGTAGTCTGCTGCAAGGCTGGTGATTCACAGATATTGGTGGATATATGCTTACATTACTGTTTTATTAACCCATTCAATCCGGGGACGCATCTGTGTCATTTTTATGATTTCTTTGGCTATTCAAAAACAGCAGATCTACAAGCTCATGAGCTTGTAGATCTGCTGTTTTTTGAAAAATCATGAACATTTTGTGCAAATATTTGATATATTTATTTTTAAAGGGAAAATTTTTGACTCAAATCTTTGCTTCTGGGGGTCCCTATTACAAAATATTTTGAGATGGGGGTCCGTGGCCAAATACATATAATTTTGGGAGTCCTTGACATGAAAAAGTTTGAGAACCACTGATATAGAAACACACCTTTTTCAAAAAACTGTTAGGATTTAGAAGACATTTGTAGAATCCCCAGAAGCAAAGATTTGAGTTACAAATGTTCGCTAAAAAAAAATATATATATATCCAAAGATTTGAACACATTTTCACGATTTTTCAAAAAATAGCAGATCAACAAGCTCGTAGCGCGGCACTCGGTGCCGCGCTACGAGCTTGTATATCTGCTATTTTTGAATAGCCCAAATAAATCTTAAAATGACACACAGATGCATCATCCCCGGTCTTAATGGGCTAAGGGGAGGCGGCAGTTCACCCTCCTTTAGAAGCCAATTTGTTTTAGCAAAATATACAGTGCAGAGAGATGTGATGGATGGACCGGGCGGAGAGCAATCAGGAGAGCTCACGTCGGCGGCGGTTGAGGCCGCACGAGTATGTTTTAAAAATAACCCACTTAGCATTTTATGCCATCTTTTGGAAATAATGCTTTGACCATGACTTTAATAGAAGTCAAGAGATGTAATGTTTCGATTACATTGTTTATACGTACTGTAAGCACCCCACACCAGAACTCTTAGTAATTCAGCTGAATTCTATTTTTCAATGACACATGTTGTAGTAGGCAGGCACGCTATCTAATAATAATGACCCCATAATACCCATTACGTTGCAACAAACGCTATTTCGCTAATGTATTCATTTTAAGTCAGACATTGGGTTTGTTTTTGTTTCGTTTTTTCCGGATCATTCATACCTATTCATCACAAATGTTGTACAAGATCTCTAAAAGGCATTGGACTGCAAGAGCAAAAAATAGCTGGGGCGCAATCAATACCATTATTCTACATTAGTTGTGTATGTATGACTCAGACCATAATTGATTTGCATTGTTAAATACAAAAACATTAGTTTCTAGTTAAGCAAAATACAACTTAAAAAGAGATTTGGGCCGTAACTCGCCTTCGCAATTGGGGCTGACACATTCCTGCAACAAATTACCCTCCACTCAATTCAATTGTAACAAGAAAAATGTCGGCGGTATGCTAATGCATGTATAACTTGAGTGAAGACCAGTGGCGCAAGTATTATATGCAAACCACTTAGGAGCAGTTTGAAATTAAGCCCAAGAAAGACTGCAAATAATAAGAGGCAATATGCACAATCACTATGCAACGGCATCCATTTGTATGCCCAGTTAGTTGCATACTAACTATACCCAGCATACCGTTTTTCCAGCAAAGGGAAAGGTCTATTGTGCTATAAATAGGCCTTTACTGGCATTTTTCACCAAACGTTACATTATCTTTGACTTTTGTCAGGTTAAGTTGCATTAAATCCCTATAAAAAGAAGTGATATGTACACCATTCTTTGAAGCAGGGCATTGCTTTCGGCATGTTCCATTTAAAAATAAAATCCTTATAGGTAAAAAAAAAAAGTGAATCTCAGCCTATGATGGTATTCGCCTGCAGAGAATTAACTACAGTGAAATTGACTTACACCCCCCTTTGGCAATGACTGTCCAACCTTAAAGAGGTCACTCTCCCCCTCTGTTACCCAAACACCTCCCTGTGGATGAGGGTGTGTGCCATAGCGACAATTTGCCATTATTGCAGGTCTGAGCGGTGCGATGTGGGCAGACAAGAGCTGCCCTTTGCACTCGTAGGGGCAGCTTCCCTGCAAGGCAAAGGGAGCCTCTCGGCTCGTCTAGGTCAACTTCCCTTTCAAAACCGAGAACACATCAAGCTGCAGGGACTGCGGTCACCTCCGAGCCACCCAGGTGCCTGCACAAACAGCCTCAGCCTTCTAACCCGCCGCAATTACTGCCCAGAAGACTATAGTATACTAGGTCTGTTTGTGTCTGCGGTAACGGCAAACACGCGAGAGAGAAGAACTTCGAAGGGAAAAAACAAAAGACGCAGGTTGAGACGTAATATTGACACTTTTTGACCAATTACTCATGTCTGTGTTCCGCAATTGGTTGTCTGGAGAGGAGAAAACAGGTCTGAAAGTGAACCGTCATTTAAGTCCAACTACAGTAAATCCAATTCCCTGATGTCTCCCCCCCATTCATTCCTTCAAGGTAAACACAGACTGCTTTATATTTTCTCTCAAGAACACGGCCCTTTACCTTGGGAGTGATTCATGACTACAGCATTGATTGTCTACATACTGACAGTGCTTCCCACACCATGATCCTCAGGCACAATACACGTTATTTGAAATCAGAGTGTTCATTTGAAAAACTCCAACAACACACTAACAGTGAGTTTTGTACACTCAGTGAAGTATTTTTTTAACTGTGTGTATGTGACTGCAAAGCCTGATGTACAGTATGTGTATGTAACGTTTATTTAAAACCCATTAAGACCTGAAGCCGATTCTGCATGTCTCCTAAATCCTAACAGTTTTCAGAAAAACTTATGTTTCTATATCAGTGGTTCTCAATCTTTTTCATATCAAGGACCTCCAAAATTATATGTATTTGGCCGCGGACCCCCATCTCAAAATATTTTGTTCCAGGGACCCCCAGAAGCAAAGATTTGAGTTAAAAAATGTTCGCTTTAAAAATAAATATTTTCAAAGATTTGCACACATTTTCACGATTTCAAATCTAACACAGATGCGGGTCTTAATGGGTTAATCAGGAGAATCACACTGACCTCATTTGCCAGTGAGACCTGGTCAAGACAGGACCAAAGCAGTACAACAAAGAACAAAGAACAATAACAAAAAGTGCAAAAAAAATATACAACTAAAAACAACTAGCACCGCATCCACAATCTAGAAGTTCAGGACATACACAGCGTATCCATTATCTGCCTCTTAAAATCCTGTTGTGAGATAAGGTGATCCAATTTAAGTTTTGCCTGCAAATCATTCCACGACCAATATGATCCTTAATTGGTAAAACAAGCTCATCTCGCCGGCCTCGGTTCGAACAACAGGTGCAACGCAACCGTTTCTGTGAACGTAAGTGTTACACTCACGGCCACGCTGTGACGGCCATCTCTAGTAACACTGGTACGTTTTTATTCACAGTTTAAGGCCATCCTGGATAAGCTGCCTGCGTACATAAATAATACGTTTTTATTTTCACAGAACTGTTATCAGTTCTGTGAAAATAAAAACGTGGCCGTGAGTGTGAGCGAAGGTTTTCCCAGAATACAGATGGTGGGGTTTAAGTGGTTAATAAAAATGTACCAGTGTTGCATCTTCAGTGTCAGTGTGAGAGATGGCCAGTTAACCATATACTTAGTTGCGTGCCATTGTCACACCGAAAATGGCTGATGCTACAGCGTAAGCTCACAGCTCGTAGATTGGCGGTGCGCAACACAATGCGCACCGCCAATTAAAAAAGTATTAATCAAGCATAAGACTCTTGCTTTTCATCCTATCCTGAAAGATTACCATGGTTTCATCCTGTGTCTATATGTTCCTTCCTGGCTGTACTTACTGTGAACTCCCATCTGTATCGTGGCTTTCAGAATGTAATATAATCATTATAGCCCGTGATTGAACTAGCCTCTCTCTATTTTGTCATTTGTTTCGTCACAAGAAGTTACATTCGTCTCCATCACCTTTTATGTCGTACTTCTCGGTTCTTTGCTCGTATATAATCCTATGTGAGTGTGATTTCATCAGGATTGGCAGCTAGTGAGGGGCCGGTATGATTTCATCAGGTTCAGATGTTTCGGCCTGACAGCTCACACCGCTGCAATCAGATTAAAGGAAAACCTCCGCTTCAGATGGCACATGATGTCATAGCATGTCATAGGTATAGCGGCGAATCCGTCCTGGCGTCTGAAATATCGCCCCATCAAGGTCGTGTTCCATATTCAGGTCAAGAGTGCTCGTTGAATTGCCGTCGGAAGGTTCCAGAGAGGAGCAGACCGGAGTCACATGAGCTGGATGTTTAAGTGATGTATGACATGTTGCTGTCACTGTCATTCAGTCACAACTCGATCGTAATGCTTTTCTGTCCAACTTGATGTAATGCTTTCCTGTCCAATTCTCTCCTGCCTGCCCGTCCAGTACAGTAAAAACAGCAGTACATTTACTCAAGTACTGTACTTAAGTACCATTTTGAGGTGTTTTTTACTTTACAGGAGTATTTCCAATTTTCAGTACTTTTACTTCTGCTCCACTACAACTCAGAGGCAAATGTTGTACCACTACAATGATTTGAAAATGTTAATTACTTTAATAATTTAGATTATTATTACAAAACATACACTAACCACTTTAGCCCTATATACTTTGGCTATTCGAAAATAGCCGATCTACAAGCTCCTACCGCGCCACAAAGCGACGCGTTGAGAGCTTGTAGCTCTGCTATTTTCGAAGGATTTTATACATTTGGAAACTTGTGAAATGCAGGGACAGTCTGCATAATGAGTACTTTTACTTTTGGTACTCTAAGTATATTTTGATAGCAATACTTTTGTACTTTTCCTCAAGTAAATTTTGAATACCGGACTTTCACTTGTAACAGAGTATACAAATGAAATACATGAACGGTAATGGAAATACAAGTGAATACATGGTGGCATTGATACTTTTACTCAAGTAGAAAATGTGAGTACTTCTTCCACCACTGCAGCTTTCACTGTAGTGTGAAAGACAGTTTAAATCCTGTCAGTGTCACCATTTATAATGATTGCTACTGTATACAAGCTTGAGCTTTTTACAATCAAACAAACAATCAAAACAAAAGAAAACATGAAACAAAATGGGCACAAAGCCCGGCTCTCACTCTCATGCTTGTGTTTATCGTCAGTTTGTATCTCAAGAATGTGCCAACGAGTCAAACGAATCCTAATGCAACGTAAGAGAAACACGAGAGCTCGACAAAGAGAATAGAAAAGCCATTACTGTCAGGGTTTCACTAGACCTCCTGTGTTCTTGTGTGAATTAATTTTCAAGGACAGAGGTTCAGCTAAAATATTAAATTTCCCAAGATGGCCATCAGTCAAGCTATCAGTGATAGTTAGTAGATAGTATAGATAGTAGATAGAATAGATAGTAAGTTATCACTTCAATACCGCAAACCTGTCATTTTGGAGATGAAAAAAAGAAAATGAATAGGATAAGGGGCTACAGTATATTTCATTTATATATTTAAAAATATGGAGATGTCTTAAGATTGCTTTGTGCTTTTTGTGAGAGTGGGAATTTAAAGAAAAAGAGCAGAGAAGTTAGACTATCGTATCTCTTTCACCTTCTCTGTCCTATTTCTAAACAACTGTACAAATAGCCTACTGCAGTAAGAAGTTAATGCTAGATGATGGGCTGGAGTCCAAAACAAACACTTTTGTATTTAAATAATATACTGTATAGCCATATATATATATATATATATATATATATATATATATATATATATATATATATATATATATATATATATATATATATATATATATATATATTAGGGCATTCACAGAATAGTCGAATATTCGAATATTCGAATATCAAACCGACTATTCGACTATCAAACCACTATTCGACTATTCGAAAAAAAAAAAAAAAAAAAAAAAAAGTTTTTTTTTTTTTTTTTTAGATTTTCTTTTTTTTAGTGGCTTTTCTAGAGCAGACACGCAGCTGTGAGCTCTGGTGTGACGTCAACTCGCATTCCTTGAGTCGAGTCATCAATCTAATTGAAAAAAAAAAAAAAAAAAAAAAAACGTTTTTTAATTTTTTTTTATTTTTTTATTTTTTTATAATCAAACCGAATAATCGACTATTCGAATACTTTTGGGTCGAATAATTCGAATACCATAAATCACTATTCGTTAATGCCCTATATGTATATATTTGTATATTTTACAAGAAATGAAAAGAGAGGTCGCACAGTGCGTAGCCACGACGCATATATTTATTTGGTAAGAAACCAACGTTTCGACCTGTCACAGAGGTCTTCTTCGGGGAATAACACCAGTCAAGGTGAACCTCACATAAAAAGGCTAGGACACAGGTGAGTTCAAATTGGAGAGGCGCGTCCTCAAATCAAGGTCATCGACCAATTATCACATTTTAGCAACCATTTCATACAATGAACATTTACAAAAAACACCATCAACAATCTTTAAGATTTAGAATACACTTATCTGAATTGCCTAACAAGAGAGACATACATCCTAACAGTGTGTAATAAATACAACACTAACCCATTAATACCTGGGACGCATCTGTGTCACTTTTAGATTTCTTTAGGCTATTCAAAAATAGCAGATCTACAAGCTCATAGCGCGGCACCGAGTGCCGCGCTACGAGCTTGTAGATCTGCTATTTTTAAAAAATCGTGATTTTTTTTTTTTTTGATATTTTTTCCGAAAAACTGTTAGGATTTCGATTTTTTAAAAGAATCGCCTCAGGTCTTAATGGGCTAAAGCACAAGAGGAAAAGACAAGTTCCCATCAACAGGCAGACACCTGGAAAAGAGAAGGCCAACTGTAATGGGACCTCATGATATAATGCAACTATAGTTTTTTTTTAGTTTTTTTACCATAATCATAGTTGAAAGGCTATGAATGCAATATAAGTAGGGTAGGCAAGATTTTTTTTTCTCCAAAAGAACAGGTTTACTATACTAGCAAGTAATTGTATATTGTATTTGTGATCACTTTAATTGTGTTTTGCTGAAGATAATTGTTCTTAATGATTTGTTGCACAGACACATTGTAATGATTACCTTCAAAGGTTTCACAATCAACACATCCTAATCAATAGGACCTATTTCTAGAGAGAGTGTGTGTGTGTATGTGTGTGTGTGTGTGTGTGTGTGTGGGGGGGGGGGGGGGGTCCTTTAAAATTGAGATTTTTGCTTGCCTGTCATGTCTCCCTCTGTATCTATTTTTAATTTATTGGGACCGTCTTGGCTGGTTTATCCATTAATCATTTGATGCATGGTGTGAACTAATGGCAGTTACCCAACCGAGATGTAAATTGGGCTTCAAAGAGTAGGTTTATTTTTAAAAAGTCCTGACAGCCATGCGTTTGTTATCCGCGTTGACAACGTTTAAACACGTACCCCCACAATACATTAAGGGAGACGGAATGTGGAATTAATGAGTTCCTTTTTCTTTACACAAGTGTCACATGTTGGATTCTTTATGAACAAAGGGAACAGTGTGATGTTACCTAATCATCCGCCTTTGAAGTGTAATGGAATATGCTCATAAAGCCCGAGTTCACGGGCGAATAATGTCGACAGTTTCATTTCAAAAGGCTGAGGTATGTTCTAGGCTCAACAAAGAGTATCTGACTCAAAGAAGTGCAAGCTGGGCTAACCAAACGTTGAATACGCACAAAAGTTAAAACTGCCTTTTTTAACCACTTTAAAAGGAGTAGTTGCACACCCCATGAAGCCTTGAATTCATGGATTTCTTTATGTTTTTGTCACTGTCCTAAGCCAATCATTTGATGACCGGGTGTATTTCCGATAGGAGACACAAAGAGTCTACTTTGTGTCTCCTACCAGATACATTGCATCTTTCTGTCGGTAATCAAATTATTGGCTCAGGAATGGGACAAAACCCCCCAAAACATACATGAATTCAAGGCTTCATGGGGTGTGCAATAGATAGAAAATTTGGGTGAACTACTCCTTTAACCCTCTTATAAAATGAGTTGAGTTAACTGTACCGCCTTTTTTGTTTACTCTACACCGATCTCTTCACCAAAAATAGCCGATCTACAAGCTCAAAACGCGGCCCAACGCAGAGTGTTTTGGCCTTGTAGATCGTCTATTTTTTTTTTATCCCATGATTTTGTAACCCTTTTTTTCACCCGGTGCCAATTTTCTAAGTGATCCTGGGCACTACACTCCCCCCACCAGCCTAGGGAGCCCAGGGCCGAGCTCATGCCTCCTTCAAATCGGCTTCAAAGATCGGCTATTTTTCGTTAAACATTCCCCCAGAATCAGGATGCTGGGGTTCAATCGGTTAAATAACTTTCCTTTTCCTTTTTCCTCCGAGGTCTGCGTGCTGTGTGTTCAGCGTGCGGCTCCCTCATACGACAAAGTATAAATCAGGCTTAACATCCCCATGCCCAGGGGGGACATCAGGGATACAAAGGCGGAGCAGGGCAGGGCGGGCTGCGTTCAAAGTGTATGCATTGCAATGCATCTCCGGTGGGGGATGGAGAGAGAGAGCACAAAACAAGGGCTGTGGAGGTCAACCGTTCTTACTGCTGCCGCTGTCGCTTTCACCACGCCAAAACAGAAGGCAAGGAGGTCAGCTCACCCCCACCGGCGCATGAAAAGAGAAAACAGTGAATTAGCCCACCTTTGTCCCCCTTAACATACACGGCCCTTTTCCCACTGGGGCCGGGGGTTCATTGTACTCCGGGGTCTTAACAGGTCACAGGGCTTTGAAGGAAAGCCCCAAAGGCGCGGGTAGCACCCATCGCCCATGCCTGTCACAACCCTTAATCCATGGACGGAAAACAACTGTTGCTATGCTATCGCAACAGAGGGATATTAAAGCTATTTATCTAGGCGCCCTACCACTGCAGAGACAGCTTGGAGGAGCCCTGATGCATGTTTAATACGCTAATCACACTCTCTCCCCAGGACCCAGTCTTTCTGCCCTAATCTCTCTCTCTCTTTCTATCTTACACGCACACACACACACACACACACCTTTGATAACTCTCTCTTTTGCAAAGGCACACAATTCTACAAGTAGCACACTCACAAAGCGGCTGACATTCCCCGCACAAACACAACACTCAGTGTTTCTCTCTCTCTCTCTCACACACACACCCACCCACGCACACACACGCACGCACACACACGCACGCACACACACACGCGTGAAGGAAGCTGGCAGCGACGTGCTTTCAGGAGACTTGTGTATTTTTCAAATAGGGACAAATAGTTTCCCCTCAGGGAAATGTTTGGGGGTCTAAAGTCACGTCGGTGCCGATATATACGTACAGCTCCTAGCTCGCACTTGTCCTGCAATCCCATATTAGTAGACTGATTGATTGATTCAGCTAGTGTCCTTTCAGATAGTAATTCTGTGCCTTTGACTATTGTCAAATAACTAAAACAACAGCAATAGCAAGATCACGGCCAAAGCAAACAAATAATAATGAAAACATTAACAGTCAAGTGCCACATCCTCCCACACAGAGGTTCACTTTTGTGTTGATTAATGCCGGTGGATATGAATGATCGATGGACCCGGCCTCATGGCAGCACAAAGAGAAACCGGCGCGTCAATTTAACGCTGAAAAGGGTCAAAACATTTACTCTAACCCTTCACCCTTACGGGCAGTGGTGTAAAGTAACTAAGTACATTTACTCAAGTACTGTACTTAAGTACAATGTTGAGGTATTTTTACTGGAGTATTTCCAATTTTCACTACTTTTACTTCTACTCCACTAGATCACAGGGGCAAATATTGTACTTTTACTCCACTACAATCATTTGAAAACTTTAGGTACTTGTTACTTTGCAGATATACATTATGATATCATAAAACATACATTAAACCACTTTAAACCTATTTTATACCTAGGCTATTTGAAAATAGCCGATCTACAAGCTCACAACGCGTCGCATCGCGACGTGTTGTGAGCTTGTAGATCTGCTATTTTCAAACAGTTTAGTGCTTTTACTTTTGTTACTTTAAGTACATTTTGATACCAATACTTTAGTACTTTTACTCAAGTACATTTTTAATTCCGGAGTACTTCTACATTGCAGTATTGATACCTTTCTTATTAAGTACATTTTGATACCAATACTTTAGTACTTTTACTCAAGTAATTTTTTTATTCCGGAGTACTTCTACATTGCAGCGTTGATACCTTTACTTAAGTAAAACATTTGAGTACTTTTCCCACCACTGCTTACTGGTCCAGTTAAATGAACATCCTGGATTTTACTGTGCAGCTGATACCGTACGTGCCTAAAAGAGGACTGTGTGTTACATCGATTCATTCCTTTATAACTCGGGACTCACAAATCAATGCCATGCAGGTTTTCTGGACACCCATCTGATGTAATTTGTCTTTATTGCTCACAGACAATGAAAAAGTACCAGACACTAAAGCAAGACATACAGTGTGTGTACGTGTGTGTGGCATCGGCCAGTTTAATGGTCGCATTGTTTAGATGAGGGGCTATGATCTAGGCCTGGATATATATACAGAATTTTTCCTCAATCATTATCCGTTTTATTGTTTGCTGTATTATTAATACCTGATAAATATTCATTCCCTGCTTGCATTAACAATTTATCCAAGAGCCATTACAACATTTTATAATTTAATGACGCTTTTCTCTATCCAGAAGGAGCCCCCGATACGCGAGAAGAAAAAAAACAGGCGGTATCCGAGTGCATGGAGAGAGCGGTGCATCGACTGAGACAATTACTATGTGAACTTTACGACTGATGGGTTGTTGGTATCAGATCGGATAAGACAAAGGCAACGTGGGCACGTTTCCACAAGAATAAGCAGCAGGGGGGGGGTGGACTTTAAAAAGCATCCTCGCTTCCACAGTGGTGGAAAAAGTACTCAAATGTTTCACTTAGGTAAAAGTATCAATACTGCAATGTAAAGTAAGTAAAAGTCTGGAATTCGATTTTTTTTAGGTACCAAAAGTAGAAAGTACTCATTATGCAAAATGTCCCATTTCACAAGTTTTAAAATATATAAAATGTATTAAAATAGCAGATCCACAAGCTCACAATGCGTAGCATCGAGACACATTGCGAGCTTGTAGATCGGCTATTTTCAAACGGCTGAAATCTATCTGGTCTGAAGTGGTTTAGTGTATGTTTTGTACTAATAATCAAAATCTACAAAGTAACTAAAGTTTTCAAGTAAAAGTACAATATTTGCCTCTGAAATGTAGTGGAGTAGAAGTAAAAGTACTGGAGATTGGAAACACTCAAAATTGTACTTAAGTACAGTACGTAAGTACCACTGTCGCTTCCTCCACACATAAGCAGAGCCCGGGCTAAATTGCACGTCGACATACAAGCACTTTCACTGATCATGACGGCAGTTTACTATGGCATCCGCTCCTTACTCCGCACCAACCAGTAAAAAAGAAATTGTGCTGATGCTTAGCATGCAACAAACAGATGATTGATGGATCAATTGACACAGCGCTCTCATTTGAAGCTAGCGGGGGGAAACAGGGCTGTTATGAATCGATAGGTTTTAATGATTCATAGGGGAGAAAAGGGTGCGTGCTTGGTTATTAATGTGGGTGCTGCTGCTCCCTCCCGACAGAAAGGAATGTGACATTCCGGGGCGGTTAGGGTTGCCAATCATTTGTAATACAGCACACAGCTAGCGCGGCAAACTCCATCCATTTTTTATTATTATTATTTTTTAGAGTTTGTCAAGTCGAATTCAATACTTAACAGGGGGGCAGGTTGTTCCTTTGTGCTACTTTCAAACTTTTCTTGAAATTCAATACCACATAATAAACGTGATGTGGTTCATCATCAGGCATATGATTCGTAAAAGCATCTTTCAATATTTCTTTAACTACGTAAACCTTATTCTGGGGTGCGAACATTCAGCGAAAATAGCTGATTTACAAGCTCACAATCGTGTTGTTGTGAGCACTGCTAGTAAAATAACATTCACCTTGAGGTGCCCTCTCATAAACCAACCAGTTAACCATCTGCTTTCTTGTACAGAACCCTGTGGCCTTAAAACAGCCTTCGTGAAAAAGTGCACGCATTTTCTGACATTGAAACACACAAGGCTCAATCTTACAGGGCAGATCGGAGGATATTAAATTGGGATTTCTAAGATGCTCCTGGATCCTCACAGAAATAGACCTGTGATATTCATAATCCACCGTCCATATTGTATACTTTTGGCTATTCAAAAATAGCAGATATACAAGCTCATAGCACGGCACCAAGTGCCGCGCTATGAGCTTGCAGATCTGCTATTTTTGGAAAATCTTGAACATTTGGGCAAATATTTTAATATATATCCTATTTTCAGATGGGAGTCCGCGGCCAAATACATATAATTTTGGGGGTTCTTGACATGAAAAAGGTTTTAAGCACCACTGATATTATAGCAACATACGTTTTTACAGAAAACTGTTTCCCCAGAACCAAAGATTTGAAATGTTCAAATCAGCCTTGGTGAAAAGTGCACGCATTTTCTGACATTGAAACACACAAGGCTCAGTCTTACAGGCAGATCGGAGGATATTAAATTGGGATTTCTAAGATGCTCCTAGATGCTCACAGAAATAGACCTGTGCTATTCATAATCTGCCGTGTGCTGTGTACGTGAGCGTGTTAAAATCACAGTGCCATTCTTGTAAATAAAGTATACCTTTAGACCGTGTGCATTTTTTTCACTCTAATTCTTATTCTATATTTAACCACATGGATCCATCCTGAGCATTTCATAAGAGATGAACATTCTGCAAAAATCAGCAAACATTCTAAGACAGGCTAACTAAGTATATAGGGTTTAAGTGGTTAATGTAACTGCAATTTGTTGGAATCTTGCACTAAATATTTTCAACCACTCGTGTATACTGTACCTGGACAATAAACGTAAGTTGTGTAACCTCATGTATCTGCGCTCGTGCATTGCTTGTTGGAAATCATGCCATTCCACTTAAGAATATTTTATATGGAGTACCAAATATTTGAACCCCTTTTTTCTCCCATTTTAGTCGTTTGCCAATTAATTCCTCCCGTTGCACCCTACTGGCTCACCTGCCAGTGAGGAGCCCCCACCGGGAGGACTTAGCGCCTCCCGTTCACTAGGCGCCGCCCCCAGCCCGTAGGAGTAGAGTACATGCAGCGACAAAGATCACCTTCCCTCCCCCGAACATGGCCGATTGTGTTCGTATATAGATGCCGGATGCACCGCAGTGGATTTGACCCCTAGCAGTGTTGATTTTGACAGCACATTTTGATTTAGTTTTAGTAAATAGTCTTTTGAATTAAATTCCATTTGGTTTTAGTCATATTTTAGTCACCTGAAAGGTTTTAGTTTTTGTCTAGTTTTAGTCGACTAAATATCATGAGATTTTAGTCGACTAAATCTACAGTTGATTTAGTCGACTAAAATGTATTTTGGCGGTGCCTTGATGGCGTCGTAATGGCTGATTTTAAACTTGGTATATAGTGGTATAATAGCCGATCTATAAGCTTACAACGCGTCGCAGCGCGACGCGTTGTGAGCTTGTAGATCGGCTATTTTCAGAGAGCAACACGTTCTACTGGATCCACTAGTCCCTCACTAACATTTTAGTCTAGTTTTTATTTGTTGGCGAAACTATCAATATATTTAGTCTTAGTTTTAGTCATCATAGCTTAGTTTTTATTAGTTTTTTATTACGTTTTCGTCAGTGAAAAAAGGTAGTCGACCAACATTTTTCGTCATAGTTTTAGTCGACTAAATCAACACTGGGATCAGGTACTTTACCTCTGTGACACCTGAGCGCCCCAGTCCTGCATTTCCATGTACCGGGTATGCAGTATCAATGGTCTGAACTCTGAATCTATGCTACTCAGACACCAGCACACCTAGAAAGATACACTCAGTGGACAGCAGGCATGCCCTTAATAATAATAGAATTGTAGGAAGTTAAATTATGCCATGAAAGCAGCGGCGGCATGTGGTTATGCCACGCTGTCTGTCTGTCTTGTCTGCCTCACTCTCTCTCTCTCATACATATTCATTGTCTACCTCTCCTCTCTCTCCATCTTTCTCTCAGATTTCTGTCATTCCAATGTCTCTGTAATCTGCAGTCTGATTGTTAATTCCTGGTGTCAATCATGTTTGTGTCGCCAGTAAATCTTTATATAGCGATTTGAACTAGGGCTATCCATTCCACACGCACACCAAGAATGATAACTATAACTATAAATATATAATGATGGAGGAAATACATTTGTTTGACAGTGGCGAACATGTCATTGGGATCACTTTCAGAGTGATTTGATGAACGACGGAAACACTGACAGTCAATCAAAATCAGTGGTGGAAAAAGTACTCAGATATTTTACTTAAGTAAAAGAAGAAACAATATAAAGAAATACTCTGTTCCAAATAAAAGGCCTGTGTTCAAAATGATACTCTAGTAAAAGTACAAAAATATTGGCATCAAAATATACTTAAAGTACCAAAAGTAAAAGTACTAATGTTGGAAAATAGCAGATCCACAAGCTCACAACGCGTCGCAGCGCGATGCGTTGTGAGCTTGTAGATCGGCTATTTTCAAATTTTCTTTTATAATATAATAATTTAAATCTGCAAAGTAACAAGTAACTAAAGTTTTAAAATAATTGTAGTGGAGTAAAAAGTACAATATTTGCCTCTGAGATGTTGTGGAGTAGAAGTATTGAAAATTGGAAATACTCCAGTAAAATAAAAGTACCTCAAAATTGTACTTAAGTACAGTACTTGAGTAAATGTACTTAGTTCTTTACACCACTGATCAAAATTCACCCGAACGTAATATAGGGCGTCACATTCAACACGTCATTTTCGACACATCACTCATGTTCAACATGGCAGATGACATTTAAAAAAAGAATTAATAATCTTGGATGGATTATCTATTATTGCAACAGATGAGTGCCTGGAGCGGCACTGGGCAATTTATATAATTTTTTTTTGTGGTCAGAAATGTCAGATATGCAACATTATTTTATAAAGCACTTCATTTAGCTTTTATTTATCATTATTTTGTATATATAACAAGTTGAAACACTGCTGTGTGTCTTTCAGCATCACATGAGGTGAGGAGAACAGCAAGCAGAGAGAGAGAGACAGAGAGAGAGAGAGAGAGAGAGAGAGAGATGCTGTTTGTTTCAAAACGTACACTATACTATACATCTTATGTTCAAAGACCTCTCATCTTTGAAGAATTTTGTGACCCCATACCCTTCTGGTGTTCTTTTCATCTACAGTATGTGCAACGTACAGCACAGCAGTAACAAGTCATCCATTTTGGGGCTCTGGAACAACTAGAGTGCAGCAATTTGCAATTACAATTTAGGCATTTAGCAGAGCGACTTACAACAAGCAAGGTCGTCACATACATCAAATGCAGAGAGACAGTGTAGTCTGTAGTGCGTCAGTAAACTAGGAAAACACGTAAGCATCAGTCTAAACAATATACTATCAAAATAGTCATCTGTACATTGAAACTATAGGATAACCAGGTAAACAATGAACCTAGCATCTGTCTAAATAACATGCTATCCAAATGACATTTGTGACATTGTGGTCAAGAAAAACAAGCCTACTGTAAGTAACAGAAACATGAGAATGAATGACCAAGGTATATCTACATCAGTGGTTCTCAAACTTTTTCGTGCCAATGATACGTATGTAGCCGCGGACCCCCACCTGAAAATATGTTGTGCCAGGGACCCCCAGAAGCAAAGATTTGAATAAAAAAAATTTCGCTTAAAAAAAATCTATATTAAAAATGTTTGCACAAATGTTTATGATTTAAAAAAAATTTGCAGATCTACAAGCTCATAGCGCGGCACTCGGTGCCGCGCTATGAGCTTGTATATCTGCTATTTTTTTAAGTATTAAAGGTTAAAGTGGTTAAAATTATTGTGATGATCCTATATTAACACATATTGCTGGGAATTATACCGGGCTATTACCATATAGATAATTGAGAACCAATTATCTCATGGTCATCATATCTAGGTCAAAGACGCTAGCGTCAATCGAGCAGAAGGTGTCAGGAAGGGGTACAGGGAGAGTCAAGTGTTAAGGGGCTGAGGTGGGTTTTGAGTCTTTGAGTCTTGAGAAAGAAGAGCTTTGAGCTCGAAACGTCACAGTTTTTTTTTGTGGCGCAGTAAAGCATCTGTCCCATTAATTGGAACCCTCAGTGTGTGCGAGTGTTTATTTGTTTGTCCTTGCTTACTGTTCGGCGCTCAGCAGCACCTGCCCAAATTCCGGGTTGGGGAAATGTGCATGTAATTTCCCTTATTTCCAGTAATGGGCACCACACAGCATGCAGCACATGGGCAGTAATGGGCACCACGCAGCATGCAGCACGTGCATGGTGGCACCACTGCCACACAATGTTATCGTTCATCAGTGTTGACGCTCACATCATCAGTGGTAGAAAGTAAATAAGAACTTTTCAACTCAAGTACCATAGCCTACTTAAGTACAATTTTGAGGTGCTTTTACTTTATTTGAGTATTAATTATTTTTCTGCCCTGCCAAGCCAAAGTGCATTAACTACGTTTTTGGACACATCAACGTATTTGTGTATCCCATAGTAGGTCAAATTAGCCATCGTGATTTTGGGGGATAAACAATTACCTCAAGAACAGATGTACAATTCTTATATGCCGATATCTCGTTTGGCTGACCAGTTGAATCACTTTTAAACCAATTTTTCAGTGATTTTTTTTCCGTATTTACTGCACTTTAGCTTGGCAGGGCAGAATAGCTCACGACGCGTTGTGAGCTTGTAGATCTGCTTCGTATGTGGCTATATATATAGCTAACTAATGGGTTTAATGGGTTAATAAGCAACGCAAGGCAGCTGTGAATTTACAGTTAACTTCTCAAAAAAAGACAAAGCAATCTTTACTTTAAAAAATAAAGTTTTTTACTAAGATATAGAATAACAACTACAGGTACAATGCAACTTTGACAAGCTGACGTTTCAGGCTCAAGCCTTGGGTGATTGCATGATTGTGAGTGACTAGATAAATCCCATGAGGTGGAGGAACAGGAGCATTGTAACTGGCTAGTTCGTTAGTAGCCCATGTACTAGACAGACAGGTGTCTGATTGACTAGTTATAGCCTCACGGGACACGTATCCCATAGCCTGGAGGGACAATTGCCACTGCTATTATTTATTCACAAAAAATGACATAGTTGTTAATTTGAAAACTATTTAGGAACTGGAGTCCATGGCCTGCTGTCAGCACACACAAAAAACATGACACTGATTGGCTTAGCATCAGTGTTGCCAGATTTTGCGAGAGAAACAAGCAAACAGGTCTAAGAAAACAAGCCCAAAAGAAGTTAAAACAAAATAGGCCATATGAGCACTTTAAACCTATATGCATCGGCTGTTTGAAAATAGCCGATCTACAAGTTCTACAAGATCTACAAGCTTGTGAGCTTGTAGATCTTCTATTTTCAAAAAACTATTGGAGGGAAAAAAAAAGGAAATGTGGAATATTTGGGAAACATTTTAACAACACAAATCTTGTCCGGGGGTCCCTGGCACAAAATATTTTCAGATGGGGGTCCGCAGACAAATACATATTAATTTGGGGGTCCTCGATATGAAAATGTTTGAGAAGCACTGGTTTAAACAATATTAAGAAGCAAGCCCAAATAAGCTACTACACTTTAGAAACAAGCTAAAAAAAACAGCAACCCGCAACAAACAATATTTACAAGCGACTTAACAGAAAAACAAGACCAAAGTCGCTTCTAAGCCGACAAGGTAACGCCTAAAATGCTTGCACGATTAGCTGTGGACAGACACACATTGCAATTATTTCAGAGATACATAAACTACTGTGGGAGACACAAGGTCAAATCTAAAATATCCATCATTAGCATTTAAAATTCAAAGCAACTAAACAATAAAGTAACATTTCCAGGTTATCAATTCCATAATAAACATGCAAGTATAATTCATCTGCAGTCGTTCCCATTGTGTATGACACTTTTCCTACTTGTGCTAATTTGAATGCACCTCGACATGTGCGAGCTTGTTCCATTATCTAACTTGTACAATGAAAATTGAACAAGGAAGTCGAGAGCTGGAAACAGAGACAGCTTGCCTTCAAAGTTGCACGTTTTGAAGCATGTTGGCTGCAGCACTCAAAGGAGAGCTGAAATAAATATATAAACAAATAGCCTAAATAATGAACATAATTCATAATTGTTATACAGTGATATTTCTGCCACTTTCCCACCACTGATTGTGAATAAATTACCAATGTGTGTAAACACCAGAATTATTGTCTCCGCCAGGCCGCAGACTATGTTTTCGCCCCTGTCCGTCCGTCAGTGTCTGTGAACAGCTAAACTCCGGCATGTTGGACCGATGGCCGTGAAACTTTGCATACATACTCCCAGTAGGCCAAATGGTGGCGCTATAATAGCGGCCTTCATGTTTTGGCCTTTAACTCTTGAATCGTAGATCGTGTACAGTCAAAAAAAATCCCTGGATTCCAGGGATCATGACACAACTCCCCATATAGGCCATGCCCACTTCCGCCTGACAAGATTTTCCGCCATTTTATGTTTTCATCAAAATACACTTTCTGCCATTACTCCTAGAGATTTTGTCCAAAATACACGCAAATCGTTACATATTATATCTGGAGTCATGTGATCAAGATGTATCAGATTTTTCAGATTCCATTCCAATTGGCTACGACTGCCTGGCAGAGACCTACGCTCCGAGGAGCGCACTTTTCTAGTTATAGAATGTTGTGATTCTTGTATGTAATGATTCATTTATTTATTCATCAACTCGCTTATTTAATTAAGGCTACTTCATCTGTTGCTTTGCTTTGTGTGAAGGCTATATAATGTTAACCTGTGACGATGAGACTGATTGGTAGAAATAGTTTTCCCTGAACTTTATGACAGTAATGCTCTGTTGTCATGACAATAACACCTATGCTATGAAAAAAATTATTAAAACAAATGTCAAGCTTATTTACTGTTCTCTCCCATAACAAGTTACATATATACATAATATTCCAACTATTGTCAGTGGATTATCCTCTGGCCTGTATAATATAAGAAATTGAACGCAGTAGTAAAAGAAATACAGCATAATCAGATCACTTAGCACAAGCACCATGTGCTTTGGCAACTTTATTTGGGAGGTGTCTAGCCTTTATTTAAATAGAATTTAAATAGACTAATTTGCCATGTATTAAGTAGTACTAATAAGCATTGCTGCTGCCTTTGTTAAATGACATTTAATTGATTCAGTGTAGGTTACACAGATAAACTGCACACGTGAAAAGCTAAATTAATTTGCACAACCATTTTAGGAGAGCAAAATATCTGCTGGTTCTATGGCCTCCAAATTCCTTACCCAAAAAAGCTGGAAACTTGTAGTGGATTAAAAAGTACAATATTTGCCTTGGAGATGTAGTGGAGTAGAAGTACAAAGTATATCAAATGGAAATACTCAAGTAATGTAAACATATCCGAATCTTATACCGAAGTACCATACTTGAGTAAATTACAGTAGTTACTTTCGACAACTGGCAACTTTTATATATTTTACATATTATTACTGTAACAGTTTTTGGCAAATGTTTCTTTTATTTGTGGCAATTATGTGGTTATTAAGTGTTAACCTTTTTGTACTGCAGTAGGATAAAGTAGCCTAAGCCAAACAGTTCTGTTTGATGTGTCAAAGCACAGTAGTTATTTGAAATTGAAATTGAATACTTTGTAACTAATAAACACTGAACAGATCTGAGTCAGGTTGGTGTCATTTAACAACTTCTAATGAACAAAAAGTCACCTTTTCAGATGGACATTATGAACTGCCAAACAAAACCAACCACAAAAACAAATCTCTGACTGCTCGAGGCCTCTCACACCACAGCAAGGTAAGCGCTAGTGCGCTACACTGCAAAATCCCCAGTGTTCATTTAACTCTCAGTTACAAACTGATCAACAAATTGATAACACAAATTTGAATTGATAATAAACGCTGAAATTCAGGCTTCTTATTATGTAAAACTAAAAATGTGCAGCCCAAATGTTTTTTTTTGCAGTACTGATTATACCGTCGTAACAATTTAAAAACATTTGTAGCACTGCATGGAAGCGCAAACTTGAAACACAAATTGGACCAGCACAGCGATAGATATAATGTAGGACAGAACTAGAATTATTGCCCAAAGCACCACCACAGCTGCATAGAATTATGGAGGAAATGCTGTGAACGGAGTGAGATTTCACCATATAACAACACTGAAACTAAATTTGACCCAAAAACTGGACCTGTACACATTGTGGGGTGCACAGTAATAACAATCCTAGTTCCACTTATCTCTGACCCAGTTTTCATCTCGAACTCATCAACACTTGAACAAGAAGTGTTTAAATTCACCTGTATTTTGAGAAAAGATGATTCATATCTCCCAATACTATCAGTAGAACGATGGTATCTGTTGCTCACTTTAGGATGAAACAATGGTCCAGGTTCTCAAAGTGGGATCTGGGGACCCCCAGGGGTCCTTGGGGGGGTTCCAGGGGGTCCCCAGCTAAATGTGTGAATATAGCATGACAATCATTTTAACCACTTTAACCTTTTATACTTTGGCTATTCAAAAATAGCAGATACACAAGCTCATAGCGCGGCACCGAGTGCCGCGCTATGAGCTTGTAGATCTGCTATTTTTGAATAATCGCTATTTCTGAAAAACTGTATATTATTTTAAGCGAACATTTGTAGCTCAAATCTTTGCTTCTGGGGGTCCCTGGAACAACATATTTTGAGATTGGAGTCCACGGCCAAATAGCCTACATAGCATTTTGGGGGTCCTTGACATGAAAAAGTTTGAGAACCACCAGTATAGAGTACCGAAGTCGTGATGTCACTCCCACTACCGCTGAGTCACGGCGTTACTTTTTGTATTGGATTTCCCATAGGGGAATCTTAGATCGCGTCCTATAGCCTACTGTAGAACTGTGTTCCAAAAATAAACAAACCACCCTGGCGATTTTCTCAGGTATGTGACTCTGTGTCGTTTATGATATTAAGTTACATTTGATAACGTCTGCGAATGGGAAAAAAATCTCCACAAGCCTGTGTGAAACAGCTTCTCTGTGTCGTACCAGTCAGCTGCTTCAGAGGCACAAGGAACAGGACCACATGCACCAACTGAACCCTTTGCCTGCAGTGCTGTATGTTAATAATAATAATAATAATAATAACAATAATAATAATAATACATCCAATTTATACAGCACTTTTCTTGGTACTCAAAGTCGCCTTACACAGCAGAAAAACTAGGCAAAGAAAAACATTAAAATTAAAAGGCATAAAGGGGGGTTTGAATTAGGCAGGGAAAGCAAATCTGAAAAGGTGGGTTTTTGAGGGAGGCTTTGAACAGGGCAAGGGGTGGGGGCGGCTTTGATGTGAGTCGGGAGTGAGTTCCAAAGGGAGGGGGGGGCTGCAACCCCCAGGTGCGTTTCTTTGTTTTGGGGATGTCCAGGAGGTTGGCATCACCATGCCTGAGGGAGAGGGAAGGGGCGTGCCGTTTGAGGAGGTCAGAGAGGTAAAGCGGGGGAGCCTGGTTATTGAGGTGCCTTGTAGGTGGTGATCAGTAATCACATGAACCCTAGTGTCCTTGTTCTGGGGGCGAACATTCTGGCGAAAAGACCTGGTGTAGAGGGAAATGTTAGCGCATTGGTTCTCTAAGTGGGGTCCGGGGACCCCCAGGGGTCCTTGGGGGGGTACCAGGGGGTCCCCAGCAAAATGTGTTAATATGGCGTCACAATCATTTGAACCACTTTAATCTTTTACACTTTGGCTATTCAAAAATAGCAGATCTAAAAAGCTCAAAGCGCGGCACCGAGTGCCGCGCTACGAGCTTGTAGATCTGCTATTTTTTTTAAATGGTGAATATTAAAAATTTCAAAGCGAGCATTTGTAACTCAAATCTTTGCTTCAGGGGGTCCCTGGAACTAAATATTTTGAGATGGGGGTCCGTGGCCAAATGTATATAATTTTGGGGGTCCTTGACATGAAAAAGTTTGAGAACCACTGTATTAGCGGACCTAGTATAGGCCCCTGGGGGACCCCGGTCGACGATGGAACATAAGGTTACTGTCACAAGGAAAATAATGGGGATTGGAGCTAGACATAATATTATTGTAGGAAGCAGGTGGATTGTAAAACAATGAAGTGAGATTACAAGATAATACCAATCATACTGAACAGCCCAACTGGGGACAAGAGTTGGACATTAGCAGTACCTATAAACTATACAGCACATCAGTTTCATGATGCGTTTATGGTGATCATAATATTCATAATGTGGAAAAAGTGCAACTGTGCCAACCCAGAAGCTGAATTTGATCGTTTTATTGACTACAATGCAGTGGTGGAAAGTAACTAAGTACATTTACTTAAGTACTGTACTTAAGTACAATTTTGAAGTATACTTTACTTGAGTATTTCCAATTTCCAATACTTTTACTTCTACTCCACTACATCTCAGAGGCAAATATTGTACTTTTACTCCACAACATTTATTTGAAAACTTTAGTTAGTTACTTTTCAGATATAAATTATGATATAATGAACCATACATGAACCACTTTAACCCTATTTTATACCTAGGCTATTTGAAAATAGCCGATCTACAAGGTCACAACTTAACTATATTTTCTAATATTTTGTACTTTTACTTTTGGTACTTTAAGTACATTTTGATACCAATACTTTTGTACTTTTACTCAAGTACATTTTTAATTCCGGACTTTTACTCGTAACAGAGTACTTCTACATTGCAGTATTGATACTTTTACTTAAATAAAACATTTGAGTACTTTTTCCACCACTGTGTATTGGCATTTGGCAATTTTCATTTCATGGAACTCGCTGTGCTTTGACAAGTCAAATGGGTTTAATCATGACTGTTTGGTTTACTTGGGCCTAATGTATTACAAAGTACTGAACATAATAACCATGGAGAAACTACATAAGCCACATTACAAATAAATGAAAGCTTTGCCAAATATTGTCACAGCTTGACATATTGCATACACAGTGTTAGAGTGGGCATAGTGTAATAACATAAGTTGCTAGTACTACTGAATACATTAGAAATTAATGCATTTAAATCATATTTAAATAAAACCTAGTCACCTCCTAAATAAAGCTGTTAGCTTGTGCTAAACGGGCGTGTCTGATTATGCTGTATTGCTCTTTACTTGCCACTGAATACATTTTTGTTTTATTATACAGGCCAGAGGATAATACACTGAAAATATTTGGAGGATACATTTTAGTTGTATTTGTGTAGCCTGTTAGGGGAGAGAAAAGTAAAATATAGCTGCAAGCAGCGATACAGGGGCCAAGGAATGCAACAGGAAATGTGGAAAATGCAATATCTGCAACAAGCCATAGAAACAGAATGGATTGCTCATAAAAGCTTCATTCTTTGTCGACATAGGTCCAAAGTTCATGTGTAGAAAGTTTTGTGCATATTGCAAAAGAAATCCCAGGAGTTTAACAGTTTTTCAGTTTTTCATATAATTCAAAATGGTGGAAGATCTAAGGGTCAGAGGTTATAGATCAACTTTGTTCCTCATAAGGAGACGCATATGTGCATTGAAGTTTTATTGCTGTCGGTCAAAAGGTTCATGAGCTATGCCTGTTCAAAGTTTGCATTTTTCATTTGATTGCTATAGCGCCACCCTTTGACCAATGGTTGTGAGTTTCGTGTCTTTTCCGTTTGGCAAAACTACTGCACGGTTAAGCCAGAACTGCAAAAAGTGGCGGAAGAATAAAAGGTAGAGAATCAAGAAGGGACCATTAGCATTACATGCTTGGCCCCTTAATAAGCTATTTTGTTTGTGGGGTTATTGTCATGACAACAGAGCAAAAGTCAAAGTTCAAGAAAAACAACTCCTTCTACGTAGCAGTCAGACTCATCATCACAGGTCACTATAATATATAGCCTTTAACATTCACCCAAAGTAACAGATTAAGTAGCCGTAATAAAATAAGGAATTTGATACATTTATAACTAGAAAAAGTGCTCCTTGCCAAGTCAGGTAGGTTATTGTGGCCCCCTAGTGGCACTATAATAGGCCAATGTAAAAAGGGTGCCATTTCTTCTTAGGCCTTGCACGGCAATCGGACACTGCATTCATGATTTGAGGCATTTTGTACATTTTTTTTTGTGCTAAATTAGACCTGCTGGTGGCGCTATAACAGGCCAATGTTAAAAGGGTGGCATTTGCTCCTCAACATAGTGTGAATGTGCGTGCAAAGTTTGACTGCAATCGGACGCTGCGTTCATGATTTGCGGCATTTTGTTCAAAACGAGCCACTACTGCAAACTTTAGATGTCAATCTTAGCCAATCAGGATGGAATATGAAAAATCAAACACATCCGTCTTGATCACATGACTATAGAGATCATGTGTACCGATTTGCGTGAAATTATGATAAAATCGGAAGGAGTAATATAAAGAAATGTTTTACATAAGTCGGCCTCCTGGTGGCGCTATAAAAGGCAGATGTGAAAAATGCAGGGCAAAGGTTTTTCCTTGACCTCTAGGGAGTGCGCTTGCAAAGTTTTACACAGATCGGAGCAGTTATAGGTAAAAACCTGAATCGGCCTGTTATAGCGCCACCATGAGGCTGATTTGAAAATTTTCAAGTGGCATTTCTTCCTCGGCATAGTGGAGATATGCGTGCAAAATTTCAAGGAAATTGCATGCTGTGTTCATGATTTGAGGCATTTTGTTCAAAACGGAGCACTCCTGCAAACTTTGGAAGCCATTTTTAGCCAATCAGGATGAAATATGAAAAATCTGAAAGACCGGTTTCGTTTAATGACTATAGAGATACTGTGAACAGATGTGTGGGATTTTTGGACAAAATCTGTAGGAGTACTGTCAAAAAATATGTTTTGCACACATCGGCCTCCTGGTGGCGCTATAAAAAGCCCATGTGAAAAATTTGGGGCAGAGGTACTGCTGTGGCATCCAGGGAGTGTGTGTTCAGAGTTTCACTGCAAGCAAGCCAACGGTACCGGAGATTAGCTGTACACAGACAGAATGACGGACACACGGACGGACGGACGGACGGACGGACAGGGGGCAAAACATACTCTCTTGCCATGCCTTTCGGCCTGGCGGAGACAATACTTACATACAGTACATGAATCACAGCACTGTTTAATAATTCCAGTGTAGTTCGCACCCACTGGCAATTTATTCACAATTAGTAGTGGCAGAAGTGGCCAAAATATGCTTTATATACCAGATATGAATTATGTGTCATTATTTTTTAGGCTATTTATTTAGTTTAGCTTTCCTTTGAGAACTGCAGCAAACATGCTTCAAAACATGCTTACCTTCAACTTTGAAGGTAAGCTGTCTCTGTTACCAGCTCTCGACCTCCTTGTTCAATTTTCATTGTTACAAGTTGGATAATAGAACAAGCTCGCACACGTCAACATTCATTGGCATTAGCACAAGTACGACTATTAACCCATTAAGACCTGAGGTCGATTCTAAAAATGTCAACTAAATCCTAACAGTTTTTTGAAAAACGTATGTTTCTATATCAGTGGTGTCAAGAACCCCCAAAATTATATGTATTTGGCCGCCGACCCCCATCTCAAAATATTTTGTCCCAGGGACCCCCGGAAGCAAAGATTTGAGAAAAAAAAAGTCGCTTTAAAAATATATATTCAAAGATTTGCACAAATGTTCAAGATTTTTCAAAAATAGCAGATCTACAAGCTCGAGCTTGTATATCTTCTGTTGTTGAACACCCAAAGTATAAAATAATGGTTAAAGTGCTTAACCGGTTTTAATGGCTTAAAATTAGGTAATACCCCTGAACTGGCATTTTTCATTAATACGTGAACAACTGCAGATGAATAATACTTCATGCACAACGACCCTTGATAACTGAAGGACACTGGATTCTTCCAATGAGAGCATTGTCTATGATTTTTTTTTTTGAATGGAACACGATGAATAACGAGTGATAATTGAGTGATCACGAAGGGAAATGTTTCAATAGCAGAGGGTGCTAATGATAGAGCTCACCTCCATAGTTGTCGAGCAAGCTTCAAGGTTTTAGCAATTCATTTGCCTGCGAGCACTCCATCTAACGCCTGATTTAGTTGCATGCCGTGTCACGCGCCGACATTTAGAATATCTACAAGCTCACAATGCGTCACTCACAGCGCAAGGCATTGTGACTGTGAGCTTGTAGATCTGTCTTTTCGGTGCACAACACCGGCTTGTGACCAAATATATAAATAACCCCTTCACATGGTCGGAGTATTTCTTTGTGCAAATTCATTTTTGCATCATATAACATACTATCCAAGAGGATGGAAAATCTATTTTGTCCGACTTGACCATGAGGTAAAATATTTAATAAAAATGGTTACAGGCAAACTACAGCAAAGTGTGGTCAGCCACAATGCAGCTCCCAGGATACTGCATTATTGAGAAATGAACATTACATCTGAGCATGGTTCTCCAATAGATTATTAACCTGTTTCCACAGTTATTGCTCATGCAGCTGTATCTGCCATGTTCAATGTGCCTCCCTTAACAGAAAAGCTTTATTACTACTAAAGAAGCTAATCGGCGTGACAAATATCGGAAAACTACCGCGTGCCATTAATAGCTAAACTCCCTCATCAATATTAAATGCATTGGTTAGTTAAAGCAAGATACCATTAGTTGCACACAAAGGGTGCGATTCCTTCAGTTAGTGCTGCACCAGTTACAGAAAAGAAAGGGCAGCCACGTACAGTTAGTCAAGTGCAATTTCAGTGCTCTCTTTTACAATAGCTAATGCACACGCACAATGTTGTGAATACAAAAACCCTTTTTTGGAGAGTGAAATGTATTTGGTCCCCCCCTAAATGCTGTTGACACCCCGACATGCAGCCCTTCATGAAATGTGAAAGTGATTGATGTTCTCGAAAATCGCGGTGGCCCTCCATTATGCTTTATTTATGCTTCGCTGTACGACGTCATACGGCAAAGTCTAAATGGGGCCATACACTCTCATTGTGTCTCTGTCGGTGGATGTCAGCATCAGATTGCATGACATTCTGTACAGAACAGATTGCCACAGCAATCTATTCATCAGCTGCACTAATGAGTGTTTGACAGATGTTGTGCTGACAGAGGTTTACTCTCAAAGATGATTAAAAAGCAAAATGTACACAGCTTTTTCTCTTCTTTTTTTTCCTCCACAGGAAAGCTCATTCATTTATATGATACCATAATGATATCTTCCAACCCCTGTACCGGTAAACAAAAACATTCATTAGGTTTCTAACAGATTGATATATTCATAGATTCTCGGGTTAGATCAATCAGATAACTTGATCCTTTTTACATCCACTGATGTCTGTGAGAGATGTATTAATAGTGTTGCATCATTTGAATAAATTATCATGATAATGCCGTGTTCTTGAGACAAATCCAAATTTATCTCGTCGTAAATTCACATTGCTATATTAAGTACAAACCCCAAGGCGTCTATTGTCTTCCAGTATTCTTCAAATGTTACGTGGCAGAGATATAAAATATATATATGGTATTTCTTTTACACACCATGTTGATTGAATTTTGAAACAACAAATACAGAGGCGCTCTTGACATTTATAGGCAATATAAACTGTATTATGACAGCATTTGACTCACAGCACATTGCCCAAAACCCCCCGGAGGTAAGCTCCTACACGGATGTCTTGAGGGGCTTTACGACACCAATACAGAGGGATAACAACTTCTCGCCATAAGAAATTGATACAACACCAAAGCAAATCTGCCTCTAAGAAAACGCTCCTTCTGGCTTTGAACGTTTGAACCGAAATGGCCTTTTTTCAAAAACACCACCGGGCAAAACATTTCCAGACTTATTTGACTGCCACTATCACTTAAAGGCTTTAAATCTGCACCGGGCCAAATTCTGTAAATAAGCTTTTCTGTGAGGCGAGAGGGGTACTGTATACACCAACAGAATGAGATATGAGCTCACAGTAAAGATACCAAAGAATATCCCTTCTCATCAATTCTAAATCATGTTATCATATAAATCATACATTGTCTCCTTAACAACCCCATCTCATTACTTGAGACTAACGAACGCTCTATAATCAAGCAGCGCTGATGGCATTTTTTATTTATTGATGAGTAAATCTAAATGTAACACCACCGAGCAATTACAATGCACGTCTTAACGAGGGCTTCAATTTACATTGGTTGATTGCCAAAGAGAAAAGCCATGTTTCGCTGTATTCCACAATTGATCATTGAAATTAATTCCCTAAACATGCATGACACACAAACAATAAGCTACGTTTAGGATAATTTACCAAAAGAAAAGCCCATAACGCGTTCTCTTCTAAATGAGATGACCCCAGCAAGCATTCCATTGAATGTTAATCACTACCTCCATGTACGGTTGCGCTCGAAATTATTCAAACCCCTCTGCACATCTGGTTTACTGGCAAAATTCACAAACTGTCAACTCTACGAAATAAACAAATCAAACAAGATCTATGTAAATAGCTCAACACAACTAATAGTTGTGTTTTCTCCAAATTCAACAAAAAATTGCACTTTTAATGACTATTGCAGTGTCAGAATTATTCAAACCCTTCATGAAAAGTGTCTTTAATACTTCGTAGAGCACCCTTTTGCTAGTAGATTTGTTTATTTCAAACAGTTGACAGTTTGTGAATTTTGCCAATAAACCCTTGCAGTGGGGTTTGAATAATTTGGAGCACAACTGTATATGAGGTTCATACTAGAACCTTCGGCTGCTGTAATGCCTAACTCACGCTCCATCGTACTACAAGCCCAGCCCACAATGCGCTGCATACATGCGACAAGTTGTGGGCTTGTAGATCTGCTATTTTTTTTGCACGCAACACCACCGTGCGATGAAGTATACTTCAGGCTTCACAAGCCAACTAAAACTCACTGACACAACACTAATAAGGCGCATGGATGGACACGTAGAACACACATTAGTGCATTACACTGCAGAACACACATTTAGACAGAAGAACACAGTTCACTACACACGGCTCACCACTTAATACCGAGCAAGTGTTGTAAAATGTATGCTAATTTCGGCGTAATAGAAATAGCAAGTAACTATAAGTGCAATGGGGGTCCAATGTAACAGGAGTCCCCATCATAAATGATAAATGCTACACAGGGTAATTATCATGGGTATTACTGAGCATGCAGTTTAGCCAAGACAGTGCATGGAAATGCATGGCGTAAGTAATATTGATTGCATAAATAATATTGAGAGATGCGTAACTACACCACTTGTTACATTAGGCAAAGCAGGGCAACACGTAGAAATTAGGGTGGCTTAAAGCACACTGCAGTAATGCAATAATGGTAGTGGCAATAACGCCAGAAATGAGATTTGCACCATTAATAAGGGATGCATACTGTAGCACAGGGGTCCTCAACCAGTGGTCCGGGGCCCACCAGTGGTCCTTGAGGAGGTTCCAGGTGGTCCCCAGCTAAATGATGGAGTTGGTAACCAAATGGACCCTTATAGAGCTTTAACTCTTAACACATTGAATGCCAAAAACGGTCCGGACCGTTTTTGAGGATCCAAACGAGAAGTGCCGAAAACGGTCCGGACCGTTTTTGACCCAATTCTATTTTTATACATGTGGGCCACGTGGGGCGCTAAAACGAAACTTTGACATCACCCAAGGAGTTTCTGAGAAGAAGAGGCTGGATCTGGCTCCATGTCAAAAATCCTTCCGGTCGGCGTTTTCAATGTTATCTCCTTGACTAAAAGCTTAATATCTCCATTTCTTTTTAACGTGGTGGAAACGAGCCGTTTTCGATCGGCGATCACGCTGCAATGGAGGATCGCGTTAGAAATATTATTGTTCCAGGCGTTAGTCGGGACCCTCCGCCGTCTCGCACGCACGCTTTGTTTACATGCACTTCCGCGTCGGGGCTGCTACAGCACGAAACGTATAACGCAAGTGGATGGAAGAAATGCAGGCACTCAACGTATAATATTTTAATAAACCTCTGGCACCCAATGTGTTAAGAGCGTACTCTCTCCAGAGTTAAATTATTGTTAAACATCTGCATTACTTAATTAAATAATTGTCATTTTGATCAACGTTTGCCTCTCATCTCTCCTATGGTACCAACATCATCAATACAGCATGGAATTGTGGACAAAATCCTATCCCACAATAACAAAATATTCAAAGTTTTGAGTCTAAATCTCATCAAATGGTGGTCCGTGGCTCAAATGCAGAATAAATAATGGTCCTTGACATGAAAAGGGTTGAAAACCACACATAAACATAACAGTCGAGCCTCAGGTAGGGTACAACCAGTAAGTTAGTCTAATATAAATATCCCACAGATACAGAGGTAAATGTGAAGGGGGGGGGGGGGGGGGGTGTTGGGAAGAATAAGGGACAAATTAGGACATGGGTCTTCAACAGGGGGTCCGGGACCCCTATAGGTGGTCCTCAGAGATACTACAGGGGAGCCGCCAAATCTTTGTGTGTTTTTTCTTTTTTTTTTGACCACTTGAACTCTAGTATCCCTATTTATTTATTTGTATATATATTTTTGGGGGCTTTTTATGCCTTTGTTGATAGGATAGTAGTCTGACAGGAAATGGGGAGAGAGATGGGGAGTGACATACAGCAAAGGCCGTCTGGATCGGGACTCGAACAGGTTACTTTGGAGCCTAGGTGCCTAGTGGACTGCTATTTGACCTAATTTGTTTTAACTTTGCACCTCTTGCTACAAGTTAATGCATTTTATCCGCTGATGTTTTTCTTGAGTTTTGATGCTTTGAATTGTTTTTGTTGAATTGTTTTGATGTTTTTCTTTTGTTTTGTACAGCAGTGGTGTCCGAAGTCCGGCCCGCGGGCCATTTGCGGCCCGAGGACAAATTTTATACGGCCCGTGGCTTCATTCCTAAATTGTATTATCAGCCTGCACCTTAAAAAAAATAAAAAGATTTATAAAAGTGAAAGTTGCATTTTCCTTCTTCGCCTCAGGATGGCAGGACCTTCTCTAGCTCTTGCTTAACCCTAAAACCGAAATAAAGTAACAATAAAACGCCCAAAAACGCCCAAAATCCACCTGAAAATCGCACATTTTCGCCCAAAATCCGCCTATAACCGAAAATGTTCGCGCGCGCGGCCCTTGGGTGTTTTCATATTTTCTAATTTGGCCCCCTTTGAAAAAAGTTTGGACACCACTGATGTACAGCACTTTGGTCAGCTCGGCAGTTGTAAACATGCTATATAAATAAAGTTTGATTTGATTTGATTTGACGGTTTAAATGGTTAAATGTCTGAAAATACACACAAACATGAATCCAACATACACTGATGATAGTGCTGCTGTCAAACAAGTCTATGAAACAGTTTAATCCGCAACACCATTTTATACAATATGTAGTGCTGCTTCATCTCTCTCCCAGCTAAGGGGTCCTTGGCCTGAAAAAAACGTTGAAGACCCCTGAATTAGGAGGCGGACCGCTTCAGGATAGCTAGGGGCTCGATAGCATGCAGGTGACGAGCTTGTGTGTGGGCAGCAAAGGCCTTGTACCGTATCCTCTGCGAATGGCAGTTTGGTAAAAAAAGGAAAGTCTGCTGGAGATCCTGACCACTTTTCTCCATCACTCTGGTGATGTGAAACTAAGGCTTTGATGGAGGGTAGCTGGCTGCCAGCAGTGGTGGAAAAAGTACTCAAATGTTTTACTTAAGTAAAAGTATCAATACTGCAATGTAGAAGTACTCTTGTTACAAATAAAAGTCCGGAATTCAAAATGTACTTGAGTAAAAGTACAAAAGTATTGGTATCCAAATGTACTTAAAGTACCAAAAGTAAAAGTACTAAAATATTTGAAAATAGCAGATCTACAAGCTCACAACACGTCGCGGCTATTTTCAAATAGCCTAGGCATAAAACAGGGCTAAAGTGGTTAATGTATGTTTTATAATGTAATAATGTATATCTGCTAGAACTAAGGCTTTCAAATAATTGTAGTGGAGTAAAAGTACAATATTTGCCTCTGGGATGTAGTGGAGTAGAAGTAAAAGTATAGACAATCGGAAATACTCCAGTAAAGTAAAAGTACCTCAAAACTGTACTTAAGTAAGAACAGTACTTGAGTAAATGTACTTAGTTACTTTACACCACTGGCTGCCAGTGATCTTCCCCGCAGAGCGGATCAAGTAGGGCTGCAACTATCAATTATTTTCTTAGTGATTATTCTATTGATTACTTCTTCGATTAATCGTGAAGCACGTTTTTTTCTGTATAAATGTTTTATCAACCAAACGATTGCATGGAATAGTCCGTTGAACCACTTAAGCCCTATTTCCTACTTTGTCGTACCATGGTGTAACACAAAAATAGAGGATATAGCCAATCTACAAGCTCAAAATCGATTATTTTCCCAAAAACGTATTATTGTTTTATAATAGATTAAAAGCATTAGTTGGATTAACTGTTGCACCCCCCACATTCAACACACTGCAGTCAAGCCTGGGAGTAGGAAGAGGCCTAAGGGAACCAAACACTGATGGAAGCTGTAAGGACAATTCTGAAGATTGAGGGGTATAGAACAAGTCCAGGACTGGCCAGGAGCCATTGAGCTTCTTGAGCTGCTGCAGGAAGAACACCCCGCTTAGTAAGCTAGAGACGGTACGGTGGTCCACTGAATGACTCTCCTACGTCTGTTCACAGACCTATGGTTCATTTGTAAGGGAAGCATACAGTCAGGTTGTCATGCACGCCGTTTTGATTTACGACAATGCAACTCTAACCTATAAGATTAGAGCCGGACCCATTAACGGTTTGGCCGCTAGCAGACCGTTAGCAGATCGGCTATTTCCCACAATAACAGAAAATACACTAGTATAGAGCCCTGAGGGACTCCGCTCAACCATATGGGGTTCAAGTGGTTAACTGACTTTTTTGATGATATCGGTATTGGCAATGCAGCCTATTGCTTATAAGATAAATATTCTCTAATGGAAACTTTTATAAAATCCTTGTTTTTCAAATTGATGTCAAGAATTTGCACTTTTCTTGAACAAAATATCAGTGGAAACATCAGTAAGCTGTGTTGTCTAGGACTGTTCAAAATCATTGGACCCAAAAACTCTGGCATTTGTTAGGCTCTACAATACTGTAGTCATAGTTATTGGAGATGAAGGCCCACCATGGTTGCATGCTTGTATTGAAAGCAAAGTACACAAGACATCAAAATGACTCTTTGGACATTTCGCCCACAGCGCCATCATACGTACTACTGGTAATTCTACATGCGTGGGTGTCATGCAGGCACAAGAAACATGAACACACTGGTTTGCTGTCGGCACAGTTCCAGATGGATGCGTGCAAAAAACCTTAAACCAGGTTTCATACCGTGAAAATTAGCATGCTTGCATACTTACATTGCATTCCAACACTACTGTATATAGTTCTGTTGCTGTGTTCATGAATATGTTCTGTCCCTTGCAAATAAACAAATAAAGTAAAATAAAGTAAAGTATGTACTGTAGATTCTTGCAAAGAATACTAAGAAGGCTTGCAGGATTATTTTGTGTATGTGTGGGGGGGGGGCTATTTGATAGGCATACAGTGGAAATAGACAGGAAACACAGTGAGTGAGTAGGGGATTGACATGTAACAATTTTGTCCAGGCGGCCGGGAATCGAAACTCGTTATCAGGCATTACAGCCCATGTGGTATTTGGTCCCCTAAACACTCGGCTATCGGTTCACCCCAAGGTTACCTTGGCAGAATGTTTAATGTCACGGTGAATGGTGGAGGAGGGAATGCCTGACCTATTCAGCATGGGTCTATGGTCTCCGGTATCATTGGCAAATGTCTACACTACAGTGAGCTGAATCGGTTGCTGTCGACTGAGCAAGAGCTCAGGAGTGATGACCTGTCATAATCTCCCCCTTTTTCCTGCCACTAGTCTTTTGGGGGTTTTACTAACGGGGCTCTGCTAGAGGCTAGCTGTCTCTATGACAGTGTGTCTGTCTGTCTGTCTGTCTGTCTGTCTGTCTGTCTGTCTGTCTGTCTGTCTCTCCATCTCTCCAGAGCTTATCTCACAAACCACTGGACTGATCAGTGCCAAACCTTCAATCCACACTACCAGTACACCATAGAAGTAACGCCACTATTTCCCCCCCACATTTACCTTTATACTTTTATATAATCAAAGTTGAAATATTATTTGACTCATTTAAACATAATAATATAAGTAGTCATACGTCATAGACGACCGATGTCATAGATTATTTATGTCACAGGCTGGCCACATGAAGTCTGATATCCACATTGGCGCCAAGGCCGAGATCCACGAGCCATGCTGTTTCTATGCGGATCCCGAGATACATACCCATTAAGACCTGAGGCCGACTCTACGAATGTCTTCTAAATCCCAACAGTATTCTGAAAAACATGTTTCCATATCAGTGGTGCTCAAACTGTTTCATGTCAAGGACCCCCAAAATTATATGTATTTGGCCGCCGACCCCCATCTCAAAATATTTAGTTCCAGGGACAGGGGCAAAGATTCAAGTTAAAAATTTTCACTTTAAAATAATATATATATTCAAAATTTGCACACATTTTCACGATTAAAAATAAAAAATAAAAATAGCAGATATACAAGCTCATAGCGGCGCTATGAGCTTGTATATCTGCTATTTTTGAATAGCCAAAGTGCAAATAATGCTTTTTAGCTCAAATCAAAAAGTGACAAAGATGCGTTCCAGGTCTTAATGGGATGAGCTGGCAACACAAGCCAACAACAAAGAACTATATCATACCTTAATTGAACAGAAATCACATATACCTTACTTCTGGTGTTCTCAAACTGTTTTGTGCCAAGGACCCCCAAATGGATATGTATTTGGCCACGGACCCCTATCTGAAAATGTTTTGTGCCAGGGACCCCCAGAAGAGAAGATTTGTGTTAAAAAAACATACAGACGTACAAGCTCACAGCACAGCACAAAGTGACACGCTGTGAGCTTGTATATCTGCAATATTTGAATAGCCAAAGTTTAAAATATGGATAAAGTGGTTAAAATGAATGTGATGCTGTATTAACACATTTTGCTGGGGGTCCAGGACCCCCCACTTAGAGAATCAATGCCTTACATTACTACTGATTATTTACAAAAAATACTTTTCTTACTTTCTAGGAATTGCTTTCCATTCATTTCACTATGAAGTGAAAATCAACTTGCAGAGACTTTGAAACTTGCACTGCGCTTTTACGGTCAGTCATCCACACAGCACAATTATGTCTCCCCCACAAAATACTGTTATCCCTGTAGAAAAACTTTTTTTACAGACACAATTCAAATGTCCATGAGTTCTTCATGGCAACATGAATTGGCCGGAGAAGCAGATCTTTTTTTCCCCCTCATTTTTATCCCACAATTTGTAACCTATTTTTTCACCCAGTGCCAATTGTCTAAGTAATCCTGGGCGCTACACTCCCTCTGCCAGCCTAGGGAGAGCCTAGAGCCGAGCTCATGCCTCCTTCAATGCATGAGAGCTAGCAAGCCGCTTCTTATCACCCGACAGGGGGGAGGTTCCCTGGTTAGACGTAGCGCGTGGAAGGAACACGTTATTCCAACCAGTTCCTTTCCCCTCCATCAGGCGCCCCGGCTGACCAGGGGGAGGCAGTATAGAAAAGCAGATATTTTAAGCTGTGTTTATCACCTGAAAGTCTGAATTGAAGAAATAGGCAAATCAATTAATTATTCGGAAGACAGACAGACAGACAGACAGACAGACAGACAGACAGACAGACAGTCGTATACTTGAAAATGGTTGGCCGAATTGTAAAGTATGCACGATTTGTACTCAAGGGGGACAACATATGCCAAAACTCTGGCATGATCCTTTAATCCGGGGTGATCCTCAGCATTAGGTTAAGAGATGGCCCAGAACTAATTTAGTCCACTTTCATGCTACAACAATTAGTCCACTTTACTTAAACCGGCAAAGTTGAGCCTAAATCCTCTCCAGAACCGGGCTGGCTAACCCAAAGTTTGCCAATATGACTGTGAAACATTCATTAGTCACGGGATGTAAAAGGTCATAGAATGCAGCTACTAGGCACGAGCTCTTCTCTCATGTCAGCACAATCACGCAACATGAAGAGTTTGTTCTCCCATAGAAATATTGGCAGTGGTGGAAAAAGTACTCAAATGTTTTACTTAAGTAAAAGTATCAATACTGCAATGTAGAAGTACTCTGTTACAAGTAAAATTCAGAAATAAAATAAATACTTGAGTAAAAGTACCAAAGTATTGATATCAAAATGTACTTAAAGTACCAAAAGTAAAAGTACTAAAATGTTGGAAAATAGCAGATCTACAAGCTCACAACGCGTCACGATGCGACCCGTTGTGAGCTTGTAGATCGGCTATTTTCAAAAAGCCTAGGTATGAAATATGTGCTAAAAGTGGTTAATGTATGTTTCATAATATCATAATTAATATCTGAAAAGTAACTAGTAACTAAAGTTTTCAAATAATTGTAGTGGAGTAAAAAGTACAATATTTGCCTCTGAGATGTAGTGGAGTAGAAGTAAAAGTACTGAAAATGGGAAATACTCCAGTAAAGTAAAACAATCCTCAAAAGTTTACTTAAGTACAGTACTTAAGTAAATGTACTTAGTTACACCACTGGTATCACAACATACTGTACCACACTGTGGCCTTGATTGCGGCCTCAACAGAATTGCCTTATCTGATGTGCAGACATACATTGATAATAATGTCAGATGAATTAATATCCGATGAATTATTTATGCGTAGCTATGGTATTGAAGTATATCATCATCATTGCAGAGAGAGAGGCAGCAGCTCTTGTTTCATTAAAGTTATCTTTTCACCATTGATTGCCTATGACTGTACAACAGGTGCCATATAGTCGGCTCTTTCTCCCCTGGGATGTGAGAGCCATGAGAGATGTGGCCTAAATGACTGGAAACTCTAGCTCGGAGAAATGGACGAGGTCCCCAATGAGCTGTATGTACTGTAGGGCCCAAGTGACAACACTGCAGCCATGTGAAAGAGAAGTGGTGGAAAGTAACTTAGTACATATACTTAAGTACTGTATTTAAGTACAATTGTGAGGTACTTGTACTTTACAGGAGTATTTTGAATGTCGTATACATTTACTTTCACTCCATTACATCTCGTCAAATAGTCAAATACAATTATTAGAACACTTTTACTAGTTACATTGAAGATTCAGATTATTATTACAAAATATACATTAACCACTTCAGCCCTATTTAAACTTCTTTTTAGACCATCTACAAGCTCACAACACGATGCGTTGTGGGCTTGTAGATCTGCTATTTTCAAATATTGTTATACATTTGAAACCTGTGGAATGGGACATTCTGCATAATGGGTACTTTTACTTTTGGTACTATGGAAGTATATTTGTATGCCAATTATACTTTTGTACTTTTACTCATAAATAAATGTAATTCTGGACTTGTATTTCTATGTTGCAGTATTGATACTTTGAAGTAACATTCACCAGTCCTGAATGCACACAGGAGACATAAATAGACACAGCGGAAGAGAGGGACAGCGAGAGAGTATGAGAGTATACTATGAACAGTAGGCTATGTGTTCCAACAACAAGGGGTGCAAAAGATAATTGAACTATTGATTATAAAAAATAAATAGATTTAGACTTGTAGATCAGCTATTTTGGCTATTCTTGCATAACACTGTTGTACCATGAAGTATAAGGCTTAATATAATAACTCAATAATTGATTCATTCAACATGTAAAAAAAATCGATTAGAATTTTTTCACAGTGATTCGTCTGCATATGGAAAATGTAAAAGAAAATACAGAATAATCGCTATAAGACAATAATTGATACCTATAGCCCGCCTATAGTTCCTACTGTATGTGAAAAGGGCTCTGGGCTTTCTGCCATGCTACAGTGTTTCTTGCTTTGAAGTAATGTAATATTTTATGAATTACTTATGTATTGAGATACATGCAGATACAACATTGTGGCTCTGTAAGAAGAATACCCTTTCAATACCATTTCCAATACCTCACCCCGACTGGGATGCACGCACGCACGCACACGCGCGCGCACGCACGCACGCACGCACGCACGCACGCACGCACGCACGCACGCACGCACGCACGCACGCACGCACGCACGCACGCACGCACGCACGCACGCACGCACGCACGCACGCACGCACGCACGCATCAAGGAAGGACCCATGAATAACAAGCATCGCCAATCTCCATTATGTGGGTTATCGGTTCTATGCGGCATCACAACATGTTTCTTTCCTGATCCATCTTTATCTCTCCACAAATACCAAGCATCTGAGATGCACTGAAATTATTGCGTGTTAAATTTGTGTTTTTTTGACAAACAATATCAGGATCTCCATTGCTTAGTTAGCCTGTACTATTCATAAAAGTCTTGGGCCCTGGTTTGCAACCCTTTACATTAGCGGAGCGTGCTCCATTTTAATGTGATAAAATCCACCCACATACACACAAAATTACCATTAAAGAGAATCAATAGTAGATGTGAAACATATGAACTAAGCAAAATAGAATACTGGGTATAGCCTGCTGCTCACTGCCAACAGCAAGACCTGTCATGGAACTTGGCGAGCTGAATTGGGTCCGTTAGACATTCGATAACAATTCAACGCAGTAGTTCTCAAACCTTTCCATGTCAAGGTGACCCCCAAATGAATATGCATTCAGCCTATAGGAAAATATTCTGGCAGGGAGCCCCATACAAGATTTAAAATGTTTAAAAAATAGTCTTCAAGATGTTTTGAAAATAGCAGATCTACAAGCTCACAATGCATGCCAAGACCAACTTTAGCCCACTGACTCATGTTATACCTGACATTACTGCAGAGTGCCGAACGTTTTCCAGAGCAATAATAAAGTGGTTTGATTGTTTTTTTGAGGAAACCACAGGATTCCATTGATTTCAGTACGGCATGATCTTGTAAAAAGGCTTGAAACTTGCTTGAGATATAATTCAACACACAATTTCACTGCACCGTAAAAAGAATTTGTGTCAAAGTTACGGAATTGTTGCCTTTAATGAATTTTAAAGGGTGGATTGATTTGAAAACACCAAAAATAGTCCCTGCATGGAGAAGACATTGATTTACCCACATAATTCAACAACCAGGACTTAACCGTGCAGTGAGGTTCAGCCATCATTGACAACTATTCTATTTTTTCAGGTGCAGTATTAAACATTTGAATGACTATGAAAATGTAAAATGAAATAAATAAAGCCAACGGAAGAATGTCTGTGTTCATGTATGATACACTATATGATTGAAGCGGTGAAGGAACAATGACATTTATTTATGACAGTATTGGAGATAGCGCCAGCATAGCAGCTCCACTGCTGTTATATACACTGTCGCTCAATGCAAAAAACGTACATGTCTGATATCTCCTGCAAAATGTGCTGTCTCCACTTGCACAAGACTGTGATATTCTGTCTCATTTATTTCTATTTTGACCATGCATCTTATGTGCTGTACACAGTATATGACATTGTGTCGTCTTATCTGACTTTGTTTCCTTTGTTTCTTTCTCTCTACACTGTATTCATGTGACCATTTTTTTTTACTTATCAGATGATTTTACTTTTGTGGTGAGAAATTCCCCGGCGGCCTCACCGAATGTCTACTTCAGTCACACAGAAACCACAGCAATCAAAGGCAACGTAGAACTAGAAATACTCAAATACAAGTAAAAGTCCGGATTTCAAAATGTGCTTGAGTAAAAGTACAAAAGTATTGGTATCAAAATGTACTTAAAGTACTAAAAGTAGAAAGTACTCATAATGCAGAATGTCCCATTTCACAAATTTTCAAATGTATAAAATGCATACAAATATTTTGAAAATAGCAGATCTACAAGCTCACAATGCGTCGCGATGCGACGCATTGTGAGCTTGTAGATCGCCCGAAATGTATATAGGGCTGAAGTGGTTTTGTAATAATAATCAAAATCTACAAAGTAACTAGTAACTAAACTTTTCAAATAATTGCAGTGGAGTAAAAGTATAATTTTTGCCTCTGAGATGTAGTGGAGTAGAAGTGAAAGTACTGAAAAGTGGAAATACTCCTAAAAACACCTCAACATTGTACTTAAGTACAGTACTTGAGTACATGTACTTAGTTACTTTACACCACTGACCAAGGGTCCAATAGTAGCAGCTCTTCCAGATCCAATAGCTTTAATTGGTTCCCATGCATTCCGTCTTGCTAAATTGGTGGCAAATTGTTTTATTTCCGATTAATGGCTGAATTTCAGAGTCCAAGTTTCTAATCCTAATTAGGACTCTCCCATTACTTCTGTGGACTGAAGCAACTATAGTTTCCGGCACTCAATTTTCAAGACCTCGACCCTATCAAGGAACTATCAAGAGATAGGATGGCTGCAGGACCAGTACAGTAAGTGAACGTCTAATTAACTTATTATAAAGCATTTCTGAGATGGCGATCCGGTCCTTCCTCCGGACACCAATGCATCCGTCTGACCCGATTTGATTGCACTGGCACATCAGTGAGCTCTGTATAATGCCCCACATAGCCCAACATCACTCCCTAATTTGTTTGTTTCAGTGATTAAACTGCTCGCCATTAACTTTGCATGTCGGTTAGATGTTTCGAAAATGTTCATTAAGTAGCTTGGCTCATTCTCAATCCTGTCAAGTGTGTGCGTGTGCGTGTGTGTGTGTGTGTGTGTGTGTGTGTGTGGGGGGTATAGAGTTAAGCCCTGAGCGGGGAGCTCCCAAAACATTACATTTAAAGAGCTCAGGAGAAGGACACCATCTTACAGCAATCAACAGTGTGTTAGTGTGGAGCAGGTTTTCATGCAAAACAAATACATTTGTATAATGTGCGTCAAATGAATTTGCAAGCCCAACCACCGCTTTGCATCGTCTGAAACAAGTGCCTGCCCACCGCCGCGGAGGTTGTGGGTTAGAATCCAGTCCGCCGTGGTGTATCCGGCTTTGTCCAGTGTCTATCTATGCGAACACAATAGAGAGTATGCACATGCGTCACTTTTCCACCGGGACACGCCCCCCTCATCTAGACTGAGTGGCAAAGCATTGAGCAGCATGGAGTGTTGGAGTTTGGAAGCGCTCGTTGGAAATCACTCAACGGCCCTGCGTACCACCTGTTTCTAAATAGCACATAATGCAGGAGGCAGCAGGACGTTGCGTTATTGAAAACGAGCGCTTCCACACTCTGACACTTAGAAAAATAATCACCTGCACGGAATTTATTGACAGAAAGTAGCTCATAATAACATGTCTGGGGTGGACAAAACCTTTGCAGATAGAAAGAGGATAACTCAAGCTTTCCGTACAGCTGCCGCGTTGGTGAGTTTAACGTTGTTTAATACAATCAGATAGGACTTTTCTGTTTGGATGTATGGGCTGTCAAGGCCAGAAAGTAGTTTTTTGCCACTCAGTACTGTAGGTGTTCCCGCATAACTTCCGGGTACGATGATGTCACACGCATAGCCTCTATTGTCCCGAGATCGGGGGAGGGAAGCCGGAGCGGGGGGAGGGTGATATTTGTCACTGCACGTAATTCCTACGGGCTGGGGCTGTCAGCGGGGAGTGTTGGGCGGGAGGAGTAGGACGAAGGCTCTATACGTCCTCCCGGTGGGGGCTCCTCACTGGCAGGTGAGTCAGGCCGGTAGAGCGGCCGGATGGAAGCTGTGAGGTTTCCAGTTCGATCCCAGGCTCCCCCAGAAGAGTTAGTGTCGACCCGATGAGCAGGTTGGTGCCTTGCATGGGTTCCTCCGCCATCTGTGTATGAATGTGTATGTGAATGGGTGAATGTAATGCACAATCTATGTAAAGCGCTATATAAGTGCACCATTTACCAGTGACAACACAAACATTTGTGTGGGGAGGAATTATTTGGCATAACGACTAGATTGGGGAGAAAACGGGGTAAAAAGCTACAAAAAGAAAAGAAAACTAGAAAAAGTGCTCCTCGGAGCACAGGTCTCCGCCAGGTCAGGTAGGCTATTGTGGCCTCCTGGTGGCGCTATAATAGGCCAACGTGAAAAGGGTGCCATTTCTTCTTAGGCCTTGCACGACAATCGGACACTGACTGCATTCATGATTTGAGGCATTTTGTTAAAAACATGTGTTTCGCCAAATTAGACCTGTTGGTGGCGCTATAACAGGCCAATGTTAAAAGGGTGGCATTTGTTCCTCAACATAGTGTGAATGTGCGTGCAAAGTTTGAGCGCAATTGGACGGTGCGTTCATGATTTGCGGAATTTTGTTCAAAACAAGCCAATAATGCAAACTTTAGATGTCAATCTTAGCCAATCAGTATGGAATATGAAAAATTAAACACATCCGTCGTGATCACATGACTATAGAGATCATGTGTACCGATTTGCGTGAAATTTGGATAAAATTGGAAGGAGTAGTATAAAATAATGTGTTTTATATAAGTCGGCCTCCTGGTGGCGCTATAAAAGGCAGATGTGAAAAATGCAGGGCAAAGGTTTTTCCTTGACCTCTAGAGAGTGTGCATACAAAGTTTTACACAGATCGGTGCAATTATAGGTAAAAACACGAATCGGCCTGTTATAGCGCCACCATGAGGCTGATTTGAAAAATTTCAAATGGTAGTTCTTCCTCGGCCTAATGGGAATGTGCGTGCAAAATTTCACGGAAATTGCATGCTGTGTTCATGATTTGAGGCATTTTGTTCAAAACGGAGCACTCCTGCAAACTTTGGAAGACATCTTTAGCCAATCAGGATGGAATATGAGAAATCTGAAAGACTCTTTTTGTTTAATGACTATAGAGATACTGTGTACCGATTTGCGTGATTTTTGGACAAAATCTGTAGGAGTACCGTCAAAAAATATGTTTTGCACAAATCGGCCTCCTGGTGGCGCTATAACAGGCCCATGTGAAAAATTTGGGTCAGAGGTTCTGAATTGGCATCCAGGGAGTGTGTGTGCACAGTTTCGCAGCGACCGGGCCAACGGTGCCTGAGATTAGCTGTTCACAGACAGATGGACGGACGGACACACGGACACACAAACAAACGGACACACGGACGGACAGGGGGTAAAACATACTCTCTCGCCATGCCTTTCGGCCTGGCGGAGACAATAAACAACATGGGGAAAAAAATCAAACTAACAAATGTAGGCATCAAGTCATCATGGAACAAGTGGCAACTGTCTCCGCTCTGAAGATTTGCAACGTAATGCTTAATTCATGCACCGTCGTACGTTGAAGTATAACTCAGGCTTCTCAGAGAGCGATGAATGACACTTTGAGACATCTGGACAGGTGTTTACATCTGTGCAACGGAATTATGTCTAGTATTGATGAAGTTGCTTGCAATAAACATCCCTAGTGTGTGTGACCTCAGGTGCAACCTGACGGGTCACAGGATTTCCTCAGGATTATACATTATGCTCAGTGTGTGTGTGTGTGCACAAGCACTGGATTTAATCTTTGACTCTCTCTCATCTAATCACACTATTTCTCTACGTATACTGTATGAATCCCTCTGCTGGTTGAAGTCAAGACAGGTTCACTGCACTGCCCCCTCCTGCATGAGAATGACTATGAATATAAATAGGCAACACTCCTCAAGGTAATACCACCTCATCCACCCTTGGCAGCTGGTAGGGAATGTTAATACATGGGGCAGTACAGGGAAGCCAATTTAGACCTGCCGCCCCTCCTCATCCCATATTGTAGCTGTGGGTGTACAATTCAGTGTGCGATTCAAAATGGCAATAACACAAATAATTCCCGGCCCTGCTGAAATATATGAGGACTCTCTCTCTCCACACTGAATCATTCTTTGAATCAGGCATATATAATACAGTGTACCTCAAATGAGACATTTAATAATTTGTCAGTTAATTGTCATGCTGTCCATTCAGCTGTTTTAAAAGCTGCGCTCAATCAGAAACAATAACATTCTTGGGGCCGATGACAGGTGGGGTGGGGGGGGGGGTAGAGATATAAATTCTCTACCAGCGAACCGCCAACACATGAGCGAATAATAAACAAAGAGCATTATTACAAGGCCGGGAGAAGAAGACCACGAGACACAAACGGGAATAGACAGTTGATCAGTTTTAGCTAGAGCAGGCCATATAAATTCCATTTGAAGCATATATAGGGGTCTGCGGTACAGAGAAGAGAAGCAAAACCCTGGACACCTGGATTAAAATACTGTGAGTGTCTGCTCTCCGCACGGTAAAGATCCCATGTTAATTTATCCATCTGTAACTCTGAGATTACGTGCAAAAGGTCCAGATGGACCCGAGAGGGTCCAATTGGTTCCATTTGTACACTCTCAGAGTAAAAAAACAACAACAACACTCAGAGTTTTGAGTGTAACCGAGCACTCAGTGGTGGAAAAAGTACTCAAATGTTTTACTTATGTAAAAGTATCAATACTGCAATGTAGAAGTACTCTGTTACAAGTAGAAGTCCGGAATTAGAAATGTACTTGAGTAAAAGCACAATAGTACTGGTATCAAAATGTACTTAAAGTACCAAAAGTAAAAGTACCAAAATGTTTGAAAATAGCAGATCTACGATGCGACGCGTTGGGAGCTTGTAGATCGTCTATTCTCAAATAGCCTAGGTATAAAATGGGCTAAAGTGGTTAATGTGTGTTTTATAATAATGTATATCTACAAAGTAACTAGTAACTAAAGTTTTCAAATATTTGTAGTGGAGTAAAAGTACAATATTTGCCATGTAGTGGAGTAGAAGTAAAAGTATAGACAATTGGGAAAAACTCCAGTAAACTCAAAATTGTACTTAAGTACAGTACTTGAGTAAATGTACTTAGTTACTTTCCATCACTGCGAGTGCTGATGCTGGGACTATGTGTGACTCAATCCTCGGCTGAATTTGAAAAACGTAGTTCCTTCCTGTGATCAGTCAGCCTGCGGCAGAACTGGCCCGGCCGGACTGTGTGAGAGCCAGAGAGACAGGGGGGGGGGGGGGGCGGGGGTGTATATACAGAATGGGAGTTAGGCCTTGGGCTTTTCGCCACGGTACAAAACCTCCTTTGAACCCCGGCAGCTGTGGGCTGCAGGACTGATACAATATTTAATGAATTAATTACATATATGGAGAAAAATGCACTGGGTAGGGGAGGGAGTGTACTGCCTTTCATGCCGAGGACCTGGGCGAAACGCTAGAACTAATACACAGTTTGGCTTATTGCCCTGCACCAACGTCGCTGTATTATGCATCAAATGTATTTGTATTTGTCCGAAACATCTGCCAGGAATAAAATGTAGCCTGCTGTGTGCATGTGTTGATGTACACATTTATAAGTCCGGATGTTATTCGGGATCACTCCAGTATTCTGTATGAGGTGCCGCCAATCTTCCATTAGCCTGCCCTAGCACGTCTGATATCTGGTCTAGAGGGGCGGATTCAAAATCTCCGGTGATAACAACCAACCGGTGAAAACAATTGGTTCACCAATCTGTGCGCCCCTCCTCCTCCCCCAATGTGCAGCATTGAGAGCCCTGACGTCACAACATTTGGAGCGACGCCCACTGCACTCTGGTTGGTTTGGGAAATGAAAGGTTGCCTCCCACTTCCTATGCCAGAAATGTCAACAGCTTGGTCCAGGCTTTCTTTATGAGCAAAACGGGAAGGAAAATAAAAGCCTGGAGATCGAGGCTAATCTTCCATTTACTGTACAGTATAGCCTGGAAAATAATCTTATATTTTGTATTAGAAATGTGCTGATAACCTTAGACAGGTATATGTTTTTTCCCCCATAGCAACAGTTGTCAAATTCTCTTTTGGTGTTACAATACAGTGTGATCAGCATTTGAAGATTTATGGAAAAAGCTCAACTCGAATACAGATAGACTGAGACATGGAGTAGCATCCACAAACCTAGTGTCTGTCTGTCTGTCTGTCTGTCTGTCAACACAGCAATACATGTCATTTAAGTATCATGTTAACACATCATGATAACACATTTGCCATACAATGTAACATGTAGGCTAACAAGTCAAATCCATCTAACAGGTTTAACATAGACACACACAGCATTTACACAAAGAACCAGGTTGTCGTGGAGTAACAGAGTCATTACATACACACCCAGAAGTGAGGTGTAAATTATGATGTAAAGAAAAGAAAAAAAGTACTTAAGGAGAGAGAAATAATACAGATCTTTGTATGTATAGACTGCATTGGCACAGTGCTCATGCTAACACGGTGGAGACAGCTAGGCCTTGTGTGGAACTTCCGTCATAATGGACATAGGTATTTGATTTTTAAATGGATTCGCTGGATCCCTACAACTATCCGTGTGATGTATTCTGCGGTGTCACCGCGCTCATCATTTCTGCTTACGCCGCAGCCCCCTGCCAAGCGGCGCATATATCATATCCTTACAGAAAGCCATAGCTCATCTTCTTTCCCGTAAGCAAACTACAACAAAATGTTCCCTGTTACACACTGCAGTTGCACACACCAGCATCGCTCCTTAAATCAGAAGCACCGGCCGGGCAACTTATAAAAACCTGCTGGGTTCGGTTTCGTGTGCCAACTTAGCCTGTTACAACCGGGAAAGCATCTGTGTAATTTTTTTATTTTAGCTATATATACAGTTGCAGTGGTTCTCAAACTTTTTCATGTCAAGGACCCCCAAATTGACACTTACTAGCCCCGCGGACCCCCATTTGAAAAGATATGCCAGGGACCCCCATAAGAGAAGATTTTTTTTTTTTTTTTTACGGCTCTAGCAGTGATTCTCAAACATTTTAATTTCAAGGACCCCCAGACAGTTTGACATGCATTAGGGCTACGGACCCCCATTTAATGGTATTTGTATCTCTGGGACCCCAATTCATATTGTAAAATCAATGTTAATTTAACTCTGAGAGTGTACAAATGGAACCAAATGGACCCGTTAGGGTCCATTTGGTTCCATTTGTACACCCGGACCCCACTTTGAGAACCACTGATAGTATACATAGTATCCTATACATTATCCTATGCATATGAGGCCAAATACATATCATTTTTGGGGGTCCTTTGGCACGCGAAAGTTTGAGAACAGAATTTGGAAACCATTTTGTAGAAATCGACCTCAGGTCTTAATGGGTTAAATGGCACAGCAGCTCTATTATTATGGCTTGCAGAGAAACTGCTCCTATTGTGTAACAACCTGAGCAGAAACAGAGCTTTTTTTCGTTTGTTTTTATACAAATGATCGCGTTGCCTCTAAATGAGAATGTATTTATTTCCCCTGACCTTACTCCATTTGAGGTGATCAATTTCAGACAAGAACCCTGTGAAATAAATCAAAGCATGTGCGCTCTTTTTTTCCCCTCACACACACACACACACACAAGTGTATCACACACTATCCGAAGTGCACAGATTACCAGTGATTTATACATATAATAGCCATTCCCACAACAAGTTTTTTTTTTGCTCAATAACAGATAGATAGATGGTGTTGCCTAGCAACTGCCTGAGCACCATAACAGTGTGGCTAGTATACCTGCTCCTGGAGGCAGACTCCAGCTCCAGTATAAGGCTCTCTCTATCTTCTAATTGGCCAGGTGGGTAAAAGACTGATCCCTTGCTTCTCCACCCCTCCCAGGTTCAGCCAGGGTCTTAAATGACAGCTTGCATTGGCATTATGCTAGCCTTCTGACTGGGGTGGGTGGATGGGGGGTGCGGGGGGGGGGGGGGGTATGCACAAATACACTGCTAGTGGCATGAATAGAAATGACAACATGAAATATGGAGGGCATTTACTCCTCCAACTGAGAAGCCCCATAAATTCGCCGACTGAAAGTGTCCCGGACTCTCCGACAATACATCAATGTGGGCTGTCCCTCTCAGTCCCAATCAATTAGAAATTATTCAGGAGGCAAATTGCATGGAATCATGCGCTCGCGGCACACTTCGAAGCACAGAGAAAGTCAACAGGCTGCAGGGGGCTACAGGTATAAGTAATTAATGAACAAACATAATGGCCGGACCAGTGGAGCTGAGCATAGTTGCTAAAGAGTGAATTTGATCATCACACCATGCATGCCCTCTATACGTTAACCACATGAACCCTATAGCGGCCATATTCTGGGGGCGACGCCTTGTTTTTTGGCGCGAAGATATTTGGTGTAGACTGAAAAAACTATTGGGGGCATGGCATAGACCACTGTCTCTTAAACAGTGGGTTGGGACCCAGGGGCGCCGATTTTTGTCCATGCTATCGGGTGCGCAACGCATGCGTGATATTCTTTTGGTTATTTTCCGGGTTTGTTACCTTTTTGTTACTTTAATGAGGTTAATTCGGTTAATTCGGTTAATTTAGTACATAAAAGTGTACTCCATGAAGTGAAGATGTCGGAGGTTTTTCTTTTTCTTTTTTTGTGATGAGTTTGTGATGGGTGCTCGTCATTTCCCCTGGGTGTTTTAGCCCCGAGGCACCCACAGTATCGGCGCCCTTGTTGGGACCCATTTGTGGGTCGCGGACAAAGTTTTATGAGCCACAAGTAAATACTTTTTTTTTTTTTTTTCTTATACATTTTGTTTTGAATTATTATTATTTCAAAACAAAACAAAAATCAAAAATTTTCATGAATTAAAAATCAAAAAATATTTCATACATAAAAAAAAATCCATAAATTAGACTTAAAAAGAAGTCTCGGGGAGACATCACATCTCTCTTTTGGGTCTCGAGCTAAACAGTTTGGGAACCAGTGGTATAAAGTCGCCTGGTCGATTCACAAAGTATACAGGCTTAAGCCCCGTGAGGCGAGACCCAGCGAGGAGTCGAGTGGCGAAACAAACATGGACACCGTGGGAGTGAGAAAGCCCTGCCCCCGATTCCGTGGTGATGTCTGTTGAGGCCACCTTCAAAAAAGGCCATGTCACCTTGCTACCTGTCAATGCTCGCATTGCTGCATAATTAGCCACAATTAAGTCTCAAATGAGCTACAAATAGGAGGTCAAAATGGAACGCTTAATTATCATTCTCATTCAGCCTGTTTTCTGCACTGGAAGGAAAAAATGCAGCGCTAATTAGCTCATTCCTAAAAATAGCATTCGATTTGGATTACCTTTATCAACAGGTTCTACATGCGAACACTCTGTTCTCAGTTGTCAAACAAACGTTTCTTAAGTAGCCTATTTATGATAGAGCATGTTGCACTACACGCTGCAGGTGTAACAAATAAAGATGATTTATGCTTTGTTGCATGCGTCAAAAATAAAGACAGTACAGTACAGTACATAAGCTAGCTCTCAAAGCATTGCAGCACGATCGATGTGAGCTTGCAGATCGGCTACTTTCTGTGCAAGCAGTGATGGAAGAAGTACTCACGTGTTTTACTTAAGTAAAAGTATCAATAGTACTATAGTAGTTACAAAATGTACAAGTAAAACTACAAAAATATTGGTATAAAAAACTACTTAAAGTACCAAAAGCAAAAGTACTCATTATGCAGAAGGTCCCATTTCACAAGTTTTTAAATGTATGAAAATCCTTTGAAAATAGCAGATCTACAGGCTCACAACGCGTCGCTTTGCGACGCGTTGTGAGCTTGTAGATCGGCTACTTTCAAATTGCCAAAGTATATACAGTATACTGTATTATAGGCCTGAAGTGGTTTTGTAATAATAGTAAAAATCTCCAAAGTAACTAGTAACTATAGTTTTCAAATAATTGTAGTGGAGTAAAAGTACAATATTTGTCTTTGAGATGTAGTGGAGAAGAAGTAAAATGATAGACAATTGGAAATACTCCAGTAAATCAAAAAAATACCTCACAATTGTACTGAAGTACAATAATTGAGTAAATGTACTTACATTTAAGTTACTTTCCACCACTGTGTGCCAGGCACCGGAGTGTAAATCAGGCAACAAGGCTTCACAACACATTCCCTCTCCATCTCCCTACTCCGACCATAACCCACCTGATCAATAATTCATAGTCATACTGTAGGAATGTGCTCATGAAAAAAAGTGGCAGATTCTCATAGTGAGATGTTTATTGGTGGAAATTAATAGGCCAATCATCTGCCCAGTAAAATCCTGTTCATTTAACTCTGGGAGTATAGTGTACAAAATGTTAACCAAATGGGTGCATTTGATTACATTTGTACACTCTCAGAGTTAAATGAACACTCAGGATTTTACAGCGCGCCCATAGCTTGTAGATTTTCAAACGTTAATATAAGTATACAGAACATATGGAGCTGCAATGATGATCAACACCTAATAAACTCTATCCTCTAACGAAGAAAACACACTGCCGAGCATGCATATTAATAGTCCGATTTCCCCCCACATACTGCTCTGTGTGTGTGTGTGTGTGTGTGTGTGTGTGTGTGTGTGTGTGTGTGTGTGTGTGTGTGTGTGTGTGTGTGTGTGTGTGTGTGTGTGTGTGTGTGTGTGTGTGTGTGTGTCTTAACTAGGTACAGACTCAGTGAGCACAGTCTTGCGATCGAGAAAGGTCGTCACAGGCAGACCTGTATCCCGAGAGAAGACAGATATGCTAGCCTGGTAAACCCCCTCCCTCCGGAAATCTCATTTGCATTTGGTTTCAGGAAGGAGGGTCTGGGATTGCTCACAGAGTAAAGCTGCCCGAACCACTGTGCATACGAACCAATCAGCGGCTGCTAGGGGCGGGATCATCCAATCACCTGCCTAGTAGCTTGAAAAAATGAAACTCCGTCTGTCATCGATTCTGCGCCCGGAGTCTCAGATGCAAGTACGCTGTGAAACAAAATGTGTGTCGCAAGCTTCTTCCATTTGACGGAGTGAGGTTACAGATATGCACCCACTGCACACAAAATGAAGTGGAAACCGAGCTACACTTCCTAACCGTCTGTCCATTGTACCAAGACATCAGAGACACATACTTCCCACAGATTACAACCACACACAGAGATTTTGAAAACATGACCAATAACAAAAAACTCCCATATCTGCTGGGCGAAGTACAACAATGTGCAAACACAGCAGCAAGATTCGTGAGTTGCTGTGATAGGAAAAGGATATCAAACGGAACACAACCACCCTAAAGACTAATCATTGTGTATATTCCGGCACTATACCTGCACCCAGTGATCTTGGTACATAGAAATTGATCTATTGAAGATTCTGACTTTCAAATGTACATATTTTTTGTTTTGATTGTATTGCTGTATTGTTGTATTGTGCTTTCTGCTTTGGCAATGTAAACGTATGTTTTCTCATGCCAATAAAGCCCTTTGAATTGTGTGTGTGTGTGTGTGTGTGTGTGTGTGTGTGTGTGTGTGTGTGTGTGTGTGTGTGTGTGTGTGTGTGTGTGTGTGTGTGTGTGTGTGTGTGTGTGTGTGTGTGTGTGTGTGTGCGTGCGTGCGTGCGTGCGTGCGTGCGTGTGTGTGTGTGTGTATTTGTGCTTGCACAGTATGTGTGTGTTTGTGCACCAACACATGCATACAGCACCTTTGTGTGTACTACTGTATACTGTGTAAGTATGGGTGCTGGCTGCCATCTCATTACACATGCAACGAGCCACGCCGCAAATGGGCTCGACAGTGATTCACTATCATGGCACCTAAAATGACACATTTCAACTTCTTATCCGCTGTTCCCTCTATCAGCAAGTATACTGTACTGTACCTGCATGAGTAATTGCCATGCCTGTCTTTTAACCATTTAAGACCCAGTATGGTTTGTTATTCCACAAATAGCAAAAAATACCCCCATCTACAAGCTCACAACATGTCGCATGGCAACATGTAGCTTTTATTTTAACACACACACACACACACACACACACACACACACACACACACACACACACACACACACACACACACACACACACACACACACACACACACACACACACACACACACACACACACACACACACACACATATCAATTTTACAGTATGATTGGAAAACCAGTCAGATTGAAAAAGGAGTGCTCGTTTTCTTCGAGTTCACCTCCCACGTTCCCCCGCGGCAGGGCGGAGCCTCCCCGTCAAAAAAAAAAAATGACGTCTCAGAGGTACCGAGATTAGGGGGGACGATGATTTATGATTCTGTCCCTATCGGAACAAAACTCGGACGCCACTGAGTCGGCTGAAGGTGACTTCGCAACCAGGGGTCATCACCATGCTGTCTTGTGGTGGACATTTTGGTCACAATGTAATTTTTGCCACGGACATACAAAATGAGTGGACAACAATATTACCAGAAACACATAACGAACTAGCCGTGAATGACCACAGGTCTGTAACTCTGAGTGTACAAATGGAAGCTCATTTGTACACTCTCAGAGTTATGGTGGTCCTTGCAAATAAAACATTATTGAGAACCACTAGTAGGACTCCTAATGTGTCATATACTGTATAGTGTCATAGTAAATCAGAGTCATACATATTCTGAAGAAAACCTGGAGACTTGACATTCAGTAATTGGGTCCTATGATCAAAATAAGAACATCATATAGTGTGTAAATCAAACATTTGCCACGGACAAGACCAAGTCTTTGCCACGGACACATTTGTCCGCGTACGGACTGATGACCCCCGTTCGCAACGCTTGGCACGGCGACTCGCTCGCCTAAGCTCGCTCGGCGGTGCCTCTCGTGGCTCAAGTCACCTTCAGACGGCGCGCCTCCGTCGGTGTAAACGAGTGCACCTTTTTCAATCTGACTGGTTCTCCAATCATACTGTAACATATACTCCTCACAAAAAGTTTGGAAACTTAACTTCGGTTGATTATTTCTCCATTTCAAAAATACCAATTGGTATAATATTTAATATCATTGTTATCGTTGATTAGTCACCTTTACAGCGAGGTATAACTTGTAAGGATTGTGCAATTGTGGAATGAGCAACACAGCAAATCGTGTGGGTAATTTTTTTTCTAAACTTAGGGCCACCTGCACACACACCTGCCAGCAGATTTCATTTCTGAAATCTTTTAATATGTTTTGGAATGTTTTCAAATGCTTTGCCTAAAATGACATGCCCAAATAGGGAAACTGGGTTGAAACTAGTTAAAGAGAGTGCCACACAGCCAGTGTTGCCAGATTCTGTGAGAGAAACAAGCAACCAGGTCTAGGAAAACCAGCCCAATAGAAGCGACTATGGGCCACATGAGCACTTTAACATATACCATCAGCTATTTGAAAATAGCAGATCTACAAGCTCACAACGCGTCGCAAAGCGACGCGTTGTGAGCCTGTAGATCTGCTATTTTCAAAGGATTTTCATACATTTAAAAACTTGTGAAATGGGACCTTCTGCATAATGAGTACTTTTGCTTTTGGTACTTTAAGTAGTTTTTTATACCAATATTTTTGTAGTTTTACTTGTACATTTTGTAACTACTATAGTACTATTGATACTTTTACTTAAGTAAAACACGTGAGTGCTTCTTCCATCACTGCTTGCACAGAAAGTAGCCGATCTGCAAGCTCACATCGATCGTGCTGCAATGCTTTGAGAGCTAGCTTATGTACTGTACTGTACTGTCTTTATTTTTGACGCATGCAACAAAGCATAAATCATCTTTATTTGTTACACCTGCAGCGTGTAGTGCAACATGCTCTATCATAAATAGGCTACTTAAGAAACGTTTGTTATATTGCGGGGAAAGTATAACAAGCAGACCTGGCAACCCCTGCACACAGCCCTTGTAAGCCCCTTGACGTCCTATGCATTTAAGTGCACGATCATTTTGTCTCTCACTATTCAACGGTTGGCCCTGTGCCATGATCCAGGAGGGGTGATTGTGGGGGTACAGACAGTCAATGTAAGAGACAAGGAAAGGGGGTTGGTGGCCCTCTCTAAGGAGACCTATAGAGGGGAGTGGATTCCTTTTGGAGTGGTGCTGACGATAACGCAGGGGGTCATCTGTACAACCACTAACACTTGGATGGCAGCCCCTCCAGGAGAGAGTGGGGGGGGGGGGGGGGGGGTGGAGGGGGGGTTATGGGAGCATGGGAAAAGGAGAAAGGTGGGTGCGTGGGGGTTGAGACGGGTACATCTTGGCCCACTCTCACACTGAGCTGGGAGGCGAGGAGGGGAAGAAGAAGAAGAAGAAAAAAAAGAGGGCAGAGCTGCTGATAAAAGAGTCATTCAGCTGAGAACACCAAGGCCCCCTAATCGCCAAAAACAGCCTTGAGATTGAGCCAGATCCCAGAGGAGCCTAAGAGCGGCTAGATAGAGGGATTTCTGTAGCCGAGCTCCTCGCTAATAGCTTTTATTTATTTATTTCTCCCCCACATGACACATCTCAAAAGAGATTAGAATCCAATTCAATTAACTTTTATCTGAGGAGGGGGAGGGGACACTAAAAACCTTCGAAGGAATGAGGGGCGAGACAGTGGGCGCAAAAGTGAGAGAGACGGAGAGAGAGAGAGAGAGAGAGACACAGACACACACTTGCTTATGGTTGTCCATCGAATCCGATGATGACACACACACACACACACACACACACACACACACACACACACACACACACACACACACACACACACACACACACACACACACACACACACACACACACACACACACACACACACACACACACACACACACAGAGAGAGAGAGAGAGAGAGAGAGAGAGAGAGAGAGAGAGAGAGACAGAGACAGAGAGAGGAACTTTGAGCAACAAGTTGAGTGCATTTACTGCGTTCATCAGCAGGGTTCAATTTGTAAAAAATATAAATAATAAAGGTGCGACACTTTCTCACCCACTTCAGCCCTTTATACCTCTTTGTACAACAAACTAGTGAAAATAGCTGATGTACAAGCTTGTAAATTGGCTATTTGTGAAAGATAGCAGAATATATATGTCACCGCATGTTATTAAGACCTGAGGCCGCTTATTAAATCCCAACAGTTTTTCTGAAAAAAATATAAAAATATATTTTTCACGATTTTTCAAAAATAGCAGATCTACAAGCTCATAGCCGCGCTATGCGCTTGTATATCTGCTATTTTTGAATAGCCAAAGAAATCTAAAATGACACAGATACGTTCCCAGTCTTAATGGGTTAATTCAGTCTGACCAGAAACAGGGATAAAACATTTCCCCACCAGCACTAAAAATGAGACTAGTGGGGGTATCAAAACCCGAGGCATGGACCCCCCCCCCCAGCAAATGGAATCCTGTTTCTCACACCTTAGGAATGTCAAGTTGCAACATGGCTGTGATTTCTTTCTGCATTGCAAAAAAATAAACAGAGTTCATCGACATGTCAAATCCACTCCATGTGGATACAGGATTCTTGTGTGTTTCTGGTATAGTGTTGTGAACTTGTGAGTCACTCTGAGCACTCTCTCAAAAATGTGACTGACTCCCAAACCAGCTGCACTGGGTTCTCCACAACATCTCTGCAGCTAAAAGATGATTAGGCTACCACCAGTGGTGGAAAGTGACTACAGTTTTGAGGTACTTTTACTTTACTGGAGTATTTCCAATTTTCTATACTTTTTCTTCTACTCTACTACATTTAAGAGGCAAATATTGTATTGTATGTGGATTTTTTTTTTGTAATAACGTTTTATTTACTTTTCCTTTTTTCACCGAAAGTTGTGTCATAAATGCATTCAAATAAACAAACTAGAATAAAATAAGTATGTGGATTTTAAAAATATATCGTTGGGGCTTTTCTGCCTTTACTTGGATAGTACAGTGGAGAGAGAGGGGAAACGGGTAGAGAGAGTCGGGAAGAGACACTCAGCAAAGGTCATCGGCTCAGGAATCGAACCTGCGACCCGCTGTCAGGCTGCATTAGAGCCATTGTGATATGTGCCTTAACCACTAGGCCATCGGCACCTCACCATCAAATATTGTTAACAAGACATCGTGTGTAGCATTGCAAGTAGTTGCTCCAAGATGGAACTTCACATTGGTATTGGAGAGCATTTACCTCACTCGAAACCCAGACCATCTCCCACAGTTAGAGATACGTTTTCACCAGTGGTGGAAAAAGTACTAAAATATTTTACTTAAGTAAAAGTACCAATACTGCAATGTAGAAATACTCTGTTATAAGTAAACGTTCGGAATTAAAAATGGACTTGAGTAAATGTACAAAAGTATTGGTATCAAAATGAAGTTTTCAAGTGTATAAAATTAATAATCATTTGAAAATAGACGATTTACAAGCTCACAATGCGTCGCATCGCAACGCATTGTGAGCTTGTAGATCGGCTATTTTCAAATGGCCAAAATGTACATAGGGCTGAAGTACATTTATTGTAATAATAAGTACATATTATTGTAATAATAATAAAAATCTACAAAGTAGCTAAAGTTTTCAAATAATTGTAGTGGAGTAAAAGTACAATATTTGCCTCTGAAATATACAGTGGAATAGAAGTAAAAGTATTGAAAATTGGAAATACTCAAGTAAAGTAAAACATTGGACTTAAGTACAGTACTTGAGTGCATGTACTTTACACCACTGGTTTTCTCCCTGGAAGAAATCTTTTTTTTTACATATCTGTGATGTTCCACTGATATAAAACTTCACTGAGAATTAGTTAAAACAGAAGGCCATGGGGATTGAGACAGCTCACCAGATACAATAGTCTGGGGAATAAGGAAAAACATCATTCAGAAGCTATTAGAGGGAAAAAATCTATGTAAAGTATATAGAGACATCAATAGTATTAGCATCAGTTCAGCGATCAATAGAATATACCATTAGGCAGACCGGTTCAAAGCAGGGATATAGTATCTGTTCAGTATGTGCATCATTATTGATAATGATACCTCATGTGCAGCAACGGTGCGTAATGCGTATATAATTTACTTCTACCAAAACAAACAATACATTCACATTTTTTTCTGACTTTGAGAAGATATTTCTTTTATCAATCCCAGATTTTATCCCAGTCAGAGAATAGTATACAATCGCCCACCCATGTCTGCCCTAAATAATATAGTGATGTAACTCGGATATGACTACTGTCAAAAACTATACAGTGAACCACAATATTGACAACATTTGGGGAATTTTTGAGTACTATTAGTTAGACCCTCCAGAAAAACACAGGGCAAAAACCTTGATTATGCGGGCTAAAACTCTTGATTATGCGGGCTAAAACTCTTGATTATGCGGGCAAAAATCCTTGATTTTGTGATATATATATATATATATATATATTCTTTTGTTGCAATTTTATGCTGTGAAATTGCGGGAAGTCGCGAAATATGTGGACAGTTGTGAAATATGCGGCAATATGCGAAATACTGAAATATGCGGAAAGTTGCGAAATATGCCCACATTTCTGTGTTGTCACTGCTGTCGTATCCTCCTGACTCACCTCGCCAGTGAGGAGCCCCCAGCGGGAGGACGCAGAGCCTTCATCCTACTCCTCCCGCCCAACACTCCCCTGCTGACAGGTGCCGCCCCAGCCTGTATAGGATTACACGCAGTGACCAATATCACCCTCCCCGCCCCGACTTCCTTTCTCCGAACACGGGCCAATTGCGTTCATATAGACGCCCGACAAAGCCGGATGCACCACTGTGGATTCGAACCCACAAACGGTGGTGGGCTGCCAGGGACTATACCACTGCGCCCCCCCCCCCCCCCCCGAGCGCCTGAGTATTATTAGTGTTGACTCTAATTATGGTAGCAAATGACGAAAATGACTCGGACTAAACAGCACATCTGTTCAACCTCTGAATGCGAGTGAATGTGTCACTTTCTGTGAGTGCTATGTTCGGTGACCCAGTTAACCCATTAAGACCGGGAACGCGTCTGTGTGTCATTTTTAGATTTATTTGGGCTATTCGGTGCCGCGCTATGAGCTTCTAGATCTGCTATTTTTGTAAAAATCTTGAACATTTATGCAAATCTTTGAATAAATACTGTATTCTGCGAACAGTTTAAAAATAAAAAAAATTGCTATAACATCATTGGTGCTCCAACTTTTCCGTGTCAAGGACCCCCAAAATTATATGAATTTGGCCGCGGACCCCCATCTCAAAATATGTGTTTCCAGGGACCCCCCCCCCCCAGAAGCAAAGACTTGGAATGTTTGCTTTAAAACGTATATATATTTATTCAAAGATTTGCCAAAAAAAAATCAAGATTTTTCAAAAAGGTAGCAAATCTACAAGCTCATATATTTGCTACGAGCTTGTAGATTTGCTATTTTCGAATAGCCAAATAAATCTAAAAATGACACACAGATGCGTTCCCGGTCTTAATGGGTTAAGGTGAGGAGTCACTGAACAATACACAATCAGCAGCACAATAACCACATTTCTAGCACTGCCTATGTGTCAACTCCAATAACTTTTGAAAAGGGAAGACATAAAGCCTGATTTATTCTTCTTTATACAACGGTGTCAATTTTTTTGATAATCTTCCCATAAATAAAAGGTACAATTAAAAGGTGAGCGCTTTACAGAATGTGCTACCCAGACTTTTGGTCCCCCACCCCCCCCCCCCCCATTATAACATGGTTACGCCCTTGCTAAACAGCGCATCTGTTCGACCTCTGAACGCGACACAGATGTCGGTTTCAGTGAATAATTCGTTCGGTGACCTAGTTAAGGTGAGGAGTCACTGAATAAACAACACACAGCGAAAATAATAAGATTTCTAGCACTGGCTATATGTCAACTCCAATAATGTTTGAAAAGGGCAGACTTAGACAGTCCAAAACAACTCCAGAAGGTGACAAATGAAATACATCGCTCAAAATACCGCTTTGGTTTGTATGTTGCGTCTGTCAGGCCTGAGAATTCAAACGGTATGAATGATTAAAAATGTTGTAACATGTATAAATACGTACTGGGCGTATCAATAGACACCTTCTCAAATATAAACACGTATTGTCTTTGAATTGTACCAAAGCAAACACAGTCAGTGAGAAAAATGCAATATTACAATTCCAAAGGACTTCCCTGGGGTATCTGTTCTTTTGAACAGAACTGTTGACAAGTGTTTTTAATTAGATGCATGCTGTGTGAAGAATTATTTATTATTGTTGGAACAAAATCATTAACGTGCTTGTGTTAGACAGTACGTATTGTAGGCATTGGTTTACACAGCTACAGAACAACACATTATGTTAGCTACATGTGTTTTGTTTCAAATCATTTGAGAATGCACGCCTGTCCTTCAGGCATTTTCTACGAACGCTAGCCGTAGTGGCAGAGTCATCGCTATGTTCCAACTTCCCAGGGTCTTATGTTCCATCAGTCGTGGAAGGTAACTAAGTACAGGTACTCAAGCACTGTTCTTAAATACCATTTTGATGTATTTTTACTTTACTGGAGTATTTCCAATTTTCTGTACTTTTACTTCTACTCCACTACATCTCGGAGGTAAATACTGTACTTTTACACCACTACATTTATTTGAAAACGTAGTTACTTTGTAGATTTTTGATTATCAATACAAAACGTGCATTAACCACTTCAGCCCTATTTAAACTTTGGCTACTTGAAAATAGCCAATCTACAAGTTCACAACGCGTCGCGTAGATCTGTATAAAAGTCTATCAAAGTAACTAGTAAAAATGTATAAAAGATTTTTTATACATTTGATATTTGAAAACTTGTGAAATGGGACATTCTGCATAATGAATACTCTTACTTTCGGTACTTTATAAATGTATACGTTTTTAAGTATATTTTGATGCCAATACTTTTGTACTTTTACTTAAGTAAATGTGGAATTCCTGACTCTTACTTGTAATGGAGTATTTCTACATTGTGGTGTTGATACTTTTACTTTTATTTTTTTTTCAAAGAAATTGAACATGTACTTTTCACATCACTGATTATAGGTTAGGGTCATGTTAGGGGTTTGGGTTTAGGATTGGGGTTAGGGTTTAACATCGGGCTGAGAGACCACAGACATGCTCTGCTGTGATGTCTGAATCTTCACATGATAGCCACAATACTTTTGACGTGTTCTTCCGACTTAACTGGAATGGAAGCATGAATCCTCTCAGGTCTCTGTCTCTCGGGGTTTTAAATGATGCATTTGCTTCCTAAATGCCGGTGCCACGACAGCTTGTCAATTAATGTCAGTTTCATGACCGCTGACACATGACACTGTGTATTATTTCAATCGTTGGCATGCAGGGGCCACTTCTACATAATTAATCACGCACTCCAATTGGTAAAGTGGCCAAATTAAGTGGTTTTAATTGTATTTTGCAATTAAATGTGTTCCCCCTTCCCCCAACTTATCCTTTTCAACGTTTAATTTAGCCGGAGCTTCCTATCTGGAGTCAAGATATTGATTAATAGAATTGTAAATTGCCTGTTCCTTTTTTTTGCTACAGTTACAGTAGCCTATCTCTATAGGGTTAGACAAAAAATGACATTGCTAACCACCTGCTGTTGACATCCTTTTGCAGTGATACCACTGACATTATATACTGTACATACAGTACTCGACTGGCTCAAATAGGGTCCACATTAAAGGAAGACCACATTTTTTCATCCATATCTCATATGTTAGTACCACCATAAGACCATTTCTGTCTGTTTGGGGCTGTGGATAGGTAAGTGTGTGCCTGATGATATTTTTTTATTGATGCAACAACTGTGGCAACTATAGTGTGCTAACATTCCAGGAAGAGAAAGGCTGCAATTTCTATTAGTTTGACTTCCCCGCAGATTATGTCAGGTACATTTTTTTTGCCTCCTACACTCATACAGTGGGCATTGTGATGAACGATATGGAGATAAGCTTAAGAAATAATTAAATGTTATTAGAACATTAATATTTCTAATGAACAAGGTTTTAAA